>NC_141540.1:19244166-19557083 GCF_021556685.1 Rattus norvegicus
GAAAGACTACACACCTGAAAGCAGAACACTCTGTTCCCATAACTGGCTGAAAGAGAACAAGAAAACAGGTTTACAGCACTCCTTACGCACAGGCCTATAGGAAGGTCTAACTATTGTCAGAAATAGCAGAACAAGGTGACACCAGAGACAACCTGGTGGCAAGAGGCAAGTGAAGGAACCCAAGCAACAGAAACCAAGGCTACGTGGCATCATCAGAACACAATTCTCCCCCCAAAGCAAACACTGAATATCCAAACACACCAGAAAAGCAAGATCTAGATTTAAAATCACATTTGGCCATGATCATGGAGGACTTCAAGAAAGAAATAAAGAACTCCCTTAGAAAAATGCAGCAAAACACAAATAAACAGGCAGAAGCCTATAGAGGGGAAATGCAAAAATCCCTGAAAGAATTACAGGAAAACACAATCAAACAAACATGTGAAGGAATTAAAAATGGAAATAAAAGCAATAAAGAAAGCACAAATGGAGACATAGATATAGAAAACCAAAGGAAGAGACAAGGAGCCATAAATACAAACATCACCAACAGAATACAAGAGATAAAAGAGAGAATCTCAAGAGCAGAAGATTCCATAGAACTGATCAAAACAACTGTCAAAGATAATGGAAAATGGAAAAAGATACTGGCCCAAAACATACAGGAAATCTAGGACACAATGAGAAGATCAAACCTGGGGTTAATAGCTATAGAAGAGAGTGAAGACTCCCAACTCAAAGGACCAGTAAATATCTTCAACAAAATCATAGAAGAAAACTTCCCTAACCTAAAGAAAGAGATCCCCATAAACATACAAGAAGCCTACATAACTCCAAATAGATTGGACCAGAAAAGAAACCCCTCCTATCACATAATAGTCAAAACACCAAATGCACAAAACAAAGAAAGAATATTCAAAGCAGAAAGGGAAAAAGGTCAAGTAACATGTAAAGGCAGACCTATCAGAATCACACCAGACCTCTCACCAGAGACTATGAAAGCCAGAAGATCCTGGATAGATGTCATACAGACCCCAAGAGAACAGAAATGCCAGCCCAGGTTTCTGTATCCAGCAAAACTCTCAATTAACATAGATGGAGAAACCAAGATATTCCATAACACAACCAAATTTACACAATATCTTTCTACAAATCCAGCCCTAGAAATGATAATAAATGGTAAAGCCCAACACAAGGAGGCAAACTACACCCTAGAAAAAGCAAGAAACTACTTGTTTTGCAACAAAACAAAGAGAAGACAAGCACACAAACATAATCTCACATCCAAGCATGAATATAACAGGAATCAACAATCACTATTCCTTAATATCTCTCAACATCAATGGACTCAATTCCCCAATAAAAAGACACAGATTAACAAACTGGATATGCAATGAGGACCCTGCATTCTGCTGCCTACAGGAAACACACCTCAGAGACAAAGATAGACACTATCTCAGAGTGAAAGGCTGGAAAACAACTTTCTAAGCAAGTGGTCTGAAGAAGCAAGCTGGAGTATCCATTTTAATATCGAATAAAATTGATTTTCAACCAAAAGTCATCAAAAAAGATAAGGAAGGACACTTCATATTCATCAAAGGAAAAATCCACAAAGATGAACTCTCAATCCTAAAAATCTATGCTCCAAATAAACGGGCACCTACATACATAAAAGAAACCTTACTAAAGATCAAAGCACACATTGCACCTCACGCAATAATAGGAGATTTCAACACCCCACTCTCATCAATGGACAGATCATGGAAACAGAAATTAAACAGAGACATAGACAGACTAAAAGAAATCATGAACCAAATGGATTTAACAGAGATTTATAGAACATTCTATCCAAATGCTATTACAAGTGGCACTTACTTACCAATCATGATAAGGAAAATGTAGTGGGGGAGATGGATTTATGGAGCTACATACATGAGGTATGTGTTAACATTGAGTAAACATTTATAACGAAGATTTATGAACTTTGTTGCTCAATTCTTTGGAGAGTAGTTGCTTTTTATTTAGATTCTACATCACCTTATGGGATGATCACATAAACAGATATTTGGTCTACTGTCCTCAGAGGCACCTCTCTGAAACACCTTCACTGCCATGTGGAAAATGAAGGGTAACTATCCCAAGTACCTATTGTCAACCTGACAGGAATGCAGATGATTTCTTAATTATAAAAATAAATTTTAATACAGGTCTATATTTTTAGTTAAAATGGTACAGGATTCCCAAACTTAAAATGTATAATTAATCATGAGGAGTTAAATACACACATAACATAATTAATGTAAAAATCCCAACACAGAATCAACAAATATAAAGGTGTTCTCATGCACACAAATACAAATGTAAATGTGCATATGTTAACCATCAAATATTTATGCTCATGATACTTTAATCATTTCAAAAAACAGTTCAACATTATATTACTGTGAAAAAGAATGCAGGTGGAATAATGGGGAGTGGATAACTAACACTATGCATATATGAAAAAATTATATAAGAGGTCTGTATATTTTTGTCTGTGAAAGTATTTATTTTGGGTTATTATGTACAGAGTATTATGATAATATTATAATTTATAGGGTATCAATGAAAAGGCCAACTGTGAGATGAATGCAATTGAGTTTTTGGTCTGAGTGTTTGGAGACCCCCTCAAACAATATAGACAATTGTCACCACAGTTGGTTACAAACCAATAATGTATGTTAAGACCCTCTTGCCAAAGACACTATACATTAAATGGAACATGTGAAATCAAGTTCATATTGACCAAGTGTTTTCTCTCTGCTTAATACGTTCCTTGGCATGAGAGATGCATTGAGCTTATTCAATGAGATCATTCATAGTCTTACCCACCTGTCAACACTGTGAACTACAACAAAGACTGGCCTAGTAAGCTACTCCCATGGCTACATTGGTAGCACACGTTTTATTAGGGTAACCAGATGCTCCTCAGTTGAATTTAGGGCTTGCTGCCCCTGTCATACAAATACAGATGCAGATGTAAGCAGTTAAACACTGGACTAAGCATAGGGACCCCAATGGAGAAGTTAGGGCAAGGACTGTAGGAGCTAAAGTGGTTTGCAACCCCATAAGAAGAACAACAGTATCAACCAACCAGATCTCCTAAAGCTGACAGGGACTAAACCACCAACCAAAGAGTACACATGGGGAGACCCATTGCTCCAGATGGATATGTAGCAGAGGATTGCCTTATTGGACTTCACTGGGAGGGGAACTCCTTGGTCCTGTGGAGGTTCAATGACACAGGATACGGGAATGCTAGGGCATTGAGGTAGGAGTGAGTAGGTGGGCAAGGGTGCACCCTCATAGGGGCTGGGATAGTGGAAAGGAGATAGGGAGTTGTTGAAAGGAAAATGCGAAGGGGGATAACATTTGAAATGTAAATAAACAAAGTAAATGGAAAAATATTCCAATAAAAATGGAAAAAAATTACTTGTTCTATTTCAAAGAAAATGACTGCAAAACAAACCCTGACTTATGAGACACAATGAAAGTGGTGCAAGGAGGAAAGATCATAGCAACTAAGTGCTTTCATAAGGAAATTAGAGGGATTTCATATCAGGGATTTAATAGCACACTTAAAAACTCTACAACAAAAACAATGATCACCCAAGTGGAGTAGAAGGTTGAAAGTAATCAAATTCAGATATGAAATCAATAAAATAGAAACAAAGGGGACAATATAAAGAACCAATGAAACCAAGATTTGATTCCTTGAGAAAATCAACAAGATAGGCAAACCCTTGTTCAAATGAAGTAAATGACAAAGAGAATATTCAAAATAACAAAACCAGAAATAAAAAAAGATACTTAATAATAGTCACTGAGGAAATCCAAAGAATCATTATATATTACTTCAAAAACATGTACTCCACAAAAGTGGAAATTCTAAGTGAAATGAACAATTTTCTAGCAAAATACCACGTAGCAAAATTAGACTAAGTTCAGATGAACAATTAAAATAGACCTACCACCTTGAAGGAAATACTGTAGTCATCAATTCTTGCAGAAAAAAAAACCCAAGGTCAACAGTTTTAGCAGAGTGTTTCAAAGAATTAATACCAACTCTCCTCAAAATATTTCAAAACTTAGAAACAGAAGGAATATTGTTAAATTCATTTTATGATTCACAGTCACTCTGCTACTCAAACCACACAGAGATTCAACAAAGAAATATAATTACAGACCACTTTCACTTATGAACATTGATGAAAAAAATACTCACTGCAATACTCACAAATGAAACCCAAAAACAGGATAAAACAAAACAAAACACCATCATAGGGTTTGATTCACTAGGGTTCACCTCAAATGCAGGAAAATTTCAATGTAGGAAATTTGTCTACACACTCCACCATAGGAACAAAAACTTAAAAACAAACAAATACACACATCCTCTCTCTCTCTCTCTCTCTCTCTCTCTCTCTCTCTCTCTCTCTCTCTCTCTCTCTCTCTCCCTCATCATTAGATGTGGAAAAAAACAAAAACAACAAAAATTTTGACACAATATAACACCACTTCATGATAAAACATTTGGAGAGATAGAGACAAAGAACATACCTAAGCATATTAAAGGCAATAAAAAGTAAGGTAATAAGCAAAATCAAGTTATATGGAGAGACATATATAAGGAATTTCACTAAAATGAGGAACAAGAATAAGTTGTTCTCTCTCTCCTTATCTATTCAATACAGTACTTGATATTTTAGTAGCACACTAAAAAATCTAAAATACATCAAGGAGATAAAAATTGAAAAAGAAATAAATGAAACTATCACTGTTTGTAGATGGCATACTACTACACATAAGTGACTCCCAAATTCTATCATAGAACTCCTACAGCATATTACTGTCATGAGTTAAGTGGCTGGATATAAAATTAATTAATTAAAAAAAAGCTCTTGTATCCAAGGCTTACTGTGTTCTAAGATCCAGACTCATGTAATTGAAATTCTTTTTTTTGAGGGGGGGGTTCTTTTTTTTTTCGGAGCTGGGGACCGAACCCAGGGCCTTGCACTTCCTAGGCAAGCGCTCTACCACTGAGCTAAATCCCCAACCCCACGTAATTGAAATTCTAAGTAAATCACTTTTATCCACTGAAATATCTTTTCATTTTATGTGTGATTAAAATTGAAGAATGAAGCTCATGTGAGAGGACAAAGAGTTCCAACTTGGAAAAAATCAACAACAGAAGTTTAGAGTGTTCCATAGACATATCTCTTACACACTAAACTATGTGTGGTTTTTGGGTTTTTTCCTTTCCCCTTTTTAAATATATATGTAATATATATTTTATATATATTATTTATATATATTATATAATATATATTTTATATATTATATATTATAAAAATATATGATATTTTTATTTAAATTTAAATTGTTATTCCTTTTTCCACTTTCCTGTCCTTAAGCCCCCTATCTCAACCCACTTCTTATATCAGGGAGTTCCCCTTCTGATCCACCCCACCTCTGCCTACCTGCCCTGACATTTCCCTACACTGGGGTCCAGTTTTGGCAAGACAAAGGACTTCTCCTCCCATTGGTGCTCCACAGGGCCACCCTTTTCTACATTCGCAACTGGAATGACAGGTCTGTTCATGTGTAGTCTTTTGGTAGTGGTTTACTCCCTGGAAACTCTGGTTGGTTGGTAATGTACTCATGAGGTTGCAAACCCCTTCAGCTCCTTCAATCCTTTCTCTAATTCCTCTAATGAAGACCCCACTCTCAGTTCAATGGTTTACTGTTAGCATTTGGTTTTGGATTTATCATGCTCTGGCTGTGCCTCTCAGGAAACAGATTCCTATCACCATGTACTTCTTGGTTTCTTTAATACTATCTAGGGTTGGTGGCTGAATATATATGGGCTGAATCCACAGGTGGGGCAGGCTCTGAATGGCCATTTCTTCAGTCTCTGCTACAAAGAGTGTCCCCATATCCCCTCCTATGAATTTTTTGTTTCCCCTTTTAAGAAGGACTGAAGCATCAGGTCGCCCTTCTTGAACTTCATGTGGTTTGTGGATTTTATCATAGGTAGTTCGAGCTTTTGAGTGAATATCCACTTATGACTGAGTGCATACCATGTGTGTTTTCTGTGTTTGGGTTACCTTACTGAGGATGATATTTTCTAGTTCCATCCATTTGCCTATGAATTCCATAAAATCATTGTTTTTGATAGCTGAGTAGTACAGCATTGTGTAGATGTACCGCATTTTCTGTATCCATTCCTCTGTTGAAAGGCATCTGGGTCCTTTCTGGGTTCTGACTATTATAAATAAAGCTTCCATGAACATAGTGGAGCATGTGACTTTGTTGTATATTGGAACATCATTTGGGTATATGACCAAGAGATGTATAGCTGGGTAATCAGGTACTCTGGTACAATGTCCAGTCTTCTGAGGAACATCCAAACTGATTTCCAAAGTGGTTGTGACAGCTTGCAATCCCAACAACAATGGAGTAATGTTCCGCTTTCGCCACATTCAGCATCTGTTGTCATTTGAGTTTTTGATCCTAGCCATTCTGAATGGTGTAAGGTGGAATCTCAGGGTTGTTTTGGTTTGCATTTTCCTGATGATTAAGGATAGTGAACATTTCTTTAGATTCTTCTCATATAATTGATAATTCTCAGCTGAGAATTCTTTGTTTATAGCTCAGTAGCCCATTCTTAATGGGGTTATTTGAATCTCTGGAGAATAACTTGGTGAGGTCTGTGAATATATTGGATATTAGCCCTCTATCTGATATAGGATCAGTAAAGATCATTTCCCAATCTGTTTGTTGCCATTTTATCCTAATGACAGTGTCCTTTGCCTTACAAAAGCTTTGCAGGTTTATGAGGTCCCATTTGTCCATACTTGATTATAGAGCATAAGGCATTGGGGTCTTGTTCTGGAAATTTTCCCCAGTCCCCCTGTGTTTGAGGTTCTTCCACACTTTTGTTCTATCAGTTTGAGTGCATCTCGTTTCCATGAGGTTCTTGATCCAGTCTGACGTGAGCTTTTCACAGGGCAATAAGAATGGTTTGATTTGCATTCTTCTACATGCTAACCTCCAGTTGAACCATCACCATTTGGTGAAAATTCTATTTGTTTTCCACTGGATTGTTTTAGATCCTTTGTCAAAGATTAAGTGATCATAGGTGTTTAGGTTTATTTCTGGGTTTTCAGTTCTATTCCATTGATTTACCTGCATGTCTCTGTATCAATACCATACAATTTTTATCACTATTGCTCTGTAATAATACTTGAGGTCAGAGATGGTGATTCTCCAGATGTTGTGTTACTGTTGGGAATAGTTTTTGTAATATGGGTTTTTGTTTTTCCAAATGAATTTGTAAATTGTTCTTTCTAAGTCTGAAGAATTGAGTTAGAATATTGATGGATATTGCATTGAATCTGTAGATTGCTTTTGGCAAAATGGCCATGTTTACTATACTAATCCTGTCGATCCATGAGCATGGAAGTTCTTTCTATCTTCTGAGATCTTCAATTTCTTTCTTCAGAGGCATGAGGTTCTTTTTGTAGAGATCTTTCACTTGCTTGGTTAAAGTGACACCGAGGTATTTTATGTTTTTTGGGACTATTGTGAAGGGTATCATTTCTCTAATTTATTTCCCAGCCTGTTTATCCTTTGAGTAGAGGAGGGCTACTAATTTCTTTGAGTTAATTTTATACCCAGCCACATTGCTGAAGTTGTTTATCAGGCTTATTAGTTCTCTGGTGGAACTTTTGGAGTCATTTAAATATACTATCATATCATTTGTAAATAGTGATGTTTGACTTCTTACTTTCTGATTTATATCCCATTGACCTAATTTTATTTTCTGGTTTCTCTGTCTAAGACTTCAATTTCTATACTGAATAAGTAGGGAGAGAGTGTGCAGCCTTGACTAGTCACTGATTTTAAAGGGATTGCTTCAAGTTTCTCTCCATTTAGTTTGATGTTGGCTACTGGTTTGCTGTATATTGCTTTTACTATGTTTAGGTATGGACATTGAATTTCTGATCTTTCCAAGACTTTTAACATGAAGAGGTGTTGAATTTTGACAAATGTTTTATCAGCATCTAATGAGATGATCATTTTTTTCCTTTCAATTTGTTTACATAGTGGATTACATTGATGTATTTCCATATATCGAACCATCCCTACTTCCCTGAGATGAAGTCTACTTGATCATGATGGATCATGTGTTCTTCGATCAGTTTGTGAAAATTCTATTGAGATTTTTTTGTGTCGATATTGATAAGGGAAATTGGTCTGAAGTTCTCTTTGTTTTGTCTTCATGTCGTTTAAATATAAGCATAATTGTGGCTTCACAGAAGGTAGTACTCCTTCTGTTTCTATTTTGTGGAATAGTTTGGAGAGTATTGGTATAAGGACTTGTATAAAGGTTTGATAAAATTCTGGACTAAAACCATCTGGTCTGGTTTTATTTTTATTGGGAGACTTTTAATCATTGCTTCTATTTCTGTAGGAGTAATGGGACTGTTTAGATCGTTTATCTGATCCTGATTTAATTTTAATCCTGTCTAGAAAATTGTCCATTTCATCCAGATTTTCCATTTTTTGAATATATGTTTTTGTAGTAGGATCTGATGATTTTATTAATTTCCTAATATTTTGTAGTTATGTCTCCCTTTTCATTTCTGATCTTGTTAATATGTTTACCCTCTCTGTGCCCTCTTGTTAGTCAGGCTAAGGTTTTATCAATCTTGTTGATTTTCTCAAAGAACCAGCTCCTGGTTTTGTTGCTTCTTTATATAGTTCTTTTTGTTTCTACTTGGTTGATTTCAGCCCTGAGTTTCATTATTTCTTGCCTTATACTCCTCTTGGCTGTATTTGCTTCCATTTCTTCTAGAACTTTCAGTGTGCTGGCAAGCTGCTAATGTGTGCTCCCTCCAGTTTCTTTATAGAGGCACTCAGAGACATGAATTTTCCATTTATCACTGATTTCCTTGTATCCCATAAGTTTGTGTATGTTGTGCCTTAATTTTCTTTAAATTCTAAAAAGTCTTTAATTCTTTTACTTCCTCCTTGACCAAGTTATAATTGAGTAGAGCACTCTTAAGCTTCCCTGTGTATGTGGATTTTCTGTTGTTGTTGTTGTTGTTGTTGTTGTTGTTGTTGTTGTTGTTGTTGTTATTGAAGACATTCCTTAGTCTGCAGTGATCTGACAAGATGCATGGGTTTATTGCAATATTCTTATATTTGTAGCAGCCTGTTTTGTGACCATTTATGTGGTTAAATTTGGAGATGGCACCATGAGGTGCTTAGATGAAGTCTTTGCTTTAAATATGAAATGTTCTATAATTATCTGTTAAATCCATTTGGTTCATAACTTTTGTTAGTTTCACTATGTCTCTCATATGTTTCTGTTTCCACAATCTGTCCATTTATGAGAGTAGGGTGTTGAAATCTCCTACTATGATTGTGTGAGGTGCAATGTGTGCTTTGAATTTTAGTAAGATTTCTTTTATGAATGAAGGTGCCCTTACATTTGGAGCACAGATATTCAGGATGGAGAATTAATTCATCTTGGTGGCTATTTCCTATGATGAGTATGATGTGTCCTTCCTTATCTTTTTTGATAACTTTTGGTTGAAAGCCAATCTTACTCCATATTAAAATGGCTACTCCAGCTTTTTTCTTTTGATGATTTGCTTGGAAAATTTTCCAGCCCATTATTCTGAGGTAATATCTCTCTTTGTCACTGAGGTGTTTTTCCTGTATGCAGCAAAATTTTGGGTCCTTTTTCAGTGTCCAGTCTCTTAATCAACATCTTTTTATAGGGGAATTGAGTCCATTGATTTTAAGAGGTATTAAGGAATAGGTAATAAGGAACTGTTATTTTTATTTTTAGAGTTGGAATTATGTTTGTGTGGCTCTTCTCTTTTGGTTTTGTTGCAAGGAGATAACTTTCTTGCTTTTTCTGTGGTATAGTTTCCCTCCTTGTGTTGGAGTCTTCCATCCATTATCCTTTGTAGGACTTGATTGTGGAAATTGTATAAATTTTTTTTTGTTTTTTGTTTTGGTGTGTGTGTGTGTGTGTGTGTGTGTGTGTGTGTGTGTGAAATACCTTGGTTTCTCCATCTATGTTAATTGAGAGTTTCGTTGGCTATAGTAGCCTGGGCTGGCGTTTGTGCTCTCTTAGGGTCTGAATGACATCTGTCCAGGATCTTCTGGCTTTCATAGTCTCTTTTGAGAATTCTGGTGTAATTTTGATATGTCTGCCTTTATATGTTACTTGACCTCTTTCCCTTACTGTTCTTAATATTCTTTCTTTGTTTTGTACGTTTGGTGCTTTTACTATTATGTGACGGGAGGAGTCTCTTTTCTGGTCCAATCTATTTAGAGTTCTGCAGGTTCTTGTATGTTTATGGGCATCTCTTTCTTTAGGTTTGGGAAGTTTTCTTCTATAATTTTGTTGAAGATATTTATTGGCCTTTTAAGTTGGGAGTCTTCCCTCTCTTCTCTACCTGTCATCATTAGGTTTGACCTTCTCATTGTGTCCTGCATTTCCTGGATGTTTTGCATTAGGAGCTTTTTACATTTTATATTGTCTTTGACAGTTGTGTCAATGTTTTCTATGGTTTGATATGCCCCTGAGATGCTCTCTTTTATCTCTTGTATTCTGTTGGTAATGTTTGCGTCTATGGCTCCTGATCTCTTTCCTATGTTTTCTATCTCCAGAGTTGTCTCCCTTTCTTTTTCTTCATTATTTCTATTTCCATTTTAAAATCCTGGATAGTTTTGTTTAATACCTTTACTTGTTTGATTATGTTTTCCTGTAATTCTTTAAGGTTATTTGTGTTTCCTCTTTAAGTGCTTCTACTTTCTTACTTGTTTTGTCCTGCATTTCTCTTTTCTCTTCAATTTTCATTAAATTGGGTATTTCTTATTTACATTTCAAATGTTATTCCCTTTCCCGGTTTCCAGGCCAACATCCCACTAACCCCTTCCCCTCCTCTTCTATCTGAGTGCTCCCCTCTCCGTCCAGCTGTCATTACCGCCCCCCCACAACAATCCCATACACTGGGGGGTCCAGCCTTGGAAGAATCAAGGGCTTCCCCTTCCACTGGTGCCCCTACTAGGCTACTCATTGCTACCTATGAATTTGGAGCTCAGGGTCGTCCATGTATAGTCTTTGGATAGTGGCTTACTCCCTGGAAACTCTGGTTAGTTGACATTGTTCTTAGACGGTCTCAAGACCCTTCAGCTCTTTCAGTCCCTTCTGTGATTCCTTAAATGGGGGGTCTCATTCTCAGTTCAGTGGTTTGCTGCTGGCATTCGCCCCTGTATTTGACATATTCTGGCTGTGTCTCTCAAGAGAGATCTACATCCGGTTCCTCTCAGCCTGTACTTCTTAGCTTCAGCCATCTTATCTAGTTTGGTGGATGTATACATATGGGCCACATGTGGGGCAGGCTCTGAATGGTCGTTCCTTCAGTCTCTGTTCTAAACTTTGCCTCCCTATCCCCTCCTATGGGTATTCTTGCTCCCCTTTTAAATAAGGAGTGAAGCATCTGCATTTTGGTCATCCTTCTTGAGTTTCATGTGGTCTTTGTATCTTGGGTAATTCAAACATTTGGGCCAATATCTACTTATCAATGAGTGCATACCATATATGCATTTCTGTGATTGGGTTACCTCATTCAAGATAATATTTTCTAGTTCCATCCATTTGCCTATGAATTTCATGAAGTCGTAGTTTTTGATAGCTGAGTAGTACTCCATTGTGTAGATGTATCACATTTTCTGTATCCATTCCTCTGTTGAAGGGCATCTGGGTTCCTTCTATATTCTGAGTATAATAAATAAGGCTGCTATGAACACAGTGGAGCACGTGTCTTTTTTGTATGTTGGAGCATCTTTTGGATATGCCTAGGAGAGGTATAGCTGAGTCCCCAGGTAAGGCAATGTCCAATTTTCTGAGGAATCTCCAGACTGATTTACAGAATGGTTGTACCAGTCTGCAATCTCACCAATGATGGAGGAGTGTTCCTCTTTCTCCACATCCCCACCAGTATCTGCTGTCACCTGAGTTTTTGTTCTTAGCCATTCTGACTGGTGTGAGGAGAAATTTCAGGGTTGTTTTGATTTGCATTTCTCTTATGACTAAAGATTTTGAACATTTCTTTAGGTGCTTCTCAGCCATTCAATATTCCTCAGCTGTTTATTTTTTGTTTAGCTCTGTACCCCATTCTTAATAGGGTTATTTGTCTCCCTGAAGTCTAAGTTTGTGAGTTCTTTGTATATTTTGGATATTAGCCCTGTATCAGATGTAGGATTGGCAAAGATCTTTTCCCAATCTGTTGGTTGTCCTTTTATCATAAAGACAGTGTCCTTTGCAGAAGCTTTGCAGTTTTACAAGATCCCATTTGTCAATTCTTGATCTTAGAATGTAAGTCATTGGTGTTTGGTTCAGGAAATTTTCTTCAATGCCCATGTGTTTGAGATTCTTCCCCACGTTTTCTTCTATTATGTTGAGTGTATCTGGTTTGATGTGGTGGTCCTTGATCCACTTGGACCTAAGCTTTGTACAGGGTGATAAGAATGGATCGATTTGCATTCTTCTACATGCTGACCTCCATTTGTTGAAAATGGTATCTTTTATCCATTGCATGGTTTTGACTCCTTTGTCAAAAATCAAGTGACCATAGGGGTCTGGGTTCATTTCTGTGTCTTCAGTTCTATTCCACATGTCTATCTGTCTCTGTATCAATACCATACAGTTTTTATCACTGTTGCTTTGTGATACTGTTTTGAGTTCAGGGATGCTGATTCCCCTGGAAGTCCTTTTATTGTTGAGGATACTTTTAGCTCTCTGGTTTTTGTCTTATTCCAAGGGAATTTGTAAATTTTTCTTTATAACTCTATGAAGAATTGGATTGGAATTTTGATGGGTATTGCATTGAATCTGTAGATTGCTTTTGAAAAAATGGCCATTTTTACTATATTAATCCTGCCAATCCATGAGCATGGGAGATCTTTCCATCTTCTGAGATCTTCAATTTCTTTCTTCAGAAACTTGAATTTCAAGGGAGTTATTTATGTCCTTCTTAAAGTCCTCTGTCATAATCAAGAAATGTGATATTACATCCAAGTCTTGCTTCTCCCGTGTGTAAAAATATTCAGTATTTGATTTCGTGGGAGAGCTGGGCTCTGGTGATACTATGTGATCTTTATTTCTGTTGTTTAGGTTCCTGTGTTTGACTCTTGCTGTCAGATTGTCTCTGGTGTTAGCTTGTCTTATTATGACTATAGCTTGAACCTCATGTAAGCCTGTGTGTCAGCACTCCTGTTAACCCGTTTTCTTTCAGCTGGATCTGGCTACAGAGAGCTGCTCCTGGGTTTGTGTGTCCTGAAACCTGATGTGTGGCACGTATTTGAAGAGGTTGTCTTACCCCTGCTCTCAGGTGTCACAGCAGTCCTGGAGACTAGCTTCCAGTTCTGGACTTAGGTATAAACTGGAAGTGTCCTGCCCCTAACTGCTCCTAGGTTTCTGTATCCAGAGGGTACTAGCCATGTTCCTCCTCCATGTTCATAACTTTTCAAGTTATGAGATCCCCCTCACATTGGGAAGTAAGGGTTTTTATGCTCTGAGTCAATTCTCTGGCCCCTTTCACACTTTTGAAATGTACTCCAAGTAATAGTAAGTAATCTTTAGTTGAAAAAGACTGCAAGAGGCATATGTGGATAGAATTTGTGATAGTTTGTGTATGCTTGTACCAGGGTGTTGTATTGTTGGGAGGATTGGCCTTGTTGGAATAGGTGTGACCTTGTGGGTGTGGGCTACTATATCCTTGTCCTAGCTGTCTGGAGCTAGTATTATGCTTGCAGCCTTCAGATGAAGAGGAAGAACTCTAAGCTTCTCCTGTACCATGCCTACCCAGATGCTGCCATCCTCCTGCCTTGATGATTATGGACTGAATCTGTAAATCTATAAACTAGCCTCAAATAAGTGTTGTTATTTACAAGAAAAAAAGGAAAAAATCTGGTGATGGAAGCTGTGTGATGGAATGTTATTCATGGAGAGAGACAAAAGTGGCATATGCATTCTAATTTGTGATCCACAATAGCAGTAATAAGGTAAGGCAGCTAACTTTATTGGATTCAGATAAACAGGTTAAAGAGAAAAAATTCTGTGTAGATGAAGGTAATAGGCTTAGTCTTTTTAATAGATCCACTCTCAGATCCTCAACTGGGGAGTATATATGTTGGCTATTTCTTGCTTTTGTATCTGCTTCCTATTATATGGACGCTGCCCATTGCTGTATGGAGGCAAATTACTGTATAAGGAGACTTCTTCCTGTTAGGTGCCATGTTCATATTCTCTATACCCTGTGCAAATATGACTCCTTATGTATTCAGAGATTCTCCTTTATAGTATATGTCTGAAGGCTGAAAGGTGCCAGAATTGTGTAAGAGGTACTTTCAAGTACTGTGAGAGTCTAACGGTTCAGTTATCCCTTGTCCTGAATGTCCTTGGGACCAAAGGATATTGGAATGCTGAAATTGTCTAGGATGCCTGGGTGACAGGGAAAGGCCATCTTTGGCTATGCATGCAACTGGCTCATATTTTAATAGGATGCATTTCCTTTGGCATGACTCTCTGCCATTAGCTTTGTGCTCCATGGTCTGACATAAGCATACCTGTCCAGATTCCTAATTACTTCCTTGGACTAACTCATTTAATTTGAACTTCTTGGTTTTTTTTTCCTTTTTTACTGTTTTCTAACTTAAGTCTTTTAAAAGTTACTTCAGACCCGTGTGGAGATGCTGTCATCATGGGTATAGAGCTGAGTTGAAAATCACCATTCTTTTGGGAAAGTATTCCAGGAGATAATGAATCTTTAATTGAGGGAGATTTTCTTACCAGTTTCAGCAAACACTTCTTATGGAGACTATCTTCTTCATGGAGTCTTCAAGGGATGGGTAAGTGATCAGAGCATAGGAATAATAAAACCTAAAGGCATTAGAAAGCAATCCTTGGAGAATTCATGCTCCTGCTCTCTTTTCACTTTATTTTTTTTCCTAAGTGCTGCTGTTAATCTCAGTTGTACATAAAGATTTAATTAATAATGTATCTCAACAGCTCTGCTTAAAAGAAGGAGCTGGGTGATGAAGGAAGGAAGAAAAAAGAATGAAAGAAAGGAAGGAAGGAAGGAAGGCAGAAAGACAGAAAAAAGACAGAGAAAGAAAGAAAAAGCAAACAAATAGAGAAAGAGAGAAAAGAAGAAAAAGAAAAAGAGAGAAAGAAAGTTAGGAATGATGGAAGGAAGAAAGGGAGAGACAGCTAGAGGGAAGAAGGTTGTGGGACAGAGGGCAGAAGAAAAAGAAGGGAGGGAATAGAGGAGAGGAAGGAGGAACAATAGAAGGGAGGAAAAGAATTCAAGTTAAGATAAGGTAGGGAAAATGTACTCAGGTATTGTTTAGAATGGGAACTGGAATGGGCTTTTCTGTGAAATCGCATCTATTTTGAACCCTGGGCAGAACAGATTCTTTCCAGTTCTCCCTAAGCTGTGTGAACCCTGTTCCTCTAGTAAGGTGAGTCTATCACTGATATCACCTCATTTTCCTTTTTCCTTCCTTCACTTTTCTTCTGTCTCTATCATTTTCTCCATTTTTCTTACCATATATCAATCTCACTTTGGATGTTTCTTTGTATGTTTTAGTTTTCAACAGGATGAATATCTTGGATTCTTCCTTTCTTTTACTAGCGGAATTGGGGGTGAAACTATGGGGACTTGCAACAGTTGGATAAACTATGACATAAATGTACATTTTAAAAATAATTTTAAATGTTTTATTATTTTAATTCTTTCTTCTCACCAATTTAATATGCTTCTGCAAAATTGAATTCCATTTGTGTGTTTCAATATTTGGAATATAATGATAGACTGTGTATAGTATTGAGAATATTAATTGTAATTGTTTTATCAATGATAGAATTTATTTTCTATGAAGAAAAATTTTGAGAAAGATTGTAGATTGTGTTAAAATTTGTATGACTTTCAAGAAGAGAGTAAATATATACTAGAAGTATGTTTAATTTCTTGGTACTCCAGGTATTTTGAAATATGTTTTCCTAATTCAATTTCTATATTACACTAAATAAATCCCTAGAAAGGTTTTATAGTATCCTACCACACTAGTTATTAGAAACAATTTGCAGACACAATATTTTTATGGTTTAAAGAGTTTGGCATGTTCTTTTTGGAAAATGCACTCAAGTGTTTGGCTTTCTGTGTGTGTGTGTGTTTTTTTTTTTTTTGTTATTGTAACTGTGGAGAGTTTCAGATGGTATCATATATCTTCCTGAAGTCAAAGATTGCTGTTACTAAGTGAAACCCAAAACAAAAAATAGCAAAATTCTACCATAATGTACACTTATCTAATATTATTATAAATCTCTTTACACATAAAAGTGAGCATTCAACATTGTGAGCCTACGTTTTATATCATAAAACTATGAGCCCAAGTCAGTTGACTGTCAAAAATGTAGCTCCATGTAATACAACATAGCAAGAATTCTCATTTATGAACCACAGTGCCCTTATATTTAAAATTAACACAAAACTCAAGCTATTAATATTTATCACGTTAACAGTTGTGAGTGTACAGTTCACTCATGAGAAACAATCCTACTGCTCTGCAGCTGATCTCCAGAACAGTTTCTTCACAACCCCAAAACTCTGTCCATGAAGCAAAAATCCATTAACTACTTCTGGCCTCACCATTAACCATTATTCTATTTTCTTTCGGATTTTTATTACATGATTCATTTGCTATTGGAAAGGGCTTGCACACTTAAGAAAGCATACATTTGCTGAAGTTAGAAAATACATTTTTGGAGCTGCTTCTCTCTATTCAATATGTACTTCCTGGATTGATTCTAGTCTTTAGGATTTTTTTTGAATGCACATGAACCTACTTAGTAGTCATACTGTACCTCATCATCTTAGCTTCTGTGTTTTTGTAGTTGATCACTGTAGTTACAGTGAATAGACAGAATCAAAAAATGTATAACTTGCCATAGCAGTTAACACAGGACCTCTTGTGATTATTTAAATTTGTAGCTTGTATCAACCTTCGTTTCAAAGGATAAATGGTATGCTTTTGTATGGATATAGCATGCTGTCTTTATGTGAATGTTTGTTGATGTGCATGTGTAATGATTTCAGTTTTCAGCTGTTTTGAAATTCTGCTGTGGAAGTGACTAAGGAATTACCTTTTCAAGATAGCAATTCCTCTTCTATATAAAAATTATTTCATGTACATAGGGCATATATACCATAAGACCTTCTTCCAGAAAGGTATTTATGATAGCAACAAAATTAATGATGCATAAAAAATTCTTTAAAAATGCATTTCATTTAGGAATAGAACTATTACATTTGAAGATAAGCTCTATAAAATATTTTTGCCATAGAAAATAAATATCACAAAAACGAGCATGACAATATAAATATTGCGTGTAAGATTGCATTGAATATAAGAACTGTTATTATTCAATGGCAATATTTAATATAATACTGGCAATATTTAATATAATCAAAATAGATTATATTAACCAAATATAATATAAAATAACCATATATAAACCAAAATAGGTTTAAATTTTTAAATTTTTAACTTTTCTACATAGTACTAAATTTTATTATGAGTTTTGCAATCAAGTTTATTTTTGATTCTCATTACTCACTCATTTCACATTTCTTCTGCAGTCCTTTCCAATACCTCTTTGCACTTCTATATATCCTTTATGATACATTTTATTTTAATGTTATTTGCTTCCTTACTAGCCCATGGATTCCTCAACATGTCTTTTGTTTGTATCATTTTATCTCCTTTCTATTTCCTAGCCCATAACTAATTCCTCTCCACTTACATTCATATGTACATGTCTCTGACAAATGACATGTGACCTTGGTGTTCATAAGTATGTCACCTTGCTGAATTCTTTGTAGGTCTATCTAGTACTTTAATATTTATTATAATTTCATTACCATTTACAGATAAAGAAAGTTCCATCTTGGACATACACCATATTTCCTTTATCTATTGATGAAAATCACAGAAAGTCATTGTCTCCTTGATATTGTGAGTAATGCAGCAGTTTACATAGATGTGCATTCATTTCAGTGGTAGGACATACAGTCTTTTGGGTACAGGCCAGAAATGACATAGCTGTGTTATATGGTAATTTTTAATTTCTTAGGATATTTTCAAATTTATTTCTGTAAGGAAAGTAGCAATTTTCTCTCATAATATTATATAATGATTACTCCACCACTCTCATCATGGACAGGATTTTTATTGTTCATTAACTTGACAATGATTATTCTAATGTGTGCAATATGGTCGCAAAGTATGTGTAATTTTCATTTCCAGGAAAGCAGTTTTTGAACACTTTTAAAAAGCATTCACTGCACATTACTAATTCTTCTTTAAAGGATTCTGCGCCCATCTTATCACCCTATTTGTTGTCTGGAAGGGCACAAAGAGTGTGTTTAAAGTTTATTTTGCTCTATAAATTCTAGTATTAATCCTCTAATTGATATGCAAATGAAATGTTTTTCTTCCACTCTGTAGGTTATATTTTCATTCCAATGCTACTTTCCCTAATAGTGCAGAGAAGTTGATTTCACACAGATCCAACTCATTAATTGCTTGAGCATTGTCTGTAGTATTGAGTCCTACTAACTCTACGTTAATCTTGTATTGCTAATATTTTCCCCTGACAGTTTTAGCATTCATCTTTTGAATAATTTAAAAGTAATTTTTGTGCATGGTGAGGTATATAATAATAATCCTTTCTTCTGTAACTGAATATCCATTTTATATCAAGCCATTCAGGATCAGAAGTTCTAACCACACAATATTTACTACAAAACATTCAAGAAAATATGATTCTTTCTTTATATATTCTTCCTCAGAACTTTTACGACTTAGCAGGGCAATGACAGTGAAATGCAGACCCCTCATTTATCCATAAATGTCAAAACTGGTCATTCACTCTGTGGCTTTAGATACTTTAATGTCCCATATCCTTTGTAACATAATTAATAGTAGGTTATAGTTTATCAATTACATGAGGAAACCCTCCACTAATTTGAATTGTTGCTACAACATTTTACTTTTCTTTACTTTTGTACAAGGTTTTGTACATCATAATATTCCTAGCAGTTTTAACTCCCACTTTTATTTGTGTTAATTTAATTTTTTAATACCTATTAATATAGTATATACTGATCTGTCATTGTAACTTTGATTTGCATCTCTTCATTGTATTCCCTTAATTAATGGTGTAGTTGAGACTAATTTTGTACACATTTTGGATATCTCAATTGTGTATATGAAAGTTAATCAAGTGTGGAACTCATCTGTCATTTTATATATATATATATATACATGTATATATACATATATATATATTAGTTTTTTTCAAATATAGTTTCCAATATTTACTGTTGGATAAAAATAGAATTATTATTGTTCTTAAGAGTGCATACTGCTACTACTTTGAATTTCACTTCAGTCCCTTTTATCAGTGGCTCACAGCCATCTTGAAATCATGCTATAGCAGATCCCAACATTGTCTCCTGCTGGCACTTAAAAGCACATACAATCAACCTCTGCATACACCCATGATTAAAAACAAAATAAATATTAAAATTAAATATCCTTTATGTATTCTGATCATTTAATCTCTTTCTGAATTATCTGCTTTTATGTATTATCTGCTGTTTCCTTTAATGAGTTTTGTTTTTTTTTAAGTTTCAGAAATCATAATGGCATGTGTTAAAAATTCTTTGTAAATGTACCCCAAATCATTGTGTTTGTTCAGAAGCAGTGAAAACATTAATCACTTTGGGGGACTATTGGACATAGGATTTTGTTTTGTCTACCATTGACTATACTGGGACTAGTTTACCTCAAATTCATATGTCTGTTTGCCTCTATCTTTTGATTGCTATGTTAAAGGTCACATAGGACCTTTTCCAGTAAGAACATTATTCGTTAGTAATATATCTAAAACTTTCTATTAAATGTTAGAGAATATTTTCTTTAATAAAGAGCAAAGCTTTAGACATTCTATTTCAATGAGAAACCTACAAAATATAATAAAGTGATCAATACACTGTTTAAGTTAACATCATGAAATAATAAAAACTTACACTGGATTTCTCAGGTGACAAATCAATAATAAACTTATTTTATTTTTTAATAGAAATAAAAATGTCTTTTGAAAGTATTGCACTGGGAATTTTCCTCTTCTCCCAGATTACAGTGGGAATGATTGGCAATTCCTCAATACTATTTTACTATGTCATTTTGAAATCCACTGGAAAACATCTAATGCCCAAAGACTTAATCATAGAGCACTTGATATCTGCTAATTTCCTATTTATCATCTCAAAAGGCATTCCACAAATACTGTCAGATTATGGATATAAAGATTTCTTAGATGAATTTGGATGTAAATTGGTAATGTACATTTACAGAACAACAAGGGGGGTATCCCTTTATATGATGTGCCTGTTGAGTTGCTTCCAAGCAATCACTATCAGTCCCAGCAATTACAGATGGATGATGCTTAAGCACAGAACCACCAAGTACCTTGGTCCCTCCTGCTCAATCAGTTGGCCTTTGCATTTGTTTATAAACATCGTGACTCCTGCAAGAGTGTCTGGCCACAGTTACAACAAAAATACAACTAACACGATGATTTATGGTTCTTGTTCATGGTTCTCTTCAGGCAATTTTACAACTGCACTATATTTGTTCTTATTGTGTTTCTCCGATGGACTGTGTCTGAGTCTCATGGCATGCGCAAGTTTCTCCATGGTGAGTATCCTCTACAGACATAAAAATCAAGTCAAGCACATCCACAGTGCTCAGTATGTTCTAAAAGTCTCCCCTGAAGACAGAGCCACCAAGAATATCCTCATCCTGGTGTGCACATTTGTTACCTCTTATTCATTTTCCTCCATTGTGGTCATCTTTATGACCTACTCCAAATGTCCAATGCTATGGGGAGTAAGTGTATTTACATTCCTAGAAATATGTTTTTCCATATTTTGTCCCTTTTTTCTCATCACCAACATGAAGTCTCAGTTTTTTGTGTTTTCATCCTGCTTTGGTAAAAGACAGCTTTCTCAAATAATGACACGTGGCTTCATTGTATGATTTTTTTCTATATTAGAATATGCTATTATTGTTGTACAATGAAAAGGCAGCAGTTTGAATATGTAAAGCTTTCTATAACTGATTCCCATATTATGTGGAGTCATCAGTAGTAATTTTACCATAGCACCTTTTTTTTCAGAATTTGCTATCCAATAATGAGCAAAATTTCAAGTATAAATAACATTATAATATTAACCAAATATTATGTAATGTAGTCAGTCAGGTGAACATGAAACTATATAGAGGGGATAAAAGACATTATCTGATGGCTCATAAAAAGGTATATAGTTTGTTTGTGTGTGTGTGTGTGTGTGTGTGTGTGTGTGTGTGTGTGTGTGTGTGTGTATGTGTGTGTGTGTGTGTTCAGGCGCATGTACACAAACGTGTGATATGTGTGTGAAATCATTTTTATTTTTTATTAATGGATTTTTTCTTGCATGTGTGTTTGTGTATGTTATGTGTAAAATACCTTCACAGTTTAGAATATGGCATTACCTCTTAGGACTTTAGTTACTAATAATAGAACTATGATTGTGGAAAGAAAAACTGGGACCTCTGGAAAATCAGTCATTGCTGTTATATACCAAAACTTCTCTCCATCATCAAAATGTTCTAATAATATTTTAAAATTTTACTTTGGTGTATTTTTGTGTACCATAATGTAAGTATGTACAGAACATGCATGTCAGCTGCCCACAGAGGCAAGAAGAAATTATTGCATACTCTAGAAATGTACTTAAAAGTGGTGATGAACCAGTATGTGTACACTGTTAGCTGAACTGTTTCTTTGCAAGATCACTATAAACTTTAAAAAGTGAGCCAGCTCTTGATGTCTAAGCTGTTATTCATTGTTTCTCATTTTTGGTTGGAGGATTATTTATTAAGACCCTACAACAGCCATTTGGATGATATCACTCAGATTCAAAGTGAGTCTTCTGCCCTCATTTGAACTCTTTGAAATACTTTCATAGACATATTGACACTGAAATACAAGTAAATATTGTCAACTTGACACTCATACAAGTGTTTTATAAATATAAAACGCAATTTCTTATAAAAGTTTATATTTTGAGGTCAAAATGGCATAAGAATACCAACTTTACAATGCATAATTAGGCACGAGGATGTAAATTAATGCATACCACGGAAGTATCCCAAACAGAAACAATAAAATAGATAATATATACACAAACACACACAGGTACATACTCATGCCTATACAAATCTATTTGTAAACCCCCAAACACTTATAATCATGATATATTTTAGTCCTATTCCAGAAAACTGTCTTCCATCATATTATCAAGAAAATGGATGAGTGTGGATCATAGGTGGGAATGTAGGGAAAGATAACTAACACTAAGAATCCTTGAAAAATCTATGAGTAAATATCTATTTGTGGGAATGTTTCCTTTGGTTATCCTATTGATAATATATGCTTATCTTAGAAGGCATAGGTTGCCACATAAAAGTCAATACATGAGATGCCTCCCTTGAGTTGTTGGTCTGAGTGTTTAGAGACCCAAAAAGACAATACAAGCTATTACTGTTGCTCTGGGTTACCAAATGAAAATCTATAACAAGACCCTCTTGCTGCAGACCACACATACTTTGAACATGGAATCTGAAAAGTCAAGTTGATATTGACCAAGATGTTTTATCTTTGATGGGGCCGTTCCATACCTGAGATGTATTCAGTATATGGTAGCAATAGGAAACAGCTGAAACAATAGGATCTACAACTAACTTTGACTGTATAAGCTAGATACTCACAAAGTTACATTGGTAAAACAACTATTATTGGAATAGGCAGCCATATTCTCATTTGGATTTGGTGCTTGCTGTAATGTAACAGTTCCCAACTAATGAGTTGTAGTCATTGGAAACCACTTATTTCCAATGGTCTTATGAAATGAGTCACTGTTCAATAGCGAAATTGGGTTTATGGCAACAAAAAATTAATTTGCAGGTCCCTAAGAATATCTGAATCATGTATTCTGTGACCAAGAAACTTAGAAACTACTCAACAGGAAACCTGGGTTGCAAATTGGAACCAGATTCATGGTTGGGATCCTCACAGGTCACACAGATGTTATTTGGCTAAATGGACAATGTGCCATTATGCACTTCAAATTCTTATATCTATTTCCACAGGTTAGTAAAATATTCAGAACTCATCAGAGAAAATTTTATGTACTGAGAAGGTGGTTATCACCCTGACCAAATTGCAAAGAATAAGTAACTCTGTAATTTCCAGTCACATATAGGATATCTATATCATTACTCACCCATAATCCTTAGGTAAGGTCATGATAAATGTGGCAGAAAATTTCAAGTAGACAAATGTGATGGAAGATCAGATAACAGTAGTATCTACTGACTATGACAGGATCATTGCACTCATGAAATCACAACAGCTGCAGCCGCCTGCATAAGACAGACACACAATATTTGGCCAGTCAACATTCTAGCATAACGGAGGGTTTCAGGACACTCTAAGCCTAGCTGAGGAGCAATTAAGAATTCATGGCTTCTGGGCAGGGAGAGACTGAAATTCATAAGGATATGGATGCTAGGAGGTCATCCAAGAACTAGTGAATAAACCTACACACCTAAGAATATGTATACCAGAACTTGCCATGCTAGGTTATAAAAAATCAAATATATGAAAATAAGAGTATTTGGGAATGGAAACATAAATATACAGGACTTAGGAGGACTGGCAAAGGCGTAAAAAGTATCATAGTGTATTGAATATACATGAAACATTAAAAAAATTCATGAACATACTGTATTTTAATGTACTTATCAACCTAATCAGTTCTCAAATCTATTAGGAAACCATGTATATATTATAAAGCATTTACAGGGAATTTTAATGAAAAATAACCCAAAATAAGAGGCTACACATTTAACTATTTATATGAATTAGCTCAGAGCATGGAGTGGACTACAATGTATTTTATGAAGAATGTGTGACAACTATAAAATAAATATTAATCTCTCTTTTAAAAAATGTAGCTTTAGACCTTACGGCTTGTACCTCCACCTGTATCTGTGGTAGGATGGTTAACTTGCAGCCAGTCCCTGGGACCCCAGCCCATAGCTGTCTGCTAGGAGTTCTGCTTTAACCAGAAAAACAGGTAAGACTCCTACCCCATACCCATACCAGCTGGGACCCTGACATGCCCATGAGAAGTGAGATCTTTGCAGATCTGGCTGAGTACCCTCCCCTTTCAGGTCTGAACCTCCACCTGTACCCATGGCATATCAGTAAGCCTGCCCCATCTTATGGGACACCAAAGCCTACCTCTCTTCTAGGAAGTCTGCTTTAACTAGAAATACAGAAAGCCCACATACTCAGAAAGTAAACATCTCTCTACTCAATGATAACTTTGTCAGGGAAGTAATAAAGAAACTAAAGACTTTCTAGTGTTCAAAGAAAATGCAGGGACAGCATACTCACACTTATGGGACACAATAAAATCAGTACTAAGAGGAAAAAAATCATAGCAGTGAGTATATGCATAAAGAAATTGGAAAGATTCTTTACTACCAACTTAACAGCACAACTGAAAGTTTGGGAGAAAAAGGAGCAAGCACATCCAAGAGTAGACAGTAGGAAATGGCCGAACACGGGGCTGAAATCAACTAATTAAAAACAAAGAGAATGATGAAAAGGCTCAACAAATCCAAAAACTGCTTCTCTGAGAAAATCAACAAGACAAGTCAATCCTTAGCCAAACTAACTAAAGGTTACAGAGAAAGTATCCAAATAAATAAAATCAGAAATTAAAAGGAGACATAACAACAGAAACAAAATAGAAGCAGGAGAAATACTACGTAATTAATTCTATAAAGCCACAATTATTCTGATATCTAAACCACACAATACCCAAGAAAGAAAGAGAATTTCAGACCAAATTCACTTATGAATATCGATGCCAAAATACTCAAGAAGATTCTCTCAAATGGGATCCAAGCAAATATCAAAACAGTCATCCAGCACTGTATCAAGCAGGCCTCCTCACAGGAATGCATGGATATTTCAATATATGAAAATCCAGCAAAGTAACACACTATATAAGCAAACTCAAAGAAAAAAATCACATAGTCATCTTATTACATGCTGATTTTGACAAAATACAATACTTTTTCATATTAAAAGTCTTAGAAATATCACCAATTCATGACACATACCTAAACATAAAAAAGCAATATACAGCGAACCAATAATCAACGTCAAACTAAATGGAGAAAAAGTTAAAGCAACCCCGCTAAAATCAGGGACAAGTCTAGGCTGCTCACTTTCTATCTATTCAATAAAGTACTTGAAGCTCTAGCTAGACCAATTAGACATCGGAAGGAGAACAAGTGAATATAAATTAGGAAGGAAAAATTCAAGATAACAATAATAGCAGATGAAATGATAGTATACATGAGCAAGCCCCAAAATTCTACAAGAGATCTACTACCACTGATAAACAATTTCAGCAACTAGCTCTATATAAAATTAACTCAATCAAATCAGTAGCTTTCCTTTAGACAAATGGTAAAGAGTCTGAGAAAGAAATTAAGGAAACAACTTCATTCATAATAGCCACAAATAATACAAAATATCTTGGTGTAACTCTAAGCAAGTGAAAACTTTATATGACAATTGGAAGACCCTGAAGAACAGAAGCAAACAAGATTTAGAAGATGGAAATGTCTCCTATACATGTACATGTACATGTACATGTACATATACATATACATATACATATACATATATATACACAAACATTATATATATACGAATATATATACATATATATATTTGGTTAACATTATGAAAATAAACATTGTACCAAAAGTCATCTACAGATCCAATGTAATCCCCATCAAAATTCCCATATAAATCTTCACTGACATGGAAAAAGCAATTCTCAACTTCACATGAAAAAACAAAAAACCCAGAATATTAAAAAGAATCTTGAACAGTAAAAGAACTTCTGGGGGAATCATCATCCGTGGCCTCAAGCTGTACTGCAGATTAAACAACAACAAGAAGAACAAGAAAAACAACAACAACACAACAACAACAAAAACTGCACAGTATCGATACAGAGACAGAGAGGTGGGTACATAGAGTAGAATCAAAAATCCAAATATAAACCCAGAAATCTATGGAAACTTGATCTTTGAAGAAGAATCCAAAATCATACAGTGGAAAAGGAGAACATCTTCCACATAGTGCTGACCTAAGTGGTGATCTGCTTATAGATGAATGCAAGTTGATCCATATCATATCTTTATATCTTGTATAAAGCTCAAGTCCAAGTGGATAAAGCACCTCAATATAAAACCAGATAAACTGAATCTAATACAAGGGAAAGTTGGAAACAGCCTTGAGTGCATTGGGACAAGGGGAAATTTTGGAATAGATAAAATCAAAAACGCAAGCAACATCACATACTGGCAAGGATGTGGAGAAAGAGAAACACTCCTTCATTGATGGTGGAATTATAGACTGGTACAACCACTTGGGAATCAATCTGGCAATTCCTCAGAAAATAGGAAATACTTCTACCTGAGGATCCACCTAACAACTCCTGAGCATATACCCCAAAGATGCTCCACCACCCTACAATGCCATGTGCTCCTCAATGTTCAAAGCAGCCTTATTCACAGTACTTAGAAGCTGGAAACAGCCCAGACCTTCCTCAACCAAAGAATGGATATAGACAAAGTTCTTCATTTATACCATGAAGTATAATTCAGTTATTAAAATGAGGATATGTGTTTTACAAGCAAGTGGATGGAACTAGAAAATATAATCATGAAAGAGGTAACCCAGACACAAAAGTACATGCGTGGTATATATTCATTGAGTGGATATTAGCCAAAAACTACAAAATACCCATGATACAACCAACAAACTGTAAGAGATTTAACAAGAAAAAAAGTCCAAGCATAGATGCTTCAATCCCACTCAGAAGGGGGAAAATAAACATGGGAAGCATAGAAAGGGCAAATGACCTGTCTGGAAAAGGAGAAGAAGATAAAAAAGCAAGCAGGGTCAGACATGTTGAGAGGCAGGACAGCAGTCCAGAGGGGACAGAAAAATGATTGGAAATATGCAGTTACAAGAGTAGACCTCTGGAAAGTCTAAGAGACCTGGGATGCAAGAGGTTCCCAGGACTCAATTAGGATTATCATAGGTGAAATGCCCAACAGTGGGGAGGTGGAACCTGAAGAGTCCACCTCCAGTAGATCACCAAGCTACCTTCAAAATTTTCAACGCAAAATTGTTCTTGACTAAAAGTAATGTAGGGACAAATATTGAGCAGAGATTAAAGAAAAGGCCAGCCAAAAGCTAGCGCAACTTGGAAATTATCACATTGGTGCTCATAAAACCTTGACATTATTAATGATGCCATATTTCAATTGTAGAAAGGATCTTTACATGACTGTCCTCTGAGAGGCTCTACAAGCAGCTGACTGAAACATATGCAGATACTTAAATCTAGCCATTGGACTGAGGTCAGGGACCCTTATGGAATAGTTATGAGGAGGACTGAAGGAACTGAAGGGGATGGCAACCCCAGAGGAAGATCATCAGGAGTATCAACTAACACAGAACCCTGGGAGCGTACAGAGTCTAAACCACTAACTGCAGAACATGAATGGACTGGTCATTGTCCTCTGTCCACTAATATCACACAGATCTCAAAGGTCTGCCTTGTATGGCCTCAGAGGTAGTAGCCTAAACCTGTAGAGACTTGATACCCCAGGGAACGGGAATGCATGGCAGAGTGAGCTTGGATAAGATAGGGAGCACCCTCTCAGAGGCAAAGGGGAAGGAGGATGGCACAAAGAACTCTTAAAGGGGGAACCTGAAAGTGAGGAAATAGATGGAATGTAAATAAATAAAACAATAAATAAAAGGAAGGCCACCGTATCAATGTCAAGAACTTACTGCTAAAAATTCTAGTCTTCTCATGGGATGGAACTTAGGCAATACGAACAAAATATCACACACACACACACACACACACACACACACACACACACACACACACTATGACATATACCAAAGTGGTAATTCAGAGACTACATGTTTTTTTTTTTTTTTTTTTTATTAACTTGAGTATTTCTTATATACACTTCGAGTGTTATTCCCTTTCCCGGTTTCCGGGCAAACATCCCCCTCCCCCCTCCCCTTCCTTATGGGTGTTCCCCTCCCAACCCTCCCCCCATTGCCGCCCTCCCCCCATAGACTAGTTCACTGTGGGTTCAGTCTTAGCAGGACCCAGGGCTTCCCCTTCCACTGGTGCTCTTACTAGGATATTCATTGCTACCTATGGGGTCAGAGTCCAGGGTCAGTCCATGTATAGTCTTTAGGTAGTGGCTTAGTCTCTGGAAGCTCTGGTTGCTTGGCATTGTTGTACTTTTGGGGTCTCGAGCCCCTTCAAGCTCTTCCAGTTCTTTCTCTGATTCCTTCAATAGGGGACCTATTCTCAGTTCAGTGGTTTGCTGCTGGCATTCGCCTCTATATTTGCTGTATTCTGGCTGTGTCTCTCAGGAGCGATCTACATCCGGCTCCTGTCGGTCTGCACTTCTTTGCTTCATCCATCTTGTCTAATTGGGTGGCTGTATATGTATGGGCCACATGTGGGGCAGGCTCTGAATGGGTGTTCCTTCAGTCTCTGTTTTAATCTTTGCCTCTCCCTTCCCTGCCAAGGGTATTCTTTTTCCTCATTTAAAGAAGGAGTGAAGCATTCACATTTTGATCATCCGTCTTGAGTTTCGTTTGTTCTAGGGATCTAGGGTAATTCAAGCATTTGGGCTAATAGCCACTTATCAATGAGTGCATACCATGTATGTCTTTCTGTGATTGGGTTAGCTCACTCAGGATGATATTTTCCAGTTCCAACCATTTGCCTACGAATTTCATAAACTCGTTGTTTTTGATAGCTGAGTAATATTCCATTGTGTAGATGTACCACATTTTCTGTATCCATTCCTCTGTTGAAGGGCATCTGGGTTCTTTCCAGCTTCTGGCTATTATAAATAAGGCTGCGATGAACATAGTGGAGCACGTGTCTCTTTTATATGTTGAGGCATCTTTTGGGTATATGCCCAAGAGAGGTATAGCTGGATCATCAGGCAGTTCAACGTCCAATTTTCTGAGGAACCTCCAGACTGATTTCCAGAATGGTTTTACCAGTCTGCAATCCCACCAACAATGGAGGAGTGTTCCTCTTTCTCCACATCCTCGCCAGCATCTGCTGTCACCTGAGTTTTTGATCTTAGCCAATCACACTGGTGTGAGGTGAAATCTCAGGGTTGTTTTGATTTGCATTTCCCTTATGACTAAAGATGTTGAACATTTCTTTAGGTGTTTCTCAGCCATTCGGCATTCCTCAGCTGTGAATTCTTTGTTTAGCTCTGAACCCCATTTTTTAATAGGGTTATTTGTTTCCCTGCGGTCTAACTTCTTGAGTTCTTTGTATATTTTGGAAATAAGACCTCTATCTGTTGTAGGATTGGTAAAGATCTTTTCCCAATCTGTTGGTTGCCGTTTTGTCCTAACCACAGTGTCCTTTGCCTTACAGAAGCTTTGCAGTTTTATGAGATCCCATTTATCGATTCTTGATCTTAGAGCATAAGCCATTGGTGTTTTGTTCAGGAAATTTTTTCCAGTGCCCATGTGTTCCAGATGCTTCCCTAGTTTTTCTTCTATTAGTTTGAGTGTGTCTGGTTTGATGTGGAGGTCCTTGATCCACTTGGACTTAAGCTTTGTACAGGGTGATAAGGATGGATCGATCTGCATTCTTCTACATGTTGCCCTCCAGTTGAACCAGCACCATTTGCTGAAAATACTATCTTTTTTCCATTGAATGGTTTTGGCTCCTTTGTCAAAAATCAAGTGACCATAGGTGTGTGGGTTCATTTCTGGGTCTTCAATTCTATTCCATTGGTCTATCTGTCTGTCTCTGTACCAATACCATGCAGTTTTTATCACTATTGCTCTGTAATACTGCTTGAGTTCAGGGATAGTGATTCCCCCTGAAGTCCTTTTATTGTTGAGGATAGCTTTAGCTATCCTGGGTTTTTTGTTATTCCAGATGAATTTGCAAATTGTTCTGTCTAACTCTTTGAAGAATTGGATTGGTATTTTGATGGGGATTGCATTGAATCTGTAGATTGCTTTTGGTAAAATGGCCATTTTTACCATATTAATCCTGCCAATCCATGAGCATGGGAGATCTTTCCATCTTCTGAGGTCTTCTTCAATTTCTTTCCTCAGTGTCTTGAAGTTCTTATTGTACAGATCTTTTACTTGCTTGGTTAAAGTCACACCGAGGTACTTTATATTATTTGGGTCTATTATGAAGGGTGTCGTTTTCCTAATTTCTTTCTCGGCTTGTTTCTCTTTTGTATAGAGGAAGGCAACTGATTTATTTGAGTTAATTTTATACCCAGCCACTTTGCTGAAGTTGTTTATCAGCTTTAGTAGTTCTCTGGTGGAACTTTTGGGATCACTTAAATATACTATCATGTCATCTGCAAATAGTGATATTTTGACCTCTTCTTTTCCGATCTGTATCCCTTTGATCTCCTTTTGTTGTCTGATTGCTCTGGCTAGAACTTCAAGAACTATATTGAATAAGTAGGGAGAGAGTGGGCAGCCTTGTCTAGTCCCTGATTTTAGTGGGATTGCTTCAAGTTTCTCTCCATTTAGTTTAATGTTAGCAACTGGTTTGCTGTATATGGCTTTTACTATGTTTAGGTATGGGCCTTGAATTCCTATTCTTTCCAGGACTTTTATCATGAAGGGGTGTTGAATTTTGTCAAATGCTTTCTCAGCATCTAATGAAATGATCATGTGGTTCTGTTCTTTCAGTTTGTTTATATAATGGATCACGTTGATGGTTTTCCGTATATTAAACCATCCCTGCATGCCTGGGATGAAGCCTACTTGATCATGGTGGATGATTGTTTTGATGTGCTCTTGAATTCGGTTTGCCAGAATTTTATTGAGTATTTTTGCGTCGATATTCATAAGGGAAATTGGTCTGAAGTTCTCTTTCTTTGTTGTGTCTTTGTGTGGTTTAGGTATAAGAGTAATTGTGGCTTCGTAGAAGGAATTCGGTAGGGCTCCATCTGTTTCAATTTTGTGGAATAGTTTGGATAATATTGGTATGAGGTCTTCTATGAAGGTTTGATAGAATTCTGCACTAAACCCGTCTGGACCTGGGCTCTTTTTGGTTGGGAGACCTTTAATGACTGCTTCTATTTCCTTAGGAGTTATGGGGTTGTTTAACTGGTTTATCTGTTCCTGATTTAACTTCGATACCTGGTATCTGTCTAGGAAATTGTCCATTTCCTGAAGATTTTCAAGTTTTGTTGAATATAGGTTTTTATAGTAAGATCTGATGATTTTTTGAATTTCCTCCGAATCTGTAGTTATGTCTCCCTTTTCATTTCTGATTTTGTTAATTTGGACACACTCTCTGTGTCCTCTCGTTAGTCTGGCTAAGGGTTTATCTATCTTGTTGATTTTCTCAAAGAACCAACTTTTGGTTCTGTTGATTCTTTCTATGGTCCTTTTTGTTTCTACTTGGTTGATTTCAGCTCTGAGTTTGATTATTTCCTGCCTTCTACTCCTCCTGGGTGTATTTGCTTCTTTTTGTTCTAGAGCTTTTAGGTGTGCTGTCAAGCTGCTGACATATGCTCTTTCCTGTTTCTTTCTGCAGGCACTCAGCGCTATGAGTTTTCCTCTTAGCACAGCTTTCATTGTGTCCCATAAGTTTGAGTATGTTGTATCTTCATTTTCATTAAATTCTAAAAAGTTTTTAATTTCTTTCTTTATTTCTTCCTTGACCAGGTTATCATTGAGTAGAGCATTGTTCAATTTCCACGTATATGTGGGCATTCTTCCCTTATTGTTATTGAAGACCAGTTTTAGGCCGTGGTGGTCCGATAGCACGCATGGGATTATTTCTATCTTTCTGTACCTGTTGAGGCCCGTTTTTTGACCAATTATATGGTCAATTTTGGAGAAAGTACCATGAGGAGCTGAGAAGAAGGTATATCCTTTTGCTTTAGGATAGAATGTTCTATAAATATCCGTTAAGTCCATTTGGCTCATGACTTCTCTTAGTCTGTCTACATCACTGTTTAATTTCTGTTTCCATGATCTGTCCATTGATGAGAGTGGGGTGTTGAAATCTCCCACTATTATTGTGTGAGGTGCAATGTGTGTTTTGAGCTTTAGTAAGGTTTCTTTTACATATGTAGGTGCCCTTGTATTTGGGGCATAGATATTTAGGATTGAGAGTTCATCTTGGTTGATTTTTCCTTTGATGAATATGAAGTGTCCTTCCTTATCTTTTTTGATGACTTTTAGTTGGAAATTGATTTTATTTGATATTAGAATGGCTACTCCAGCTTGCTTCTTCTGACCATTTGCTTGGAAAGTTGTTTTCCAGCCTTTCACTCTGAGGTAGTGTCTGTCTTTGTCTCTGAGGTGTGTTTCCTGTAGGCAGCAGAATGCAGGGTCCTCGTTGCGTATCCAGTTTGTTAATCTATGTCTTTTTATTGGGGAGTTGAGGCCATTGATATTGAGAGATATTAAGGAATAGTGATTATTGCTTCCCGTTATATTCATATTTGATGTGAGGTTATGTTTGTGTGCTTTCATTCTCTTTGTTTTGTTGCCAAGACGATTAGTTTCTTGCTTCTTCTAGGGTATAGCTTGCCTCCTTATGTTGGGCTTTACCATTTATTATCCTTTGTAGTGCTGGATTTGTAGAAAGATATTGTGTAAATTTGGTTTTGTCATGGAATATCTTGGTTTCTCCATCAATGTTAATTGAGAGTTTTGCTGGATACAGTAATCTGGGCTGGCATTTGTGTTCTCTTAGGGTCTGTATAACATCAGTCCAGGATCTTCTGGCCTTCATAGTTTCTGGCGAGAAGTCTGGTGTGATTCTGATAGGTCTCCCTTTATATGTTACTTGACCTTTTTCCCTTACTGCTTTTAATATTCTTTCTTTATTTTGTGCGTTTGGTCTTTTGACAATTATGTGACGGGAGGTGTTTCTTTTCTGGTCCAATCTATTTGGAGTTCTGTAGGCTTCCTGTATGTCTATGGGTATCTCTTTTTTTAGGTTAGGGAAGTTTTCTTCTATGATTTTGTTGAAGATATTTACTGGTCCTTTGAGCTGGGAGTCTTCACTCTCTTCTATACCTATTATCCTTAGGTTTGATCTTCTCATTGAGTCCTGGATTTCCTGTATGTTTTGGACCAGTAGCTTTTTCCGCTTTACATTATCTTTGACAGTTGAGTCAATGATTTCTATGGAATCTTCTGCTCCTGAGATTCTCTCTTCCATCTCTTGTATTCTGTTGGTGAAGCTTGTATCTACAGCTCCTTGTCTCTTCTTTTGGTTTTCTATATCCAGGGTTGTTTCCATGTGTTCTTTCTTGATTGCTTCTATTTCCATTTTTAATTCCTTCAACTGTTTGATTGTGTTTTCCTGGAATTCTTTCAGGGATTTTTGCGATTCCTCTCTGTAGGCTTTTACTTGTTTATTAATGTTTTCCTGTGCTTCCCTAAGTGTGTTCAGGTCTTTCCTGAAGTCCTCCAGCATCATGATCAAATATGATTTTGAAACTAGATCTTGCTTTTCTGGTGTGTTTGGATATTCCATGTTTGTTTTGGTGGGAGAATTGGGCTCCGATGATGGCATGTAGTCTTGGTTTCTGTTGCTTGGGTTCCTGCGCTTGCCTCTCGCCATCAGATTATCTCTAGTGTTACTTTGTTCTGCTATTTCTGACAGTGGCTAGACTGTCCTATAAGCCTGTGTGTCAGGAGTGCTGTATACCTGTTTTCCTCTCTTTCAGTCAGTTATGGGGACAGAGTGTTCTGCTTTCGGGCGTGTAGTTTTTCCTCTCTACAGGTCTTCAGCTGTTCCTGTGGGCCTGTGTCTTGAGTTCACCAGGCAGCTTTCTGGCAGCAGAAAATTTGGTCTTACCTGTGGTCCCGAGGCTCAGGTTTGCTCGTGGGGTGCTGTCCAGGGGCTCTCTGCAGCGGCAGCAACCAGGAAGACCTGTGCCGCCCCTTCCGGGAGCTTCAGTGCACCAGGGTTCCAGATGGTCTTTGGCTTTTTCCTCTGGCGTCCGAGATGTGTGTGCAGGGAGCAGTCTCTTCTGGTTTCCCAGGCCTGTCTGCCTCTCTGAAGGTTTAGCTCTCCCTCCCACGGGATTTGGGTGCAGAGAACTGTTTATCCGGTCTGTTTCCTTCAGGGTCCGGCGGTGTCTGTGGCAGGGGTCCTGCCGCTCCTGGGCCCTCCCCCACGGGAGCCCAGAGGCCTTATACAGTTTCCTCTTGGGCCAGGGATGTGGGCAGGGGTGAGCAGTGTTGGTGGTCTCTTCCGCTCTGCAGCCTCAGGAGTGCCCACCTGACCAGGCGGTTGGGTCTCTCTCTCACCGGGTCTGGGAGCAGAGAGCTGCTGCGGGCCGGGATCCGCGGGTGTGGGACTTCCGGTAAACACAGAACGTGCCCGGTTCTAGAGAAATTCTGCTTCCGTGTGTCCCAAGCTCACCAGGCAGCTTTCTTGCAGCAGAAAATTTGGTCTTACCTGTGGTCCCGAGGCTCAAGTTCGCTCGTGGGGTGCTGCCCAGGGGCTCTCTGCAGCGGCAGCAACCAGGAAGACCTGTGCCGCCCCTTCCGGGAGCTTCAGTGCACCAGGGTTCCAGATGGTCTTTGGCTTTTTCCTCTGGCGTCCGAGATGTGTGTACAGGGAGCAGTCTCTTCTGGTTTCCCAGGCCTGTCTGCCTCTCTGAAGGTTTAGCTCTCCCTCCCACGGGATTTGGGTGCAGAGAACTGTTTATCCGGTCTGTTTCCTTCAGGGTCCGGCGGTGTCTGTGGCAGGGGTCCTGCCGCTCCTGGGCCCTCCCCCACGGGAGCCCAGAGGCCTTATACAGTTTCCTCTTGGGCCAGGGATGCGGGCAGGGGTGAGCAGTGTTGGTGGTCTCTTCCGCTCTGCAGCCTCAGGAGTGCCCACCTGACCAGGCGGTTGGGTCTCTCTCTCACCGGGTCTGGGAGCAGAGAGCTGCTGCGGGCCGGGATCCGCGGGTGTGGGACTTCCCGAGACTACATGTTTTATCTTCATTGGCTAGTACTATTTAGAATTTACATGCCTCTTCATTTGCAGATGACAAACTAAAACAGAAGCCCTGCCAGCCTCTTTGAGGAGGTTCCACAGTTCAGTCAGATTTTTGGACAGTGGTATTTAGATGATTGGTGGAAGCTACTGTTACATGAAAATTGCTGTAAGACTCTCCTGTGTGAATCCTATCAAGAGCCTGCATGTTAGTCTTGTTGCTGAAAGACCTTTTGCATGTGCTACATATTAAAGTCTTTTCTGGCTTCTGTATGACCTCATGAAGTCAGAGGCCAAAGACTTGATTGAATGTTTTCTGATAAGTGGGACAGACAAATGCCCTCTTTTTTCCAGTGTATTCTCTGGTGTGATGAATGGTTGCAGGCATATTTGAAGATATTAGGGCATTAATCACATTTGTATAGTTAGGGATCTCGATGGAATCTCTATTATAGACACCCACATGTAGAAATTGCCTCATTAATCATAAGGACAAGCTCACATGTAGAATGCTCTGGCCTAGAAAGGAACTCTGGTACCTCCATAGGGACTTCTTCAGCAAAATGTGATAACATGGACTTTTCCAGGCATTTGGATATTGCTTGACTTGTTCTTGTAGAATTCTGACCAACTCCATAAAAAATAGCTCCCATATCAGTCTCAGGATAAAACCTTCTCTGAACAGACTTGAGCCCATCTTCTTTCTGGGAATCTTGTCACCACTATTTACTTGAGTAGTATTCCAGGAAATGTCATCATCTTCCTTGTCTTCTGAATTGTTTGGTGTGGAGAAACTCTCTGGTTGTATATCCATGGAGATATATCCAGACTTAGGAGCACTCAGGAAGTCTATCTGATAAATGGAGGTGCTTTGATACAATATTCTGACAAGTTGAGTGATTCCAAAGGATATAATTCAATGTTTAGTCTCAGAATACTGCTCTATTTGGTTAATATGGATGAATTCCATCTTGTTTTTAGTATTACTAACACCACTGTTTACTTTAGAAGCATTCCAGGAAACATCATAGCTTTTTTTTTTTACTGCTGTGGTATCCTTTAGACAGGATACCTTTAGAAGATATCCTTTAGAAGACAATCTATGAAACTGTGCCCAGAAAGGAGACCCCCAAACTTCATGCCTCTTCTCTCTAGATTCCATACTGAAATATAAGTTGTGAGATCTGCAATGGAATCCTTGTATTCTTTTGTGTTGGTTTTGATGATTGCTGTTATTTCAAATTTTTAATGACTTCTTTTAAGGGCATCTTCTCAGAATAGAGGGATAGGAAGGAGCCACTGCAAGGAGACATAGATTGAAACAAAGCCAGGTCACTACTATCCATTAATCTGTGGATTATAGACAACTGCCCTCAACCTGCTTGCACAGGATGACTGGACTATGGGTTAGCGCATTTGTCTAGCCCTTATGACTAATGATCCTTTCCTAACACTCACAAGTTCTGTTCTCCAAAGTCACTATAGATGCTGTATTTTGAAATGTTCAGTCACTGTCCCTAGAAAATACAAAGATATGTCCATGTCAGCTCTTCACCATATTTCCTACAATAGGTCAACACATTGAAAGAGCCTTTCTTAAAAGAACAGCCCATGTTTCCAGGTTGACCTTAATTTATCTGATGATCTTTCATGTACTTTGTCTCATCAGAAGCACAAGGGCTCTGATCTCAGGAATATGACTCAGTATTATGGTAGCAGTGTACATAAAATGCATTTTCATTAAGGAAATTATAAATTTAAAACAAAGCTCAAAGGTTTTATGGAATAAAGTATCTTAACTGGCAGAGTGTATTGTTCAACAAACAATCTAGCATTGAGATGCGGAGGGAACATAGTTGCTCTGATTCCAAGGTTAACCAGGTCTACAAAATGAAAACATGTTTCAAATGACCAATACAACCAAGCAACCATTTAAACACACAAACAAACAAAAATTCAAACAAAAAGTCTAAAATAATCAGAAGTATATTTTACTTATTGTCTAGGAATGTGTATATGCAGTGCTTGATAAACTTCAGCTCTTTGTTTTGCTACTAATGACTGAGACTTATACATATTGAGGCAATGAAAAAAAGATACATCATGATTATACCTATCCAGATTTGAAAATTTGGATTGATGCATTATTATTTATCAAAAAATTCTTTTTGGTATGTATGGTGCAGTTGTGTAGTCACATGCCTGTCATATTTCAACATCAGAACCTCACTCTACCATTCAATTTTCTAGACAAAATATCTTACTGACATATATATGAAATTTGCAAAACTATATAGTCAATTTGATCCTCAGTTTCTGCTTCTCAGATCCTGGGATTACCAGTCAATGCTGTGAACCATGTTTTTTAAGTTTAGGGGAGAGAATATAACTCAGCCCTCATGATTACATTGTAAGCACATCCCTGACTGGGATGTGTCCCAGAACAAAGGCATTTTTTAACCTTAAAAGCTTCCCCATATGTCAGTCCCTCAGTAACTCTGGTAACATGTAAATAAACTAGATTTTATATTGATCAAGTCTGAATGATGTGCTCCTTTCTGCTGTGTTCATGTTAGTTTGGAGCACTAGTTTGATTTAACTGTAAATATTTGGTGAGGGGTATACAATTTCACTAATAAAAAACAACACAGACAAGCAAGCACACAAACAAACAAAAAACAAACTACAAACAAAAAACCCACAACTTCCTACTTTTCCCCAAATACAAATGATTGCTGCCTTTCCTCCCAACTAAGTCATCTGTTCCCATGAGAGACGAAGCTTTAAATACTCATCAGTCCAACACTCCATGAACCACCCCATGTATCTGCAACTGAATTTCTATTTATCTGTTGGGAAGACAAATTTGTCCTTGCAGTGCTGAGTGATGAGAAACTGTTCCAAGACCAGTGAGAAATTATCTGATCCTTGCTCTGCTTTACTAGATGCAACCAGAAGTTAACATCTTCCAGAGTTTTTGTAGCACCTGCTTTGCCCTGGAGTCACTGCTATTTTAGGAAAAGTTAAGCTGACCTCTTGGTGAGTTAGATATGTCTTCTACCAAATAAACAGCAGAAACATGAGTTAGAATAAACTCTAGATTGTCTATTTTAAGGTCTAAAGTTTTCTCAAAGCTGTGAAGCCATTGTGGTGACAATGGTTGGAAAGCTTCAACTGGCAGTCTGGTATCTTATATGTGACTTGAGGACAGTACTAACAATGAATAGATGTATTGTAAAGGCTATAAACTTTAAAAACGACAAGAAGAAACTAATAATTAAAGTTAACCAAGAGTTCTGTCACAGATGGTTTTATGGCTTTCTGACAATAAATGAATCATCATGGTCCTACACAAATGCTTCCAGGAAGAGAAAATGTACAGTACAACACATACAATTAGAAGGAAATTTGACTCAGTAGTGAGGAAAATTCTGTGCCAAGGATGGGAAGACCTATCATAAGGACACAGCAAGGTGTGGATTGGATCATGGCTCTCTGTTCCTACCTTAGAAAAGAGGACAGTATTATTGGTGTTTCTCAAATTTTAAGTTTTACCCTTGTCTCCTATTCTACACTACATCAAAATAATACTTCCTTAAGAAAAATAGTAAAAGTAAGTGACCATCAACATTGCATTCACAGGGAAGCAGATGTATCATTAAACCTATACATAGGTGGTTTCCATCCTAGAGATGCATTCATTGTTTTAAAAAAATTAAATATCTTGATTGTAATTAATGATGTACAAAAGACACTCCTGAAGCACTGAGATCTTCCCACATTTATGAAGTGGATTCTCCCAAGATCACAAATAATATCACACACACACACACACACACACACACACACACACACACGCACGCACGCACGCACGCACGCACAACGAGAGAAAGAGAAACAGAGACAGAGACAGAAACAGAGACACAAAGAGACAAAGCAAGAGAAAGAGAGGAGCAGGTAAAGGAAGAAGAGGGGGAGAAGGAAGGGAAAAGGGATGGAGAGAAGGAGAAAGGGAGAGAGGGAAGAAGAAAGGGAGAGAGGGAGAGACAGAGAGAACAACAAAGACTTCTTTATTTTGCCACATGTTTTGATTTCTCCATAGACTACAGTCCTCACATGATGTTCATCAAATATTTTTTTTCCAAAAAGGAAGTACATACCCCCTCTCTACCAAAAGAGATAAAGCTCCCTTCAGCTTCCATCTTTCCTATACTGTGCTCAGACACCTTCTGGATTCTTCCTGACCTGTCTGATTCCACTATCATGGATTCAGGTTTGACAGAGTTGACTCAAGCACTTAGGATTCAATCACACTGGAAACCAGGAAATTTTAACAAGCTTTGAAAAACTCCTAAGTGAGAACACAGGCTCAGAAATCCTGGAAGATAAATGCCAATCTTGGTATTCTTTTCAATGTGGCACTGTTGTCTGTCACTACAGTGACTAACAATACTTGCTTAGGAGGTGATCTTCCAAGAAAGCATCAATAATTGAAATAGAGATGCAGAGCTAGGGTTGAATTCAGTTTCCTTCTGTGATTTAATCAGCAGGAAAAATATCTCTTTCTGCTCTTTTGTATTCTTGTATTTGCTGCCCTTGTTTGCCATTATCTGTTCTCCTAGGCCAGACTGAACTTGGATCTCCTTGGCTACCAAGGCAGTGCTGGGCATAGAGATTCTCCTGACTCTTCTTCTATTACTTTGAGTACTAGGAATAAAATCGTTATCTGCCCTACCCATGCACAGGAACTCTGATTGAATCACATTGTGAAATCAATCATCATCAGTAAGATTCACTGAAGCCAGGCACTCTAAAAGAAAGTCAATTTGAACAGAACCTCAGGTGAAGCAGAAAAGACCCAAAGACACACACTGCCTCCCAGTACTTCCAGGAATCATCCTTGAGGTTCACTGGAGAAGGAGGTAAGATTGAGGAATAAGTAAATTTCTCTTCTTAGGGGTCTTGAGTATGTGAGGGTGTTTGTGTGTCTGTGTGAGTGTGTCTCTCTGAATATTTATGTCTGTATTTGTGTGTTTATTATTTGTGGGCTTGGGAGAATCTTCATCACATTTATAGAAATATGTCAGTTGTTGAGAATTCATTTGAACAGCATTCTTGATAAAGTGGTTGGTTTTTGTAAACTCTAAATGAAACTCTAAGTTGAAAACCATCTAGTTGTGTTTATGGATATTTCTTTGATTCCCTGTATATTTAATATTACTTGTCACTCATTTTAAATATTTTCTTATGAAAGTATTATTCTCTGATACCTTAAAATGAGACTTTAGAGTGAAATTCAAAACATGAGAAAAAAAGCAAAAAAAACTTCACCTTTTCCCTAGGGTGGAACAGCATTTCTCTGTTCTTATGATAGATCTATGGATCCTTGTCACAGAATTTTCTCCCTATTGAGTCAAGATATTTTCTACTTTGTATCTGTGAAAGATCTTATATGGCAGAAACATGAGGAGATTCATGGAGAGTCTGAATGATGGTGCTTAAGGCCTCCTGTCATGGTGCGTACTTGGGGTAATGGTTGGTATAGTTGGAAGGAAAGGCAGCATCATTTGGGTTGGAAGAAAATTAAGACTTTCTGCTTTGTCTTGTTTTTGTTTTATTATTTATGTTGTTTATTACAAGTAAAATTGTATTCCCTAAATGAAAAAGTATGGCTCCAAATTACCCTGAGTACAGCAGAAATGAGCCTTTCTGTTAAGTTTGATGGTCATAATTATATCTAGTTTATTTACATGTTAGCAGAGAGATTGAAGAATGGACATACAGGGGAACATTTTAAGAGTTTAGAGGAGATAACTTGGGTGTGGGACATGGCTTGTTCAGAGAGGTGCTCACAATGTAATCATAAGAACTGCGTTAGATCATGTCCCACACAATTAAAAGCAAGGTTCACAGCACTAGTTTGTTATCCCAGGAACTGGGAGGCAAAACCTGAGGAGCAAGGATTTTCAAATTGGCCACTACATGTCAGTATGATTCTCTATCTGAAAAACAGAGGTGTCAAAAAGTTAGAGTAAGATTCTGATGTTGAAATATAGTTGGTACATGTCTACAAAACAGCACCCAACCCATAAGAATTTCCTTCATGAATAGTGGTGCATCAGTCCTAATTTTCAAATTTGAAGAGTCTTAATACAGAAGTAGTTATGCTGTATCTTTTACAAAGCCTAGGTTTGCATAATTCCCAGCCATTGACAGAAATCAAGGTGCTGAAAATTTTCAAACACACCATATACACATTCCTACACATCAAGTAAATAATACTTTCTATTATTTCAGATATTCTTTGTATTTATATTTGTTTCCTTGTTTGGTTCATTGATTGGTTAGTTGGTTGTATTTCTCACTTGCAACATGGTTTCCTTATGTAGTCCTAGTTGGCCTTGGACTTACTCTCCCCCTGCTTCTCAAGTGCTTCTTAAATATGTAAAATGTTTTGTAAGTATTATACTGCATATACCCTTTAAATTTTATTTTAAGTTTAGAATTTCATGATTGGAACTGTATACCAAGTACACTGCTCACATAATATCCAGTCATGTTCCTGAGAGCAGGGACCTTGTGCTTCTTTGAGGCAATGTACTCTATGGACAATCAGGTAAAGTTAGGTCAATCTAGAAACATGGGCTGGAAAAGGCAGCCCAATATGAGGAAAAGGTTCCCAAGAGTAGACTCAAGAGTCATGTTGAATGGAAACAGAAAACTAAAATCAATCTAAGTGAGGAAAACCAAACCATGAAAGAGAAGCATGGTATGTACTCACTTATAAATGGAAATACCCAGTTATAAGCTGCAAAGCAAAACATAAGCATGCTATAATCCACAGATCCAGAGAGACTAACAAGGAGGACTGAAGGCAGGATGAAAGGATCTCCCTGGAAAAGAAATAGATAACATTTTCTTTTCTATTTCTTCACACTGATAGGCTTCCCACAAGAACAGCTATGGAACCATAACATATATGCAGAGGACTGAAATCAGATCTCTACAGGTTCCCTGGTCTCTGCGATCTCATCCCAGTAAACTGATTCTCTAGCCCATGGTCCCTTGGTGTCCCTGACCCCTCCAGTTCCTATGATTCTTCTTTTTCTACTCTACAGGAATTTCAGAGCTCTGCCTATGTTTGGGTTTGGGACTCTGTACCTGCTTCCATCATTTGCTGGTTTTGTTGATAATAGTTATGGTAGGCTCCAGTCCCTGAACATTTTGTGAGCAGGACAAACTGTAGGTCAGAGTTTTTATAGCTAAGTTTGTGTCCAAATCTCTCCACCGTGGCCTTGTCTGTTTTCAGAATATGGCCATTTCCAAATCCCTATCCTCCATTACTAGAAATCTGCTAGTTATGGATTTTATGCTGCTCTCAGATTCCATGAAGTTTCTATTACACTGGTTTTCTACCTCATTCTCAATATTTTCACCCACCATTACAGCCATTTCTGTCCGTATTTATTCCTTCCAATGTTATCACTTCTATTCTGAACCCATTTCACCCCCAGTCCACTTGAGAAAGCTATTTTAGTTCCCCTTAACAGGGAGATCCTTAAGTTCCCTCCTACAGCCCTTCTTTGTACTTAGCCTCACTGAGTCTGTGGATGACAGCATGATCATCTTTTGCTTTATGACTAATACCAACTTAGAAATGAGTACACTCATATCACTCAAGTAGCTCTATTTTAGTTACATCCATTGATTTCAAATTTCCTAATGTCATTAATTTTAATAGCTGAGTAATACTCCATGGTATAACTAGACCACATTTTCTTTACCCATTCTCCAATTGAAAGGCATCTAGGCTATTTCCAGTTTCTGCCTATTATGAATTAAGTTGTTATGAACCTAACTGTTCAAGTGTCTTTGTGGTATGATGGGGCATCTTTTGGGTATACCCAAATTTGTGATAGCAGAGTCTAGAGGTAGACTGATTCCCAATTTTCTGTGAAACAGTCATATTGACACACAAGTGGCTCTGGAAGACTACACTATCACCAATATTTGAGGAATGTATCTTTTGCTGGACATCCTTGTCAGCATAAGGTGTCACTTAGGTTTTTGATAATAACCATTCTAACAGGAAAGATGAAATTGCAATGTAATTTTTGTTTGCATTTCCTTGATTTATGGCTGAGGATTTACAGGTATTGAACATTTCTTTAAATGAAATTTTCTTTTCAGATACCTATGTTGAGAGTTCTTACTGTATATCTGTAACCCAATTTTAATTAGGTAACCCAATTTTAATAAGGTTATTTCTTTTATTGGTATCTAACTGCATAATTCTTTATATGTTTTGGATATTATCCCTCTGTTACAGCTGTGCTGACATTTTGTCCTACTGAATGTGTATTTTGCCTTAAAGAAAAGTTTTGGTCCAATGGTTTAATGAATTGATGATAATAGTGCCTATCTTATTATGTTCCGTTCAAGTTTTGTTCTCTACCAATGAATTTAAGATTATTCACCATATTCTTCTGTTATTATGTTGAGGCCTTTGATCTACATGAACATGAGTTTTATCCAAGGTTGTATATATGGGTCTATTGGCATTTTTCTACATAGTGACATCTAGTTATACCAGCACCAATTTTTTTTTATTAACTTGAGTATTTCTTATATACATTTCGAGTGTTATTCCCTTTCCCGGTTTCCGGGCAAACATCCCCATCCCCCCTCCCCTTACTTATGGGTGTTCCCCACCCAACCCTCCCCCCATTGCCGCCATCCCCCCATAGTCTAGTTCACTGGGGGTTCAGTCTTAGCAGGACCCAGGGCTTCCCCTTCCACTGGTGCTCTTACTAGGATATTCATTGCTACCTATGGGGTCAGAGTCCAGGGTCAGTCCATGTATAGTCTTTAGGTAGTGGCTTAGTCCCTGGAAGCTCTGATTGCTTGACATTGTTGTACATATGGGGTCTCTAGCCCCTTCAAGCTCTTCCACTTCTTTCTCTGATTCCTTCAACGGGGGACCTATTCTCAGTTCAGTGGTTTGCTGCTGGCATTCGCCTCTGTATTTGCTGTATTCTGGCAGTGTCTCTCAGGAGCAATCTACATCCGGCTCCTGTCGGTCTGCACTTCTTTGCTTCATCCATCTTGTCTAATTGGGTGGCTGTATATGTATGGGCCACATGTGGGGCAGGCTCTGAATGGGTGTTCCTTCAGTCTCTGTTTTAATCTTTGCCTCTCCCTTCCCTGCCAAGGGTATTCTTTTTCCTCATTTAAAGAAGGAGTGAAGCATTCACATTTTGATCATCCGTCTTGAGTTTCGTTTGTTCTAGGGATCTAGGGTAATTCAAGCATTTGGGCGAATAGCCACTTATCAATGAGTGCATACCATGTATGTCTTTCTGTGATTGGGTTAGCTCACTCAGGATGATATTTTCCAGTTCCAACCATTTGCCTACGAATTTCATAAAGTCATTGTTTTTGATAGCTGAGTAATATTCCATTGTGTAGATGTACCACATTTTCTGTATCCATTCCTCTGTTGAAGGGCATCTGGGTTCTTTCCATTTTCTGGCTATTATAAATAAGGCTGCGATGAACATAGTGGAGCACGTGTCTCTTTTATATGTTGAGGCATCTTTTGGGTATATGCCCAAGAGAGGTATAGCTGGATCCTCAGGCAGTTCAATGTCCAATTTTCTGAGGAACCTCCAGACTGATATCCAGAATGGTTTTACCAGTCTGCAATCCCACCAACAATGGAGGAGTGTTCCTCTTTCTCCACATCCTCGCCAGCATCTGCTGTCACCTGAGTTTTTGATCTTAGCCATTCTCACTGGTATGAGGTGAAATCTCAGGGTTGTTTTGATTTGCATTTCCCTTATGACTAAAGATGTTGAACATTTCTTTAGGAGTTTCTCAACCATTCGGCATTCCTCAGCTGTGAATTCTTTGTTTAGCTCTGAACCCCATTTTTTAATAGGGTTATTTGTTTCCCTGCAGTCTAACTTCTTGAGTTCTTTGTATATTTTGGATATAAGGCCTCTATCTCTTGTAGGATTGGTAAAGATCTTTTCCCAATCTGTTGGTTGCCGTTTTGTCCTAACCACAGTGTCCTTTGCCTTACAGAAGCTTTGCAGTTTTATGAGATCCCATTTGTCGATTCTTGATCTTAGAGCATAAGCCATTGGTGTTTTGTTCAGGAAATTTTCTCCAGTGCCCATGTGTTCCAGATGCTTCCCTAGTTTTTCTTCTATTAGTTTGAGTGTGTCTGGTTTGATGTGGAGATCCTTGATCCACTTGGACTTAAATTTGTACACGGTGATAAGCATGGATCGATCTGCATTCTTCTACATGTTGCCCTCCAGTTGAACCAGCACCATTTGCTGAAAATGCTATCTTTTTTCCATTGGATGGTTTTGGCTCCTTTGTCAAAAATCAAGTGACCATAGGTGTGTGGGTTCATTTCTGGGTCTTCAATTCTATTCCATTGGTCTATCTGTCTGTCTCTGTACCAATGCAGTTTTTATCACTATTGCTCTGAAATACTGCTTGAGTTCAGGGATACTGATTCCCCCTGAAGTCCTTTTATTGTTGAGGATAGCTTTAGATATCCTGGGTTTTTTGTTGTTCCAGATGAATTTGCACATTGTTCTGTCTAACTCTTTGAAGAATTGGATTGGTATTTTGATGGGGATTGCATTGAATCTGTAGATCGCTTTTGGTAAAATGGCCATTTTTACTAAATTAATCCTGCCAATCCATGAGCATGGGAGATCTTTCCATCTTCTGAGGTCTTCTTCAATTTCTTTCCTCAGTGTCTTGAAGTTCTTATTGTACAGATCTTTTACTTGCTTGGTTAAAGTCACACCGAGGTACTTTATATTATTTGGGTCTATTATGAAGGGTGTCATTTCCCTAATTTCTTTCTCGGCTTGTTTCTCTTTTGTATAGAGGAGGGCAACTGATTTATTTGAGTTAATTTTATACCCAGCCACTTTGCTGAAGTTGTTTATCAGCCTTAGTAGTTCTCTGGTGGAACTTTTGAGATCACTTAAATATACTATCATATCATCTGCAAATAGTGATATTTTGACCTCTTCTTTTCCGATCTGTATCCCTTTGATCTCCTTTTGTTGTCTGATTGCTCTGGCTAGAACTTCAAGAACTATATTGAATAAGTAGGGAGAGAGTGGGCAGCCTTGTCTAGTCCCTGATTTTAGTGGGATTGCTTCAAGTTTCTCTCCATTTAGTTTAATGTTAGCAACTGGTTTGCTGTATATGGCTTTTACTATGTTTAGGTATGGGCCTTGAATTCCTATTCTTTCCAGGACTTTTATCATGAAGGGGTGTTGAATTTTGTCAAATGCTTTCTCAGCGTCTAATGAAATGATCATGTGGTTCTGTTCTTTGAGTTTGTTTATATAATGGATCACGTTGATGGTTTTCCGTATATTAAACCATCCCTGCATGCCTGGAATGAAGCCTGCCTGGTCATGGTGGATGATTGTTTTGATGTGCTCTTGAATTCGGTTTGCCAGAATTTTGTTGAGTATTTTTTGCGTCAATATTCATAAGGGAAATTGGTCTGAAGTTCTCTTTCTTTGTTGTGTCTTTGTGTGGTTTAGGTATAAGAGTAATTGTGGCTTCGTAGAAGGTATTCGGTAGTGCTCCATCTGTTTCAATTTTGTGGAATAGTTTGGATAATATTGGTATGAGGTCTTCTATGAAGGTTTGATAGAATTCTGCACTAAACCCGTCTGGACCTGGGCTCTTTTTGGTTGGGAGACCTTTAATGACTGCTTCTATTTCCTTAGGAGTTATGGGGTTGTTTAACTGGTTTATCTGTTCCTGATTTAACTTCGATACCTGGTATCTGTCTAGGAAATTGTCCATTTCCTGAAGATTTTCAAGTTTTGTTGAATATAGGTTTTTATAGTAAGATCTGATGATTTTTTGAATTTCCTCTGAATCTGTAGTTATGTCTCCCTTTTCATTTCTGATTTTGTTAATTTGGACGCACTCTCTGTGTCCTCTCGTTAGTCTGGCTAAGGGTTTATCTATCTTGTTGATTTTCTCAAAGAACCAGCTTTTGGTTCTGTTGATTCTTTCTATGGTCCTTTTTGTTTCTACTTGGTTGATTTCAGCTCTGAGTTTGATTATTTCCTGCCTTCTACTCCTCCTGGGTGTATTTGCTTCTTTTTGTTCTAGAGCTTTTAGGTGTGCTGTCAAGCTGCTGACATATGCTCTTTCCTGTTTCTTTCTGCAGGCACTCAGCGCTATGAGTTTTCCTCTTAGCACAGCTTTCATTGTGTCCCATAAGTTTGGGTATGTTGTACCTTCATTTTCATTAAATTCTAAAAAGTTTTTAATTTCTTTCTTTATTTCTTCCTTGACCAGGTTATCATTGAGTAGAGCATTGTTCAATTTCCATGTATATGTGTGCATTCTTCCTTGATTGTTATTGAAGACCAGTTTTAGGCCGTGGTGGTCCGATAGCACACATTCGATTATTTCTATCTTTCTGTACCTGTTGAGGCCCATTTTTTGACCAATTATATGGTCAATTTTGGAGAAAGTACCATGAGGAGCTGAGAAGACGGTATATCCTTTTGCTTTAGGATAGAATGTTCTGTAAATATCCGTTAAGTCCATTTGGCTCATGACTTCTCTTAGTCTGTCGACATCACTGTTTAATTTCTGTTTCAATGACATGTCCATTGATGAGAGTGGGGTGTTGAAATCTCCCACTATTATTGTGTGAGGTGCAATGTGTGTTTTGAGCTTTAGTAAGGTTTCTTTTACGTATGTAGGTGCCCTTGTATTTGGGGCATGGATATTTAGGATTGAGAGTTCATCTTGGTGGATTTTTCCTTTGATGAATATGAAGTGTCCTTCCTTATCTTTTTTGATGACTTTTAGTTGAAAATTGATTTTATTTGATATTAGAATGTCTACTCCAGCTTGCTTCTTCTGACCATTTGCTTGGAAAGTTGTTTTCCAGCCTTTCACTCTGAGGTAGTGTCTGTCTTTGTCTCTGAGGTGTGTTTCCTGTAGGCAGCAGAATGCAGGGTCCTCATTGCGTATCCAGTTTGTTAATCTATTTCTTTTTATTGGGGAGTTGAGGCCATTGATGTTGAGAGATATTAAGGAATAGTGATTATTGCTTCCCGTTATATTCATATTTGGATGTGAGGTTATGTTTGTGTGCTTTCATTCTCTTTGTTTTGTTGCCAAGACGATTAGTTTCTTGCTTCTTCTAGGGTATAGCTTGCCTCCTTATGTTGGGCTTTACCATTTATTATCCTTTGTAGTGCTGGATTTGTAGAAAGATATTGTGTAAATTTGGTTTTGTCATGGAATATCTTGGTTTCTCCATCTATGTTAATTGAGAGTTTTGCAGGATACAGTAACCTGGGCTGGCATTTGTGTTCTCTTAGGGTCTGTATGACATCAGTCCAGGATCTTCTGGCCTTCATAGTTTCTGGTGAGAAGTCTGGTGTGATTCTGATAGGTCTGCCTTTATATGTTACTTGACCTTTTTCCCTTACTGCTTTTAATATTCTTTCTTTATTTTGTGTGTTTGGTGTTTTGACAATTATGTGACAGGAGGTGTTTCTTTTCTGGTCCAATCTATTAGGAGTTCTGTAGGCTTCTTGTATCTCTATGGGTATCTCTTTTTTTAGGTTAGGGAAGTTTTCTTCTATGATTTTGTTTAAGATATTTACTGGTCTTTGGGCTGGGAGTCTTCACTCTCTTCTATACCTATTATCCTTAGGTTTGATCTTCTCATTGAGTCCTGGATTTCCTGTATGTTTTGGACCAGTAGCTTTTTCTGCTTTACATTATCTTTGACAGTTGAGTCAACGATTTCTATGGAATCTTCTGCTCCTGAGATTCTCTCTTCCATCTCTTGTATTCTGTTGGTGAAGCTTGTATCTACATCTCCTTGTCTCTTCTTTTGGTTTTCTATATCCAGGGTTGTTTCCATGTGTTCTTTCTTGATTGCTTCTATTTCCATTTTTAATTCCTTCAGCTGTTTGATTGTGTTTTCCTGGAATTCTTTCAGGGATTTTTGCGATTCTTTCAGGGATTTTTGCGATTCCTCTCTGTAGGCTTCTACTTGTTTATTAATGTTTTCCTGTGTTTCCCTAAGGGATTTTTTCACGTCTTTCTTGAAGTCCTCCAGCATCATGATCAAATATGATTTTGAAACTAGATCTTGCTTTTCTGGTGTGTTTGGATATTCCATGTTTGTTTTGGTGGGAGAATTGGGCTCCGATGGTGCCATGTAGTCTTGGTTTCTGTTGCTTGGGTTCCTGTGCTTGCCTCTCGCCATCAGATTATCTCTAGTGTTACTTTGTTCTGCTATTTCTGACAGTGGCTAGACTGTCCTATAAGCCTGTGTGTCAAGAGTGCTGTAGACCTGTTTTCCTCTCTTTTAGTCAGTTATGGGGACAGAGTGTTCTGCTTTCGGGCGTGTAGTTTTTCCTCTCTACAGGTCTTCAGCTGTTCCTGTGGGCCTGTGTCTTGAGTTCACCAGGCAGCTTTCTTGCAGCAGAAAAGTTGGTCTTACCTGTGGTCCCGAGGCTCAAGTTCGCTCGGGGGGTGCTGCCCATGGGCTCTTTGCGGCAGCAGCAACCAGGAAGACCTGTGCCGCCCCTTCCGGGAGCTTATACAGCCTCAGGAGTGCCCACTTGACCAGGCGGAGAGGTCTCTTTCCCACGGGGTCTGGGAGCAGAGAGCTGCTGCCGGCCGGGATCCGCGAGACCAGCACCAATTTTTAAAAATTTTGTTCCCAGTGCATATTTCTCAGTCTTCCTCAAAATTCAATTATCCATAGGTTAGTGTGTTAAATTGTACTTCAGTTCTATTGATCAATGTTTATGATAATGTCATGCAGTTTTTATTACTACTTCTCTGTACTTAAGCTTGTTATTCTTTTCCTTTCTTTCCTTTTATTTGTGATTTTTTGAGACAGAGCATGTCTTTGTTTACAGACTGTCTAGGAAGTCATTCTGTAGATGAGGTTGGCTTTGAACTCATAGAGATCTACCTGCTTCTGTCTTCAATACACTAGGATTAGTGGCATGTGCCCCCATCACCACAGGTTACCATTCTTTTCTTTATTGGATATTTTATATGTACATTTCAAATGGTATTCCCTTTACAGTGTCCTGTCCATAAACCCCCAGTCCTATTACCCCTCCCCCAACTTCTGTGAGGGTGTTCCCATTCCCCAACTATCCCACTTCCTGCCCTGACATTCACCTACACTTGAAGGTGGGGGGGGTCCAGCCTTGGCAGGACCAAGGGCTTCTCCTCCCCTTAGTGCCCAAAAGGTCATCCTCTGCTATATGTGCATCTGGAGCCATAGGACTGTCCATGTGTACTCTTTGGGTAGTAGTTTAGTCTCTGGGAGCTCTGGTTGGTTGGTATTGTTGTTCTTGTTGACTTGCAAAACCCTTTAGCTCCTTTAATCCTTTCTGTAACTTCTCCAATGGGGACCTCATTCTAAGTTTGATGGTTTGTGGCTAGCATTCACCTCTGTATTTGTCATGCTATGGCTGAGCCACTCAGGAGACAATATCAGGCTACTGTCAGCATTTCTTTGCTTCATAAATATTGTCTAAGTATGGTGGTTTTATATATATATATATATATATATATATATATATATATATATATATATGTATATATGAGTATGAGCTGGATCTCCAGGTGGAGAAGGCTCTGAATGGTCATTCCTTCAGTATATGCTCCAAACATTGTCTCCATATCTCCTCCTATGAATATTTTTATCCATCCTTTTCAAAAGTAATGAAGCATTTGTCCTTTGGGTTTCATTCTTCTTGAGCTTCATGCGGTCTCTGGATTGTATCTTGGGTAATTCTTGCTTTTGGGCTAATATCCATTTATCAGTGAGTACATACCATGTGTGTTTTTTGGGGGATTGAATGACTTCACACAGGATGACATTTTCTAGTTCAAGCCATTTGCTTATGAATTAGGAAGTCATTGTTTTTGATGGTTGAGTAGTACTCCATTGTGGAAAAGTAGTATAATCTTTGTATCCATTCCTCTGTTGAAGGACATCTGAGTTCTTTCCAGCCTCTGTCTATTATAAATAAGGCTGCTATGAACATAGTAGCATATGTATCCTTGATATATGTTTGAGCATCAATTGGATATATGCCCAGGAGTGGTATAACTGGGTCCTCAAGTAGTGGAATGTACAATTTTCTGAGGAATCTCCAAACTGATTTCCACAGTGGTTGTACCAGCTTGCAATCCCACCAACAATGGAGGAGGGTTCCTCTTTCTTCACATCCTTGCCAGCATCTGTTGTCACCTGAGTTTTTTACCTTAGCCATTCTGACTGGTGCGAGGTAGAATCTCAGGCTTGTTTTGACTTGCATTTTACTGATGACTAAGGTTATTGAACATTTCGTTAAGTACTTCTCAGCCATTCGACATTCCCCAGCTGAGAATTCTTTGTTTAGGTTTCTATCCTATTTTTTTTTTATTAACTTGAGTATTTCTTATATACATTTCAAGTGTTATTCCCTTTCCCGGTTTCCGGGCAAACATCCCCCTAATCCCTCCCCCTCCCCTTCTTTATGGGTGTTCCCCTCCCCATCCTCCCCCCATCACCGCCCTCCCGCCAACAATCTAGTTCACTGGGGATTCAGTCTTAGCAGGACCCAGGGCTTCCCCTTCCACTGGTGCTCTTACTAGGATATTCATTGCTTCCTATGACGTCAGAGTGCAGGGTCAGTCCATGTATAGTCTTTAGGTAGTGGCTTAGTCCCTGGAAGCTCTGGTTACTTGACATTGTTATACATATGGGGTCTCGAGCCCCTTCAAGCTCTTCCACTTCTTTCTCTGATTCCTTCAATGGGGGTCCTATTCTCAGTTCAGTGGTTTGCTGCTGGCATTCGCCTCTGTATTTGCTGTATTCTGACTGTGTCTCTCAGGAGCGATCTACATCCGGCTCCTGTCAGCCTGCATTTCTTTGCTTCATCCATCTTGTCTAATTGGATGGCTGTATATGTATGGGCCACATGTGGGGCAAACTCTGAATGGGTGTTCCTTCTGTGTCTGTTTTAATCTTTGCCTCTCTATTCCCTGCCAAGGGTATTCTTGTTCCCCTTTTAAAGAAGGAGTGAAGCATTCACATTTTGATCATCCATCTTGAGTTTCATTTGTTCTAGGCATCTAGGGTAATTCACGCATTTGGGCTAATAGCTACTTATCAATGAGTGCATACCATGTGTGTTTTTCTGTGATTGGGTTACCTCACTCAGGGTGATATTTTCCAGTTCCTACCATTTGCCTACGAATTTCATAAAGTCATTGTTTTTGATAGCTGAGTAATATTCCATTGTGTAGATGTACCACATTTTCTGTATCCATTCCTCTGTTGAAGGGCATCTGGGTTCTTTCCAGCTTCTGGCTATTATAAATAAGGCTGCGATGAACATAGTGGAGCACGTGTCTTTTTTATATGTTGGGGCATCTTTTGGGTATATACCCAAGAGAGGTATAGCTGGATCCTCAGGCAGTTCAATGTCCAATTTTCTGAGGAACCTCCAGACTGATTTCCAGAATGGTTGTACCAGTTTGCATCCCACCAACAATGGAGGAGTGTTCCTCTTTCTCCACATCCTCACCAGCATCTGCTGTCACCTCAGTTTTTGATCTTAGCCATTCTCACTGGTGTGAGGTGAAATCTCAGGGTTCTTTTGAATTGCATTTCCCTTATGACTAAAGATGTTGAACATTTCTTTAGGTGTTTCTCAGCCATTCGACATTCCTCAGCTGTGAATTCTTTGTTTAGCTCTGAACCCCATTTTTAATAGGGTTATTTGTCTCCCTGCGGTCTAACTTCTTGAGTTCTTTGTATATTTTGGATATAAGGCCTCTATCTGTTGTAGGATTGGTAAAGATCTTTTCCCAATCTGTTGCTTGCCGTTTTATCCTAACCACAGTGTCCTTTGCCTTACAGAAGCTTTGCAGTTTTATGAGATCGATTTGTCAATTCTTGATCTTAGAGCATAAGCCATTGGTGTTTTGTTCAGGAAATTTTCTCCAGTGCCCATGTGTTCCAGATGCTTCCCCACTTTTTCTTCTATTAGTTTGAGTGTATCTGGTTTGATGTGGAGGTCCTTGATCCACTTGAACTTAAGCTTTGTACAGGGGGATAAGCATGGATCGATCTGCATTCTTTTACATGCTGACCTCCAGTTGAACCAGCACCATTTGCTGAAAATGCTATCTTTTTTCCTTTGGATGGTTTTGGCTCCTTTGTCAAAAGTCAAGTGGCCATAGGTGTGTGGGTTCATTTCTGGGTCTTCAGTTCTATTCCACTGGTCTGTCTGTCTGTCTCTGTACCAATACCATGCAGTTTTTATCACTATTTCTCTGTAATACTGCTTGAGTTCAGGGATAGTGATTACCCCGGAAGCCCTTTTATTGTTGAGGATAGTTTTAGCTCTCCTGGGTTTTTTGTAATTCCAGATGAATTTGCAAATTGTTCTGTCTAACTCTCTGAAGAATTGGATTGGTATTTTGATGGGGATTGCATTGAATCTGTAGATCCCTCCTATAGATATTTTTCCCCTTTTAAGAAGGAGTGGGGGCATTCACATTTTGGTCATCCTTCTCTTTCTTGAGCTTCCTGTGGGCTGTGAATTGCATCTTGGTTAACTCAGGTTTTTGGCTAATATCCACTTATCAATGAGTACATACCACACGTGTTTTTCTGTGATTGAGTTACCTCACTCAGGATAATATTATCTAGTTTAATCCATTAGCCTATGAATTTCATGAAGTCATTGTTTTTGATAGATGAGTACTCCATTGTGTAGACATACCACATTTTTTTTCAATCCTTTCCTCTGTTGAAGGGCATCTGGGCTCTTTCCAACTTCTCGGTATTATAAATAAGGTTGCTATGAACATAGTGGAACATGTGTCTTTGTTGTATTTTGGAGCATCTGTTCGGTATATGCCCAAGAGAGGTATACCTGGGTCCTCAGGTAGTGGAATGTCCAATTTTCTGAGGTACCCCCAAACTCATTTCCAGCTTGACATTCTTAAGAAGCAGTAACAGTTTGTTTTGTAACTATCTGTGACACAACTAAGCCATGTGAACCAGCCTCAACTTTGTTTATTGTGTCTGTATCCTTATTTTTGAGATTAATTTTTCAGATAGCTCTTTTTCAGTTCTTCTTTCATTCGTCCATTTCATAAAAAAGGACAATTATCTTTATTTTTGTTTGTATGAAGCATAAAATTGTTTTCAATTTTGTCTCATTTCATTTTAGTCTATTGTCTAACACAGTATCTGAGAGTTTTCTCTACATATTACATATATGTATCTCTACATATACATATTTTGTAGTTTCTCTGGTGAGTAGTTCATGTCTTTAAGAATTCTTTTTATGATAAAATACAATTTAGACATGAACAATTTCAAATTAAGATGCTTACTAAATGCTACATTTAACATTGGATCAGATTTTTTCTTCCTTTTCATTTTTGGAATGATTTTTTTCTTTTTTATTAAATTATTTTATTTATTTATTGTGCAAAATATGCCCCAGTTCCTGGTCCCCACTCTGAGAATCTCCAAATTCTCCTCTCTCCCCTCTCCCCTCTCCCCTCTCCCCTCTCCCCTCTCCCCTCTCCCCTCTCCCTCTGTCTCTGAGAAGGGATGCCTCCACCTCACCACTCATCCTCACCTTACCCCCACTAGCATTCCCTTTCCCTGGGGCATCAAGCTTTCAAGGGGTTAAATGAATCCTTTCCCACTGAGGTCATACAAGGCAGTACTCTACCACATGTTCCTGGGGCCATGAACCAGCCCATGTTTGCTACTTGGTTTTACATTCATATGTACATGTCTCGATTTTACAAACAACAAGTGATTTTTTGTTATTTTGCAACTATCATCTTGCTTAAATCTTTGCCAATCCATCTCCTTACTGAGTATTTCAAGATTTTAATTTTTTACATTTGAAAAAAGTTCCTCCATAAATTTCAATTGCCTACTAATGAACATCTAGGATGGATATCATGATTTGCTATTCTGATAAAGCAGCAGCTTATGTGGGTGTGCAAACTTCTGGTGGTAGGAAATAGAGTTCTTCGAGTATATGTCCAGAAATTATATAGCTGTGTTATATGGTAATTCAAATTTAATTTCTTGAAGTATCTTTGTATTAATCTTTATGATGAATGTATTACTTTTCACTCCCACCAATACAGAAATGATGATTACTTTTCCCCCACCTTATCTTCTGCACTTCTTATTGTGTATTGATGGGAATCATTCTAAGGTGTTCATGTACTCTCAAAATATATGTAATTTTGATTTCACAGGAATGTTAAATATGATGACCACTTATAAAAAGCATTTACTACAATTTTGTGTTTCTTCTTTAAATAAATGTCTATCCATTGCATTACCCAGTTTGTAAAGATATAGTTTAATCTTTATTTAAACACAGTATTAAGCTTCTGATTGAAGTTCAAAAGTCAGTGTATTTCTACCATTGTATAGGTTTTACACCACTAGGCTTTCATTTTCCCTTAATGTCAACAATGCTTTTAATTTCAAGCAGTTCTACTTCTAAATTTTTTGTGCATTTTCTGTACTATTGAGTGTTGTTGCCTCTACCTACATCTAGTGTACTAGCATTTCCTCTGAGAGCTGTATCATTTCAGTACTAATAAGTTAACAATTTTTGTAAAATGTAATCACCTTTTACAAAAAGGTATATAATCAAATTTTCGACCAAGAGGGAATTGCCTAGTGCCCACTGTGCCCCCTGGGTTCAAGGACCTAGGAGCCATCAGGGGCATGACCCTTCTGATTCCTGCCTATTCCTAGAGCTGAAAGACAGTCACCTGGAGCAGAGGTAAGACTCACTTTTCTTCTCCAAGTGACCTGCCTGGTGGATTCAGGACGCATAGAGGCAGAAGTCCTCTGGGTCAGGGCACTTCCATTTTTGACTGTGCCTGGAACTGAACTGATACCATCCCATAGTTCTCTATACCCAAATCCCATGGTGAAGAGAGCTGAACACCCAGAAGTGCAGACATCCTGAGACTGAAAGACTAACTGCCACTTCTGCACACCTATGCCCACATCTCTGCTCCAAGGGGAAACTGCACAGTGCCTCTGGACACAGGAATATTGGACCAATCAGCCACCAGTACCTGCAGTTCTGTTCTGCTCCTAGGATTGAACTGAACCTGTCATACATCTCCCTGCATCCAAATTCCGTGGGGGAGAGGGCTGGACTCTCAGAAGTGCAGACACTCCTAAGAAATCAAAGGAGACTACCCTCTGCCCACATTCCACACCCAAGAGGGAATTGCCTAGAGCCAGCTGTGCCCCTGGGTGCAAGAACCTAGGAGCAATCAGGGGCAGGAAACTTCTCATTTCTGCCCCCACCTACAGCTAAAAGGTAGTCACCAGGAACACCTACACACCTGAGATCAGAGCACCTGCTCTCAGAAAAGGCTGAAAGAAAACAGGAAAACAGTTCAATAGGAGTGCTGACACAGAGGCCTACAGGAGGGCCAAGCCACTCTCAGAAACAGCAAGACAAGCAAACACCAGAGACAACCCAATGGCCCGAGGCAAGTGCAGGAACCTAAGCAACAGAATCCAAGACTACTTGGCATCATCAGAGCCCATTTTTGCCTTCAAAGAAAATACTGGAAATCCAAATATACTGGAAAAGCAAGATTTAGATTGAATATCATATTATATGATAATGGTGGAGAACTTTAAGAAGGACATAAATAACTCCCTTAAAGAAATGCAGGACAAAAAAGTAAACAAGTAGAAGCCCTTAAAGAGGAAACAAATATCCCTGAAAGATTACAGTACAATATAACCAAACAGGTGAAGGAATTGAACAAAAACATCCAGTATTTAAAAATGGAAATAGAAGCGATAAAGAAAGCAAAAAGGGAGACAACCTTTGAGATAGAAAACCTAAGAAAGAGACAAGGAGTCATAGATACAAGCTTCTCCAACAGAATACAAGAGATAGAAGGGAGAATCTCAGGGGCAGAAGATACCATAGAAAACATCAACACAACCGTCAAAGATAATATAAAACACAAAAAGCTCCTAACCCAAAACATCCAGGAAATCCAGGACACAATGAGAAGATCAAACCTAAGGATAATAGGTATAGAAGAGAGTGAAGACTCCCAACTTAAAGGGCCAGAAAATATCTTCAACAAAATTATAGAAGAAAATTTCCCTAACCTAAAGACAGAGATGCACATAAACGTACAAGAAGCTTATAGAACTCCAAATAGATTACACCAGAAGAGAAATTCCTACCTTCACATAATAGTTAAAACACCAAATAAACAAAACAAAGAAAGAGTATTAAAAGCAGTAAGGGAAGAAGGTCAAGTGACATATAAAGGCAGACTTATCAGAATTACACCAGACATCTCACCAGAGACTCTGAAAGCCAGAAGATCCTGGACAGATGTCATACATTCAGACTCATAAGAGAACAGAAATGCCAGCCCAGGCTACTATATCCAGCAAAACTCTCAATTAACATAGATGGAGAAACCAAGATATTCCATGACAAAATCAAATTTACACAATATCTTTCTACAAGTCCAGCCTTACAAAGGATAATAGATGGAAAACTCCAGCAGAAGGAAAGAAACTATGCCATACAGAAAGCAAGAATATAATCTCCCTGCAGTGAAACCAAAAGAGAGACACATAAACATAATTCCACCTCTAACAAAGAAAATAACAGGAATCAACAATCACTGTTGTTTAATATCTCTCAACATTAACAGACTCAATTCCCAAATAAAAATACATAGACTAACGTACTGGAAAGTAAACTGGAGCCAGGATTTTGCTGCATACAGGAAACACACCTCAGGAAACACTACCTCAGAGTACATGGCTGGAAAACAGCTAATAGCCTGAAGAAACATGCTGGAGTTGCCATTTTAATATCAAATAAAATTGACATTCAACCAAAAGACATGAAAAAAGATAAGGAAGGACACTTCATATTCATCAAAGAAAAAATCCACCAAGATGAACTCTCAATCCTAAATATCTATGCTCCAAATGCAAGGACACCTCCATTCATAAAAGAAACCTTCCAAAACTTAAATCACACATTGTACCTCACACAATAATAGATTTCAACACCCAAGTCTCATCAATGGACAGATCATCGAAATAGTAATTAAATAAAGACATAGAAAAACTAACCAAAGTTACGGACCAAATGAATTTAAGAGATATTTATAGAACATATCATCCTAAGACAAAAGGACCAGCACCACGTGGTCCCTTCTCCAAAACTGACCATATACTCTGTCACAAAACAGGCATCAATAGATATAGGAAGATAAAAATATTCCCATGCCTCCTATCAGATCACCATGGACTAAGGCTGGTCTTCAATAACAACAATAATGACAGAAAGCCCACATGTACATGGAAGTTGAACAATACTCTACTCAATGACAACTTAGTCAAGGAAGAAATAAAGGAAGAAATTAAAGACTTCTTAGAGTTTAATGAAGAAGATACAACTTACCCAAACTTACTGGGACACAATCAAAGCAGTGCTAAGAGGAAAACTCATAGCTCTGAGTGCTTGTAAAAGGAACAGGAGAGAGCATATGTCAGCAGCTTGACAGAACACCTAAAAGCTCTAGAAGAAAAAGAAATAAATAAACTCAAGAGGAGTACAAGGCAGGAAATAATCAAACTCTCGACTGAAATCAACCAAGTAGAAACAAAAAGTAATATGCAAAGAATCAACAAAACCAGGAACTGGTACTGGTTCTTTGAGGAAATCAAGAAGATAGATAAAGCCTTAGCCAGACTAACCAGAGGGCACAGAGTCTATCCAAATTAACTAAATCAGAAATGAAAAGAGTGACATAACAACAGAATCTGAGGGGGGAAAATCAATAAATCCTACATTCAACAAAAGCCTACACTCAACAAAACTGGAAAAATTGGAGGAAATGGACAATTTTTTAGACAGATACTAGGTACCAAAGTTAAATCAGGAACAAATAAACTATCTAAACAACGCCATATCACCGAAAGAAATTGAAGCAATTATTAAAAGTCTCCCAAACAAAAAGAGTCCATGACCAGGTGGGTTTAGTGCAGTATTCTATCACACCTTCAAAGAAGACCTCATACCAATACTGTCCAAACTATTCCACAAAATTGAAACAGATGGAGCACTACCAAATTCCTTCTATGAAGCCACAATTACTCTTATACCTTAACCACAAAAAAAGAAAGAGAACTTCAGACCAACTTCCCTTATGAATATCAATGCAAAAATACTCAATAAAATTCCTGCAAATCGAATCCAAGAACACATCAAAATGATCATCCAACATGATTAAGTAGACTTCATACCAGGGATGCAGGGATGGTTCAAAATATGGAAATCCATCAACATAATCCACTATATAAACAAACTCAACGATAAAAACCACATGATCATTTCATTAGATGCTGAGAAAGCATTTGACAAAATTTAACACCCCTTCTTTATAAAAGCCAAGGAAAGATCAGAAATTCAAGGCCCATATCTCTACATAGTAAAAGCAATATACTGCAAACCAGTAGCTAACATCAAACTAAATGGAGAGAAACTTGAAGCAATCCCACTAAAACCAGGGACTAGACAAGGCTGCCCACTCAATCCCTCCTTATTCAATATAGTCCTTGAAGCCCTACCCAGAGCAATCAGACAAAGAAAGGAGGTCTAAGGGATACAAATTGGAAGGGAAGAAGTCAAATTATTTGCAGATGATATAATAGTATACTTAAGTGACCCCAGAACTTCCACCAGAGAACTATATAACATGAAAACAACTTTAGCAAAGTGTCATGGTATAAAATTAACTCAAATAAGTAGCCATCCTCTACTCAAAGGATAAATAGACTGAGAAAGAAATTAGGGAAATAACACCCTTCACAATAGTCCCAAATAATATAAAATATCTTGGTGTGACTTTAACCAGGCAAGTGAAAAATCTGTATGACAAGAACTTCAAATCTCTGAAGAAAGAAATTGAAGAAGATCTAAGAAGATGGAAAGACCTCCCATGCTAATGGACTGGCAGGAATAATATAGTAAAAATGGACAATTTGCCAAAAGCAATCTATAAATTCAAAGCACTCTCCATCAAAATCCCTAGTCAATTCTTTATAGAGAAAGAAAGCAATTGGCAAATTCATTTGGAATAACAAAAAAAAACAGGATAGTGAAAACTATCCTCAACAATAAAAGAACTCCTGAGGGAATCACCATTTCTGATCTCAAGAGTATTACAGAGCAATAATGATAAAAGTTGTGTGGTATTGGTACAGAGACAGACAGATAGATCAGTGGAACAGAATTGAAAACCCAGAAATGAACACACACACCAATGATCACTTGATCTTTGACAAAGGAGCTAAAACCATCCAATGGAGAAAAGATAGCATTTTCAACAAATGATGCTGGTTCAGCTAGTGGTCAGCATGTAGAAGAATGCAAATTGATCCATTCTTTTTTTTTTCTTTCTTTCGGAGCGGGGGACCGAACCCAGGGCCTTGCGCTTGCTAGGCAAGTGCTCTACCGCTGAGCTAAATCCCCAACCCCAAATTGATCCATTCTTATCACCCTCTACAAAGCTTAAGTCCAAGTGGATCAAGGACCTCCACAGCAAACAAGATACACTAAGACTAATAGAAAAATAATCTGGGGAAGAATCTCAAACACATGGGATCTGGGGAAAAATTTCTGAACAAAACACCAATGGCTTATGCTCTAAGATCAAGAATCGATAAATGGGGCCTGATAAAACTGCAAAACTTCTGCAAGGCAAAAGACACTGTTATTACGACAAAATGGCAACCAAAAGATTGGGAAAAGACTTCCTGGTTGCTGCCGCTGCAGAGAGCCCATGGGCAGCACCCCACGAGCGAACTTGAGCCTCGGGACCACAGGTAAGACCAACTTTTCTGCTGCAAGAAAGCTGCCTGGTGAGCTTGGGACACACGGAAGCAGAATTCCTCTAGGACCGGGCACGTTCTGTGTTTACCGGAAGTCCCACACCCTCGGATCCCGGCCCGCAGCAGCTCTCTACTCCTAGACCCTGTGAGAGAGAGACCCAAACGCCTGGTCAGGTGGGCACTCCTGAGACTGCCGAGCGGAAGAGACCACCAACACTGCTCACCCCTGCCCACATCCCTGGCCCAAGAGGAAATTGTATAAGGTCTCTGGGCTCCCGTGGGGGAGGGCCCAGGAGCGGCAGGACCCCTGCCAGAGACACCGCCGGACCCTGAAGGAAACAAACCGGATAAACAGTTCTCTGCACCCAAATCCCGTGGGAGGAAGAGCTAAACCTTCAGAGAGGCAGACAAGCCTGGGAAACCAGAAGAGACTGATCTCTGTACATACATCTCGGACGCCAGAGGAAAACACCAAAGGTCATCTGGAACCCTGGTGCACTGAAGCTCCCAAAGAGACGGCACAGGTCTTCCTGGTTGCTGCCGCCGCAGAGAGCCCGTGGGCAGCACCCCACGAGCGAAATTGAGCCTCAGGACCACAGGTAAGACCAACTTTTCTGCTGCAAGAAAGCTTCCTGGTGAACTCAAGACACAGGCCCACAGGAACAGCTAAAGACCTGTAGAGAGGAAAAACTACACGCCCGAAAGCAGAACACTCTGTCCCCATAACTGGCTGAAAGAAAACAGGAAAACAGGTCTACAGCACTCCTGACACACAGGCTTATAGGACAGTCTAGCCACTGTCAGAAATAGCAGAACAAAGTAACACTAGAGATAATCTGATGGCGAGAGGCAAGCGCAGGAACCCAAGCAACAGAAACCAAGACTACATGCCATCATCGGAGCCCAATTCTCCCACCAAAACAAACATGGAATATCCAAACACACCAGAAAAGCAAGATCTAGTTTCAAAATCATATTTGATCATGATGCTGGAGGACTTCAAGAAAGATGTGAAGAACTCCCTTAGGGAAACACAGGAAAACATTAATAAACAAGTAAAAGCCTACAGAGAGGAATCGCAAAAATCCCTGAAAGAATTCCAGGAAAACACAATCAAACAGTTGAAGGAATTAAAAATGGAAATAGAAGCAATCAAGAAAGAACACATGGAAACAACCCTGGATATAGAAAACCAAAAGAAGAGACAAGGAGCTGTAGATACAAGCTTCACCAACAGAATACAAGAGATGGAAGAGAGAATCTCAGGAGCAGAAGATTCCATAGAAATCATCGACTCAACTGTCAAAGATAATGTAAAGCAGAAAAAGCTACTGGTCCAAAACATACAGGAAATCCAGGACTCAATGAGAAGATCAAACCTAAGGATAATAGGTATAGAAGAGAGTGAAGACTCCCAGCTCAAAGGACCAGTAAATATCTTCAACAAAATCATAGAAGAAAACTTCCCTAATCTAAAAAAAGAGATACCCATAGGCATACAAGAAGCCTACAGAACTCCAAATAGATTGGACCAGAAAAGAAACACCTCCCGTCACATAATAGTCAAAACACCAAACGCACAAAATAAAGAAAGAATATTAAAAGCAGTAAGGGAAAAAGGTCAAGTAACATATAAAGGCAGACCTATCAGAATCACACCAGACTTCTCGCCAGAAACTATGAAGGCCAGAAGATCCTGGACTGATGTCATACAGACCCTCAGAGAACACAAATGCCAGCCCAGGTTACTGTATCCTGCAAAACTCTCAATTAACATAGATGGAGAAACCAAGATATTCCATGACAAAACCAAATTTACAAAATATCTTTCTACAAATCCAGCACTACAAAGGATAATAAATGGTAAAGCCCAACATAAGGAGGCAAGCTATAACCTAGAAGAAGCAAGAAACTAATCGTCTTGGCAACAAAACAAAGAGAATGAAAGCACACAAACATAACCTCACATCCAAATATGAATATAACGGGAAGCAATAATCACTATTCCTTAATATCTCTCAACATCAATGGCCTCAACTCCCCAAAAAAAAGACATAGATTAACAAACTGGATACGCAACGAGGACCCTGCATTCTGCTGCCTACAGGAAACACACCTCAGAGACAAAGACAGACATTACCTCAGAGTGAAAGGCTGGAAAAATTTTTCCAAGCAAATGGTCAGAAGAAGCAAGCTGGAGTAGCCATTCTAATATCAAATAAAATCAATTTTCAATTAAAAGTCATCAAAAAAGATAAGGAAGGACACTTCATATTCATCAAAGGAAAAATCCACCAAGATGAACTCTCAATCCTAAATATCCATGCCCCAAATACAAGGGCACCTACATACATAAAAGAAACCTTACTAAACCTCAAAACACATATTGCACCTCACACAATAATAGTGGGAGATTTCAACACCCCACTCTCATCAATGGACAGATCATGGAAACAGAAATTGAACAGAGATGTAGACAGACTAAGAGGAGTCATGAGCCAAATGGACTTAACGGATATTTATAGAACATTCTATCCTAAAGCAAAAGGATATACCTTCTTCTCAGCTCCTCATGGTACTTTCTCCAAAATTGACCATATAATTGGTCAAAAAACGGGCCTCAAAAGGTACAGAAAGATAGAAATAATCCCATGCGTGCTATCGGACCACCACGGCCTAAAACTGGTCTTCAATAACAATAAGGGAAGAATGCCCACATATACGTGGAAATTGAACAATGCTCTACTCAATGATAACCTGGTCAAGGAAGAAATAAAGAAAGAAATTAAAAACTTTTTAGAATTTAATGAAAATGAAGATACAACATACTCAAACTTATGGGACACAATGAAAGCTGTGCTAAGAGGAAAACTCATAGCGCTGAGTGCCTGCAGAAAGAAACAGGAAAGAGCTTATGTCAGCAGCTTGACAGCACACCTAAAAGCTCTAGAACAAAAAGAAGCACATACACCCAGGAGGAGTAGAAGGCAGGGAATAATCAAACTCAGAGCTGAAATCAACCAAGTAGAAACAAAAAGGACCATAGAAAGAATCAACAGAACCAAAAGTTGGTTCTTTGAGAAAATCAACAAGATAGATAAACCCTTAGCCAGACTAACGAGAGGACACAGAGAGTGCGTCCAAATTAACAAAATTAGAAATGAAAAGGGAGACATAACAACAGATTCAGAGGAAATTCAAAAAATCATCAGATCTTACTATAAAAACCTATATTCAACAAAACTTGAAAATCTTCAGGAAATGGATAATTTCCTAGACAGATACCAGGTACCGAAGTTAAATCAGGAACAGATAAACCGATTAAACAACCCCATAACTCCTAAGGAAATAGAAGCAGTCATTAAAGGTCTCCCAACCAAAAAGAGCCCAGGTCCAGATGGGTTTAGTGCAGAATTCTACCAAACCTTCATAGAAGACCTCATACCAATATTATCCAAACTATTCCACAAAATTGAAAGAGATGGCCCGCAGAGGCTCTCTGCTCCCAGACCAGGTGAGAGAGAGACCCAACCGCCTGGTCAGGTGGGCACTCCTGAGGCTGCAGAGCGGAAGAGACCGCCAACACTGCTCACCCCTGCCCACATCCCTGGCCCAAGAGAAAACTGTATAAGGCCTCTGGGCTCCCGTGGGGGAGGGCCCAGGAGCGGCAGGACACCTGCATGAGACACCGCCGGAACCTGAAAGAAACAGACCGGATAAACAGTTCTCTGCACCCAAATCCCGTGGGAGGAAGAGCTAAACCTTCAGAGAGGCAGACAAGCCTGGGAAACCAGAAGAGACTGCTCCCTGCACACACATCTCGGACGCCAGAGGAAAAAGCCAAAGACCATCTGGAACCCTGGTGCACTGAAGCTCCCGGAAGGGGCGGCACAGGTCTTCCTGGTTGCTGCCGCTGCAGAGAGCCCCTGGGCAGCACCCCACGAGCGAAATTGAGCCTCAGGACCACAGGTAAGACCAAATTTTCTGCTGCAAGAAAGCTGCCTGGTGAACTCAAGACACAGGCCCACAGGAACAGCTGAAGACCTGTAGAGAGGAAAAACTACACGACCGAAAGCAGAACACTCTGTCCCCATAACTGACTGAAAGAGAGGAAAACAGGTCTACAGCACTCCTGACACACAGGCTTATAGGACAGTCTAGCCACTGTCAGAAATAGCAGAACAAAGTAACACTAGAGATAATCTGATGGCGAGAGGCAAGCGCAGGAACCCAAGCAACAGAAACCAAGACTACATGCCATCATCGGAGCCCAATTCTCCCACCAAAACAAACATGGAATATCCAAACACACCAGAAAAGCAAGATCTAGTTTCAAAATCATATTTGATCATGATGCTGGAGGACTTCAAGAAAGACATGAACACACTTAGGGAAACACAGGAAAACATTAATAAACAAGTAGAAGCCTACAGAGAGGAATCGCAAAAATCCCTGAAAGAATTCCAGGACAACACAATCAAACAGTTGAAGGAATTAAAAATGGAAATAGAAGCAATCAAGAAAGAACACATGGAAACAACCCTGGATATAGAAAACCAAAAGAAGAGACAAGGAGCTGTAGATACAAGCTTCACCAACAGAATACAAGAGATGGAAGAGAGAATCTCAGGAGCAGAAGATTCCATAGAAATCATCGACTCAACTGTCAAAGATAATGTAAAGCAGAAAAAGCTACTGGTCCAAAACATACAGGAAATCCAGGACTCAATGAGAAGATCAAACCTAAGGATAATAGGTATAGAAGAGAGTGAAGACTCCCAGCTCAAAGGACCAGTAAATATCTTCAACAAAATCATAGAAGAAAACTTCCCTAATCTAAAAAAAGAGATACCCATAGACATACAAGAAGCCTACAGAACTCCAAATAGATTGGACCAGAAAAGAAACACCTCCCGTCACATAATAGTCAAAACACCAAACGCACAAAATAAAGAAAGAATATTAAAAGCAGTAAGGGAAAAAGGTCAAGTAACATATAAAGGCAGACCTATCAGAATCACACCAGACTTCTCGCCAGAAACTATGAAGGCCAGAAGATCCTGGACTGATGTCATACAGACCCTCAGAGAACACAAATGCCAGCCCAGGTTACTGTATCCTGCAAAACTCTCAATTAACATAGATGGAGAAACCAAGATATTCCATGACAAAACCAAATTTACAAAATATCTTTCTACAAATCCAGCACTACAAAGGATAATAAATGGTAAAGCCCAACATAAGGAGGCAAGCTATAACCTAGAAGAAGCAAGAAACTAATCGTCTTGGCAACAAAACAAAGAGAATGAAAGCACACAAACATAACCTCACATCCAAATATGAATATAACGGGAAGCAATAATCACTATTCCTTAATATCTCTCAACATCAATGGCCTCAACTCCCCAAAAAAAAGACATAGATTAACAAACTGGATACGCAACGAGGACCCTGCATTCTGCTGCCTACAGGAAACACACCTCAGAGACAAAGACAGACATTACCTCAGAGTGAAAGGCTGGAAAAATTTTTCCAAGCAAATGGTCAGAAGAAGCAAGCTGGAGTAGCCATTCTAATATCAAATAAAATCAATTTTCAATTAAAAGTCATCAAAAAAGATAAGGAAGGACACTTCATATTCATCAAAGGAAAAATCCACCAAGATGAACTCTCAATCCTAAATATCCATGCCCCAAATACAAGGGCACCTACATACATAAAAGAAACCTTACTAAACCTCAAAACACATATTGCACCTCACACAATAATAGTGGGAGATTTCAACACCCCACTCTCATCAATGGACAGATCATGGAAACAGAAATTGAACAGAGATGTAGACAGACTAAGAGGAGTCATGAGCCAAATGGACTTAACGGATATTTATAGAACATTCTATCCTAAAGCAAAAGGATATACCTTCTTCTCAGCTCCTCATGGTACTTTCTCCAAAATTGACCATATAATTGGTCAAAAAACGGGCCTCAAAAGGTACAGAAAGATAGAAATAATCCCATGCGTGCTATCGGACCACCACGGCCTAAAACTGGTCTTCAATAACAATAAGGGAAGAATGCCCACATATACGTGGAAATTGAACAGTGCTCTACTCAATGATAACCTGGTCAAGGAAGAAATAAAGAAAGAAATTAAAAACTTTTTAAAATTTAATGAAAATGAAGATACAACATACTCAAACTTATGGGACACAATGAAAGCTGTGCTAAGAGGAAAACTCATAGCGCTGAGTGCCTGAAGAAAGAAACAGGAAAGAGCTTATGTCAGCAGCTTGACAGCACACCTAAAAGCTCTAGAACAAAAAGAAGCACATACACCCAGGAGGAGTAGAAGGCAGGAAATAATCAAACTCAGAGCTGAAATCAACCAAGTAGAAACAAAAAGGACCATAGAAAGAATCAACAGAACCAAAAGTTGGTTCTTTGAGAAAATCAACAAGATAGATAAACCCTTAGCCAGACTAACGAGAGGACACAGAGAGTGCGTCCAAATTAACAAAATCAGAAATGAAAAGGGAGACATAACTACAGATTCAGAGGAAATTCAAAAAATCATCAGATCTTACTATAAAAACCTATATTCAACAAAATTTGAAAATCTTCAGGAAATGGACAATTTTCTGACAGATACCAGGTATCGAAGTTAAATCAGGAACAGATAAACCAGTTAAACAACCCCATAACTCCTAAGGAAATAGAAACAGCCATTAAAGGTCTCCCAACCAAAAGGAGCCCAGGTCCAGACGGGTTTAGTGCAGAATTCTACCAAACCTTCATAGAAGACCTCATACCAATATTATCCAAACTATTCCACAAAATTGAAACAGATGGAGCCCTACCGAATTCCTTCTACGAAGCCACAATTACTCTTATACCTAAACCACACAAAGACACAACAAAGAAAGAGAACTTCAGACCAATTTCCCTTATGAATATTGACGCAAAAATACTCAATAAAATTCTGGCAAGCCGAATACAAGAGCACATCAAAACAATCATCCACCATGATCAAGTAGGCTTCATCCCAGGCATGCAGGGATGGTTTAATATACGGAAAACCATCAACGTGATCCATTATATAAACAAACTGAAAGAACAGAACCACATGATCATTTCATTAGATGCTGAGAAAGCATTTGACAAAATTCAACACCCCTTCATGATAAAAGTCCTGGAAAGAATAGGAATTCAAGGCCCATACCTAAACATAGTAAAAGCCATATACAGCAAACCAGTTGCTAACATTAAACTAAATGGAGAGAAACTTGAAGCAATCCCACTAAAATCAGGGACTAGACAAGGCTGCCCACTCTCTCCCTACTTATTCAATATAGTTCTTGAAGTTCTAGCCAGAGCAATCAGACAACAAAAGGAGATCAAGTGGATACAGATCGGAAAAGAAGAGGTCAAAATATCACTATTTGCAGATGACATGATAGTATATTTAAGTGATCCCAAAAGTTCCACCAGAGAACTACTAAAGCTGATAAACAACTTCAGCAAAGTGGCTGGGTATAAAATTAACTCAAATAAATCAGTTGCCTTCCTCTATACAAAAGAGAAACAAGCCGAGAAAGAAATTAGGGAAATGACACCCTTCATAATAGACCCAAATAATATAAAGTACCTCGGTGTGACTTTAACCAAGCAAGTAAAAGATCTGAACAATAAGAACTTCAAGACACTGAGGAAAGAAATTGAAGAAGACCTCAGAAGATGGAAAGATCTCCCATGCTCATGGATTGGCAGGATTAATATAGTAAAAATGGCCATTTTACCAAAAGCAATCTACAGATTCAATGCAATCCCCATCAAAATACCAATCCAATTCTTCAAAGAGTTAGACAGAACAATTTGCAAATTCATCTGGAATAACAAAAAACCCAGGATAGCTAAAGCTATCCTCAACAATAAAAGGACATCAGGGGGAATCACTATCCCTGAACTCAAGCAGTATTACAGAGCAATAGTGATAAAAATTGCATGGTATTGGTACAGAGACAGACAGATAGACCAATGGAATAGAATTGAAGACCCAGAAATGAACCCACACACCTATGGTCACTTGATTTTTGACAAAGGAGCCAAAACCATCCAATGGAAAAAAGATAGCATTTTCAGCAAATGGTGCTGGTTCAACTGGAGGGCAACATGTAGAAGAATGCAGATCGATCCATGCTTATTACCCTGTACAAAGCTTAAGTCCAAGTGGATCAACGACCTCCACATCAAACCAGACACACTCAAACTAATAGAAGAAAAACTAGGGAAGCATCTGGAACACATGGGCACTGGAAAAAATTTCCTAAACAAAACACCAATGGCTTATGCTCTAAGATCAAGAATCGACAAATGGGATCTCATAAAACTGCAAAGCTTCTGTAAGGCAAAGGACACTGTGGTTAGGACAAAACGGCAACCAACAGATTGGGAAAAGATCTTTACCAATCCTACAACACATAGAGGCCTTATATCCAAAATATACAAAGAACTCAAGAAGTTAGACCGCAGGGAAACAAATAACCCTATTAAAAATGGGGTTCAGAGCTAAACAAAGAATTCACAGCTGAGGAATGCCGAATGGCTGAGAAACACCTAAAGAAATGTTCAACATCTTTAGTCATAAGGGAAATGCAAATCAAAACAACCCTGAGATTTCACCTCACACCAGTGCGATTGGCTAAGATCAAAAACTCAGGTGAGAGCAGATGCTGGCGAGGATGTGGAGAAAGAGGAACACTCCTCCATTGTTGGTGGGATTGCAGACTGGTAAAACCAATCTGGAAATCAGTCAGGAGGTTCCTCAGAAAATTGGACATTGAACTGCCTGAGGATCCAGCTATACCTCTCTTGGGCATATACCCAAAAGTTGCCTCAACATATAAAAGAGACACGTGCTCCATTATGTTCATCGCAGCCTTATTTATAATAGCCAGAAAATGGAAAGAACCCAGATGCCCTTCAACAGAGGAATGGATACAGAAAATGTGGTACATCTACACAATGGAATATTACTCAGCTATCAAAAACAACGAGTTTATGAAATTCGTAGGCAAATGGTTGGAACTGGAAAACATCATCCTGAGTGAGCTAACCCAATCACAGAAAGACATACATGATATGCACTCATTGATAAGTGGCTATTAGCCCAAATGCTTGAATTACCCTAGATCCCTAGAACAAACGAAACTCAAGACGGATGATCAAAATGTGAATGCTTCACTCCTTCTTTAAATGAGGAAAAAGAATACCCTTGGCAGGGAAGGGAGAGGCAAAGATTAAAACAGAGACTGAAGGAACACCCATTCAGAGCCTGCCCCACATGTGGCCCATACATATACAGCCACCCAATTAGACAAGATGGATGAAGCAAAGAAGTGCAGACCGACAGGAGCCGGATGTAGATCGCTCCTGAGAGACACAGCCAGAATATAGCAAATACAGAGGCGAATGCCAGCAGCAAACCACTGAACTGAGAATAGGTCCCCTGTTGAAGGAATCAGAGAAAGAAGTGGAAGAGCCTGAAGGGGCTCGAGACCCCAAAAGTACAACAATGCCAAGCAACCAGAGCTTCCAGGGACTAAGCCACTACCTAAAGACTATACATGGACTGAACCTGGACTCTGACCCCATAGGTAGCAATGAATATCCTAGTAAGAGCACCAGTGGAAGGGGAAGCCCTGGGTCCTGCTAAGACTGAACCCCCAGTGAACTAGTCTATGGTGGGAGGGCGGCAATGGGGGGAGGGTTGGGAGGGGAACACCCATAAGGAAGGGGAGGGGGGAGGGGGATGTTTGCCCGGAAAACGGGAAAGGGAATAACACTCGAAATGTATATAAGAAATACTCAAGTTAATAAAAAAAATAAAATAAAAAGAGGACCCCCAAAAAATAAATTGAAACAGATGGATCACTACCGAATACCTTCTACGAAGCCACAATTACTCTTATACCTAAACCACACAAAGACACAACAAAGAAAGAGAACTTCAGACCAATTTCCCTTATGAATATCGATGCAAAAATACTCAACAAAATTCTGGCAAACCGAATCCAAGAGCACATCAAAACAATCATCCACCATGACCAAGTAGGCTTCATCCCAGGCATGCAGGGATGGTTTAATATACGGAAAACCATCAACGTGATCCATTATATAAACAAACTGAAAGAACAAAACCACATGATCATTTCATTAGACGCTGAGAAAGCATTTGACAAAATTCAACACCCCTTCATGATAAAAGTCCTGGAGAGAATAGGAAATCAAGGCCCATACCTTAACATAGTAAAAGCCATATACAGCAAACCAGTTGCTAACATTAAACTAAATGGAGAGAAACTCGAAGCAATCCCACTAAAATCAGGGACTAGACAAGGCTGCCCACTCTCTCCCTACTTATTCAATATAGTTCTTGAAGTTCTAGCCAGAGCAATCAGACAACAAAAGGAGGTCAAGGGGATAAAGATCGGAAAAGAAGAAGTCAAAATATCACTGTTTGCAGATGATATGATAGTGTATTTAAGTGATCCCAAAAGTTCCACCAGATAACTACTAAAGCTGATAAACAACTTCAGCAAAGTGGCTGAGTATAAAATTAACTCAAATAAATCAGTAGCCTTCCTCTACACAAAAGAGAAACAAGCCGAGAAAGAAATTAGGGAAACGACACCCTTCATAATAGACCCAAATAATATAAAGTACCTCGGTGTGACTTTAACCAAGCAAGTAAAAGATCTGTACAATAAGAACTTCAAGACACTGAGGAAAGAAATTGAAGAAGACCTCAGAAGATGGAAAGATCTCCCATGCTCATGGATTGGCAGGATTAATTTAGTAAAAATGGCCATTTTACCAAAAGCAATCTACAGATTCAATGCAATCCCCATCAAAATACCAATCCAATTCTTCAAAGAGTTAGACAGAACAATTTGCAAATTCATCTGGAATAACAAAAAACCCAGGATAGCTAAAGCTATCCTCAACAATAAAAGGACTTCAGGGGGAATCACTATCCCTGAACTCAAGCAGTATTACAGAGCAATAGTGATAAAAACTGCATGGTATTGGTACAGAGACAGACAGATAGACCAATGGAATAGAATTGAAGACCCAGAAATGAACCCACACACCTATGGTCACTTGATTTTTGACAAAGGAGCCAAAACCATCCAATGGAAAAAAGTTAGCATTTTCAGCAAATGGTGCTGGTTCAACTGGAGGACAACATGTAGAAGAATGCAGATCGATCCATGCTTATCACCCTGTACAAAGCTTAAGTCCAAGTGGATCAATGACCTCCACATCAAACCAGACACACTCAAACTAATAGCAGAAAAACTAGGGAAGCATCTGGAACACATGGACACTGGAAAAAATTTCCTGAACAAAACACCAGTGGCTTATGCTCTAAGATCAAGAATCGACAAATGGGATCTCATAAAACTGCAAAGCTTCTGTAAGGCAAAGGACACTGTGGTTAGGACAAAATGGCAACCAACAGATTGGGAAAAGATCTTTACCAATCCTACAACAGATAGAGGCCTTATATCCAAAATATACAAAGAACTCAAGAAGTTAGACCGCAGGGAAACAAATAACCCTATTAAGAAATGGGGTTCAGAGCTAAACAAAGAATTCACAGCTGAGGAATGCCGAATGGCTGAGAAACACCTAAAGAAATGTTCAACATCTTTAGTCATAAGGGAAATGCAAATCAAAACAACCCTGAGATTTCACCTCACACCAGTGCGATTGGCTAAGATCAAAAACTCAGGTGAGAGCAGATGCTGGCGAGGATGTGGAGGAAGAGGAACACTCCTCCATTGTTGGTGGGATCGCAGACTGGTAAAACCATTCTGGAAATCAGTCTGGAGGTTCCTCAGAAAATTGGACATTGAACTGCCTGAGGATCCAGCTATACCTCTCTTGGGCATATACCCAAAAGTTGCCTCAACATATAAAAGAGACACGTGCTCCATTATGTTCATCGCAGCCTTATTTATAATAGCCAGAAAATGGAAAGAACCCAGATGCCCTTCAACAGAGGAATGGATACAGAAAATGTGGTACATCTACACAATGGAATATTACTCAGCTATCAAAAACAACGAGTTTATGAAATTCGTAGGCAAATGGTTGGAACTGGAAAACATCATCCTGAGTGAGCTAACCCAATCACAGAAAGACATACATGGTATGCACTCATTGATAAGTGGCTATTAGCCCAAATGCTTGAATTACCCTAGATGCCTAGAGCAAATGAAACTCAAGACGGATGATCAAAATGTGAATGCTTCACTCCTTCTTTAAAAGGGGAACAAGAATACCCTTGGCAGGGAAGAGAGAGGCAAAGATTAAAACAGAGACTGAAGGAACACCCATTCAGAGTCTGCCCCACATGTGGCCCATACATATATAGCCACCCAATTAGACAAGATGGATGAAGCAAAGAAGTGCAGACCGACAGGAGCCGGATGTAGATCGCTCCTAAGAGACACAGCCAGAATACAGCAAATACAGAGGCGAATGCCAGCAGCAAACCACTGAACTGAGAATAGGACCCCCGTTGAAGGAATCAGAGAAAGAACTGGAAGAGCTTGAAGGGGCTCGAGACTCTATATGTACAACAATGCCAAGCAACCAGAGCTTCCAGGGACTAAGCCCCTACCCAAAGACTATACATGGACTGACCCTGGACTCTGACCTCATAGGTAGCAATGCATATCCTAGTAAGAGCACCAGTGGAAGGGGAAGCCCTGGGTCCTGCTAAGACTGAACCCCCAGTGAACTAGACTGGTGGGGGGAGGGCGGCAATGGGGGGAGGGTTGGGAGGGGAACACCCATAAGGAAGGGGAGGGGGGAGGGGGATGTTTGCCCGGATACCGGGAAAGGGAATAACACTTGAAATGTATATAAGAAATACTCAAGTTAATAAAAAAAATATATAGAAATAAAAAACAACTGGAACCACCAAAAAAAAAAAAAGATTGGGAAAAGATCTTTACCAATCCTACATCAGATAGAGGCCTAAATTCAAAATATACAAAGAACTCAAGAAGTTATACTCCAGAGAGCCAAATAATCCTATTAAAAATGGGGTTCAAAGCCAATCAAAACATTCCCAACTGAGGAATATCAAATGGCTGAAAAGCAACTAAAGAAATGTTCAATATCCTCGGTCATCAGGGAAATGCAAATCAAAACAACCCTGAGATTCCACCTCACACCAGTCAGAGTGGCTAAGATCAAAAACTCAGGTTACAGCAGATTCTGGCAAGGATGTGGAGAAAGAGGATGACACCTTCCTCCATTGTTGGTGGGACTACAAACTGGTAAAACCACTCTGCAAATCAGTCTGGAGGTTTCTTTAAAAATTTTACATTCCACTCCTTGAGGACCCAGGTATACCTCTCCTAGGCATATACCCAAAAGATGCTCCAAAATACAACAAAAACACATGTTCCACTATGTTCATAGCAGCCTTATTACAATAGCCAGAAGCTGGAAAGAACCCAGATGACCTTCAATAGAGGAATGGATTCAAAATATGTACACAATGGAGTACTACTCATCTTTCAAAAACAATGACTTCATAAAATTCATAGGCAAATGGAATGAACTAGAAAATATCATACTGAGTGACGAAACCGAATCACAGAAAAAAATACACTTGGTATGCACTCATTGATAAATGAATATTAGCCAAAAAGCTCAAATTACCCAAGATGCAGTCTGAAAAAACAATTTGGATGCTCCTTAAAAGGGGGAACAAACAATTTGCAAATTCATCTGGAATAACAAAAAACCCAGGATAGCTAAAGCTATCCTCAACAATGAAAGGACTTCAGGGGGAATCACTATCCCTGAACTCAAGCAGTATTACAGAGCAATAGTGATAAAAACTGCATGGTATTGGTACAGAGACAGACAGATAGACCAATGGAATAGAATTGAAGACCCAGAAATGAACCCACACGCCTATGGTCACTTGATTTTTGACAAAGGAGCCAAAACCATCCAATGGAAAAAAGATAGCATTTTCAGCAAATGGTGCTGGTTCAACTGGAGGTCAACATGTAGAAGAATGCAGATCGATCCATGCTTATCACCCTGTACAAAGCTTAAGTCCAAGTGGATCAAGGACCTCCACATCAAACCAGACACACTCAAACTAATAGAAGAAAAACTAGGGAAGCATCTGGAACACATGGGCACTGGAAAAAATTTCCTAAACAAAACACCAATGGCTTACGCTCTAAGATCAAGAATCGACAAATGGGATCTCATAAAACTACAAAGCTTCTGTAAGGCAAAGGACACTGTGGTTAGGACAAAACGGCAACCAACAGATTGGGAAAAGATCTTTACCAATCCTACAAGAGATAGAGGCCTTATATCCAAAATATACAAAGAACTCAAGAAGTTAGACCGCAGGGAAACAAATAACCCTATTAAGAAATGGGGTTCAGAGCTAAACAAAGAATTCACAGCTGAGGAACGCCGAATGGCTGAAAAACACCTAAAGAAATGTTCAACATCTTTAGTCATAAGGGAAATGTAAATCAAAACAAACCTGAGATTTCACCTCACACCAGTGAGAATGGCTAAGATCAAAAACTCAGGGGACAACAGATGCTGGCGAGGATGTGGAGGAAGAGGAACACTCCTCCATTGTTGGTGGGATTGCAAACTGGTACAACCATTCTGGAAATCAGTCTGGAGGTTCCTCAGAAAATTGGACATTGAACTGCCTGAGGATCCAGCTATACCTCTCTTGGGCATATACCCAAAAGATGCCCCAACATATAAAAAAGACACGTGCTCCACTATGTTCATTGCAGCCTTATTTATAATAGCCAGAAGCTGGAAAGAACCCAGATGCCCTTCAACAGAGGAATGGATACAGAAAATGTGGTACATCTACACAATGGAATATTACTCAGCTATCAAAAACAACGACTTTATGAAATTCGTAGGCAAATGGTTGGAACTGGAAAACATCATCCTGAGTGAGCTAACCCAATCACAGAAAGACATACATGGTATGCACTCATTGATAAGTGGCTATTAGCCCAAATGCTTGAATTACCCTAGATGCCTAGAGCAAATGAAACTCAAGACGGATGATCAAAATGTGAATGCTTCACTCCTTCTTTAAAAGGGGAACAAGAATACCCTTGGCAGGGAAGAGAGAGGCAAAGATTAAAACAGAGACTGAAGGAACACCCATTCAGAGTCTGCCCCACATGTGGCCCATACATATATAGCCACCCAATTAGACAAGATGGATGAAGCAAAGAAGTGCAGACCGACAGGAGCCGGATGTAGATCGCTCCTAAGAGACACAGCCAGAATACAGCAAATACAGAGGCGAATGCCAGCAGCAAACCACTGAACTGAGAATAGGACCCCCGTTGAAGGAATCAGAGAAAGAACTGGAAGAGCTTGAAGGGGCTCGAGACTCTATATGTACAACAATGCCAAGCAACCAGAGCTTCCAGGGACTAAGCCCCTACCCAAAGACTATACATGGACTGACCCTGGACTCTGACCTCATAGGTAGCAATGCATATCCTAGTAAGAGCACCAGTGGAAGGGGAAGCCCTGGGTCCTGCTAAGACTGAACCCCCAGTGAACTAGACTGGTGGGGGGAGGGCGGCAATGGGGGGAGGGTTGGGAGGGGAACACCCATAAGAAAGGGGAGGGGGGAGGGGGATGTTTGCCCGGAAACTGGGTAAGGGAATAACACTCGAAATATATATAAGAAATACTCAAGTTAATAAAAAAAAAGGGGGGGGAACAAAATATACATAGGAGAGTATATGGAGGCAAATTTTAGAGCAGAGACTGAAGGAACAGCCATTTAGAGCCTACCCCACATGTGGCATATGAGAGAGAGAGAGAGAGAGAGAGAGAGAGAGAGAGAGAGAGCCACCAAAACTAGATAAGATTCATGAAGCTAAAAAGGGCATGCTGAAATGGAATGGATATAGATCATTCCTGAGAGACTCAATCAGAGAATGTCAAATACAGAGGTGAATGCTAACAGGAAACAACTGAACTGAAAACAGGACCCCCTTTGGGGGAATTAGAGGAAGGATAGAAAGAGCTGAAGGGGTTTGCAGCCCCATATGAACAACAATTCCAACCAACCTTAGCTCCCAGGGAATAAACCACTACCAAAAGACTATATGGACTGACCCAGGGCTCCAACTGCATACGTAGCAGAGAATAGACTGGTTGGGTCACCAGCGGAAGGGTAAAAACATCCAGTTATATATGAATAAACAACTGAAGCAGATAAATAGAACTTTTCAAGAAATAAAAATGCAAATGGAAGTAATACAGAGAACACAAATTGAGGAAATCCTGGAGCTGGAGAATCTAGATGTGTTAACTGGAACAACAGAAAGAAGGAGTATCAAGCACACAATACAAGAATACAAGAGTTGCAAGACAGAACCTCACGTGTTAGAAATACAAAAAATAAACTGGTATTTCAGCCAAAAAATAATAAATCTAAAAGGTTCCTAATGTGAAACATCAAAGGAATCTTGAAAACTATGCAAAGACCAATATAACAATAGTAGAGTAGAAGAAGGGAAAGATTTCTGACTAAAATATCCAGAAAATTTTTATTTTTAAATCGTAGAAGAATATTTCCCTAAAGAAATAGATGGTTATACATGCAGAAAGCTTTCAGAAAACCAAATATATTGGACCAGAACAGAAAGCACAAACCACAAAACTACTTGAATAAAGACCTAGACCTAAAACCAGATACACTAAACCTGATAGAAGAGAAGGTGAGAAACAGTCTCAAATTCATTGACACTGGAGATAATCATGAAAATAAACAGACACTGTGATCACCAATTATGCTGGGGAGAGGGAAGAAAAATCATTGAAGGGCAGGAGGGAGCATCTCTAAGATATGCCAGAGACCTGATATGTGGGGAGGACCCTGTGGGTCTATTGGAGTAACTCTTGGTGAGACTCAGAGCAGTGAAGGATGTGGAGCCTGAAGTGGCCAATCCTATCAGAAGACCAGAATCCCAGTGGAGAGATAAGGACACCAATCCACCCACACAACCTTTGACACCAAATTTGGTCTGCCTACAAGATGTACAGCAACAAATATAGACCAGTGACAGAGGGGAAAGGTGACCGTATATTAAAGTGGTCATCAGATTCCCCCGTGGATCTGGAATAGCAGCAGTTATGAGATGCCATGTAGTTACTATGAATTAAACTTGGGTCATTTGAATGACTAATAAAATCTATTTATGCCTGGGCTGTTTATCTCCAGTTCTTGGACTTGAGGTTTGTTGTAGTCTAAGATCCAGACTCAGGTGATTGAAATTCTAAGTCAATCACTTTTATGCACTGAAATATCTTTTCATCTCATGTGTGATTAAAATTCAAGAATGTAGCTCATGTGAGAGGACAATGAGTTTTAACTTGGAAGAAACAAACACCAAAACCTTACAGTGTTCCACAGAGATATGTTTATTAAATGTCCCACTGCTTCACAAATTTTCATAATTATTATGATACTTTAGCTAATTAAATAATAAAAATTCTACTTGAAGGAAATTTTACAGTATGTCCAAAAGTGCTTTGTGTCAATGAGAAAAAGACATGTAGGTTTATTCTTTTTGATTCTTCAAGAGAATTGTGAAAAGTTCTTTTGTGTGTGTGTGCTGTACATTTTTATTTATTCATTTTTATTGGATAGTTTTTATTTACATTTCAAATGTTATTATTCCTTTTCCTAGTTTCTGGACCATAAACTCCTAATCCCATCTCCTCCCCTTCTTCTCTGAGGGTGTTTCCTCTCCCCAACCACGCCCCCTTCCCACCCTCCTGACATTTCACTGAACTGTCATGGTCCAGCCTTAGGAAGACCAAAATCTGCTCCTCCCATTGGTGCCCAATAAGGCCATCCTCTGCTACATATGCAGCTGGAGCCGTGGGCTGTCCATGTATATATAGTCTTTGGGTCATGGTTTAGTCCCTAGGAGTTCTGGTTGGTTGGTTTAGTTGTTCTTATGGGATTGCAAGGCCTTTCAGCTCCTTTAATCCTTTCTCTAATTCCATCAACAAGGACTTGGTTCTCAGTTCAATGGTTTGCTGCTAGGATTTGCCTCTGTATTTCACATGATCTGGATGAGCCTCTCATAAGACAGCTATATCAGGCTCCTGTCAGCATGCAATTATTGACTTCATCAATATTATCTAGTTTTGGTGGCAGTATACAAATTGGCTGGATCCTTGGGTAGGGCAAGCTCTGAATGGCCATTCCTTCAGTCTCTGCTCCAAACAGAACAGTTAGGTTTTAGGCACATTGATCTTCCTTCTCTCTGAGTAGTTGGCACAGGAAGAAGTTTCTGTTATTTAAATACCTCACACTTTCTCAGAATCCATAATATTTTTTTCAGAAGAAACTCAAGAGAAATCTCCCCAGTGACTAGTCAGTTATCTTGTTTTAAGAAAAAAGGTTTACTTTTACGTATGTAAAGCGTATGCCCTATATTTACTTTTGTACCACTTGTACTCCTTCTACATATAGAGGTTAGAAAATAGTGTAGAATAATCTGTGATGGCTTTTATTCAGTAAGTAAGTCCTGGAAGCTCAACCTAATTCTCTGTAAAAGTAATGAGTGCTACTGACTCCTGAGATAACTTTCTAGTCCTAAGGTAGGTATTTTTTTTAATTACACTAAAGCAAAGTCCACAGAAACATTCTTCATCATAGCTTACAGTAAAACAAAAATCAAGCCTACAATTGTCTATGTAAATTCTTTAATATCCATGTAATGGATTCATTTCCACATAGAAGTCAAGAAAAGTGACACATACAGAGCATATATGAATCCTTTTGAAAAATTTACCTGAGGAATATGTTGCACAGGGACCTATGAGCTCTCTCTTCTCCTATAACCCCTAATATTTGGACATTTTTATTGAAAGTATGAACATGATCAATCCAAGGGATCATTTAGGAAAAGGGTTTTATTGTGTATATAGGGTATAAACCATCCAGATGCATAATCACAAAGAGTCCAGAGCAGATTGAGAAGGTAGTACAGTACATGGTGTGTTGACTGGATGGGTATTACAGATGAGAGAAGTGGGTAGAATAAGAAGAGGAGAGAAGAGAGAGCAGCTAACAGAAGTGAGAAGACAAAGTGCCAAGAGATGAAAGAATAGAAGGAGAACAAGAGAAGAACCAAGAAACAAAGACCAAATGGTGAAACTGTTTGAGCTTGCAGGAAAGAAAAACAAAAGAAAAGAACAAATAAGGCTCATGGGCAACAGAGGTTTAGGGTAGGGGTCTGTGATGAAATGTGCTTAGAGGAACCAAGACTCCTCTAAGAGTAAGAGGGACTTGCTTGCTGAGATTTGGCAGTCAGCCTCTGCTCTGATATGTTAATAAGCAACTCAGGTAGCCCTTTGTCCTGAATATCTTTGGGGTCAAAGGACTTTGGAATGCTGAAATTGTCTGTGATGCCTGAGTTACAGTGAAGGCCCTCCAGGGAGAGCCATGTAACTTGCTTGGACTTTAATAGCAAAGAAGTTCTGTACACCTCTCTGCCACTAACTTTTGTGCTCTAAGGACTGTTAGAAAAGTTCCTGTCCAGATTTCTAATTACTTGCTTGAAGAAGTAGCTCATTTACTTTGAACTTCTTCTTTTGTTTACTTTTAAAAATTATTTTTTGTTAAGAAGGTATTTAAAAGTTACTTCAGATCCTTGTGGAGATGCTGTCATCATAGATATAGGGCTGAGTTGAAAATCACCATTCTTTTGGGAAAGAATACCAGGAGATCATGAAACTTTAAGTAAGGGACAGTATCTTACAATAGTTTTCGCACACACTTACTTCTCATGGTGACTGACCTCATCATGGGGTCATCCAGGGCTGAGGTGAGTGTCCAGAGCACAGGACTTATAAAAACAAAAGACATTAGAAATCAGAGCTAGGGGAATCCATGTTTCTGCTCTCCATGCACCTTATCTTCTTCATGAGTGCTGCATAGGAGAAGAAAAAAGAAAGAAAAGGAAGGAGAGGGGAGGAGGAGGAGGAAAAGGAGGAGGAGGAGGAGGAGGAGGAAGAGGAGGAGGAGGAGGAGGAGGAGGAAGAGGAAAAGAGGGGAGACAAAGTAGGAAGAGAGGAATTAAGGAAGGAAAGGATAGAGGCAGTGAAGAAGGGGAGATGGAGGAAGGGAGGATGGGAGGATAGAAGGGTGGAAAGATCTCAAGGCATAGACAAGATAGGGAAAAGTACTCAGGAATTGTTTAGGAAGTGGGGACTGAAATGATCTTTTGGGTGAGATTTCATAAGCTCTGTAAACCGTGTTCCTCCAGTAAGCTGATGCTAAGTCTCTCTTATCAATGATACAAACCCGTTTTCTTCTCTCATTCCTTCAGTTAACCTCTGTCTCTGTCTCTATCTAAATCTTTCTCACCGTATGTACATCTGATTTTGTATGTCTCTTTAGTCTTTAGTTTTTAAATACAGGAATTACTTGTGTTTTTCCTTTTTCTTTAACTAGGGGCACTAGGGATCATGCCTAGTGCCTTGCAGCAGCATGACAAAGCTATGAGATACATGCCTATCTTATGATAAATAGTTTGAAGTGTTTTTATTCTTTTTACTCCTTCTCACAGATAAATATCTTTTGAAAGATTGAATTCCATTTTTGTGTGAAATATATGTAATATAATAATGGATTGTGTTTAGTATTGAAAATATTAATTGTAATTGTTTTTATCAATGATAGAATTATAAGGTAATTTTCTATGAAGGAAAATGAATTTTGTAGAAGATTGTAGATTGTGTTAAAATTTGTATGACTTATAATCAGACAGTAAATATATACTAGAAGTTTGTTTAACTTCTAGTTAGTTCAGCTATTTTGAAATTTGATAGATATTTTCCTAACTTTGTTTCTATGTTACACTTAATAAATCCGTACAATGGTATGTGTAGGATTCCAGCTTACTCGTTATTAGAAAAACGTGAGGACACAGTATTCTTGAGATGTAAAGTGTTTGACATGTCCACTTCTGAAAAATTTACACGGATTTTGGCTTTCTGTATTCCTCTTGTTGTGGTCGCTGTTGAGAGTTTCCAAAGATATCAAATATTTTCCTGAGGTCGGGGACTGCCGTTAATAAGTGAACGTGCCAAAACAACAGTAAACCTTATCATATTATACTCTTATCTAATAAATTATTTTTCTAATTTTCTCTTACACACAAAAATGAAAACTCATCAATGTGACCCGAATTTTTGTTTTACAAACCTGTGATCCCAAGTCAGTGTCCTGTTAAATTGACTGTGATAAATGTACCTCCCAATCATACAACATAGCAGGAACTCCTCATTTATAAACCATAATGCCTTTATTGTAAAAGTTAAAACAAGAGTCAAGCTACAAACATTTACAAAGTCTATTGTAAATTGGATTTCCTGAGTTCATTCCTGAGTAATAGAATCCTATTATTCTGCAATCTAGCTCCACAACATTTTCACCACAAATCCACAACTCTGTGTCTATGAAATAAGCATAAATTAAGTTCTCCTTGCCTCTCCTTCAATTATTATTCTAATTTCTTTCAAATTTTCAATACATGATTTATTTATGGTAGGGGAGGGCTTGTGCACTTAAGACAACATACATGTGTGGAGACTAGAGAATACATTTATGGAACTGGTTCATGCCTTTATCCTTATGGGACCCTGGATTAAATTCTAGTCATTGGGCTTTTTTGGAAATCACATGTACCTGCTGAGTAGTATTGATAGCCCTCCTCGACTTACACTTTTTGTGTTTCTTGTTGGTCATTGTTGTTACAGCAACCAGTAGATGGAATCAATGTATAATTGACTATAGCAGTTAACACAGGAACTCTTGAGGTTATTTATCTTGTAGCGTTTATTAAATCTTTTTTCAAAGGACAAATGGTATACCCTGTATGAATATATCATGCTGTCTTCATGCGACCCTTTGTTGATGTGCAAGTCTAATGACTGCATCTTTCAGCTGTCTTGGAAAGTTCTGTTTTGGAAGTGACTAAGGTAGTATCTATTCAAGACTCTCATTTTAATTCTGTTTGAATCACAGAAAGAGTAGAAGTGGTTGTTCAAATAGCAATTCCTCTTCCATATAAAAAGGTTTTATATACATAGGTTATAAACTCCCTAATAATGTCTTCCAGAAAGGTATTATACTGGCAACAAAATTAATAAAGCCTAAGAAATATCTTATGAAAAGCATTTCTTTTAGGAATAAAATTAATAACATTGGAAATATATTCTATAAAATAAAGAGGCATATACATTTTTGGCATAGAGGATAAAACACACAAGAATGGCCAAGTCAATATAAGTATTCATTATATGTAAATTTTTAAGATTGCAAGACTATAAGAACTGCCTTTATTTAATAGCCACATTTAGTAAAAAAATGATAATCCTTTTCGGTTTTGTTTTTTAAAGTTTTTAATCATTATACATAGTATTAATTTTATTATGAGATTTTGAAGAAATATATTTTTGATTCTCTTCCATAGCATTTCTTCCCCAGTACCCCAATACCTTTTTTCATTCCTATATTTCCTTTATAATCTTTTGCATTTTAATGTCATATTTGCTCTCTTACCCTCCCCGGGATTCCTCAACATGTCATTTGTCTGCATCTTTTGATCTCCTTTCTGTTTTCATAGCCCATAACCACTTTCTCTACACTTACATTTATATGCAAATGTCCCTGTCTTGTCAAATGGCATGTGACCTTGGATTTCTTGACTTTATAACCTTCCTTAATTGTTTGCAAGTCAATCTGGTACCTCAATATTTTTCACAATTTTATCTCTGTTTATAGATGAACACAATTGCACAGTACAGATACATCGTGTTTCTATTATGTGCTGATGAAACTCAAGGAAGGACATCATGTCCTCGCTATTGTGCCTAAAACAGCAGTTTACACCAATATGGAAGCATCTCGATGGTGGGCATTGAATTCTTTGCGGAGAGCACAAAAATTATATAACTATGTTATATGCTGATTCTATGTTTAACCTTTGGAGATATCTTTATATTTATTACAACAAGGAATGTAGTAATTTGTCCTCATACCAGTATATAAAAAGGTAATTTAATAACTCCCCATCATGGTCAACACTTTTACTGTTTATTACCTTGATGATAAACATTCTAGAGTGTGCAATGTTGTCACAAGTATTTGTAATGTCATTTCCTAGAAAGCTCTTAATGTGGAATACTTTTTTTCTCCATCTTTATTAGTTGGGTATTTCTTATTCACATTTCCATTGTTATTCCCTTTCCCGGTTTCCGGGCCAACATCCCCCTAACACCTCCCCCTCCCCTTCTATCTGTGTGTACCCTCCCCATCCTCCACGGATTACTGACCTCCCCTCAACAATCAGGTTCACTGGGATTCAGTCTTGGCAAGACCAAAGGCTTCCCCTTCCACTGGTGCTCTTATTAGGCTATTCATTGCTACCTATGTGGTTGGAGCCACGTATAGTCTTTGGGTAGTGGCTTAGTCCCTGGAAGCTCTGGTTGGTTGGCATTGTTGTTCATAAGGGGTCTGGAGCTCCTTCAAGCTCTTCCAGTCCTTTCTCTGATTCCTACAATGGGGGTCCCATTCTCAGTTCCGTGGTTTGCTGCTGGCATTCGCCTATGCATTTGCTGTATTCCGGCTGTGTCTCTCAGGAGAGATATACATCTGGTTCCTGTCGGCCTGCACTTCTTTGCTTCATCCATCTTATCTAGTTTGGTGGCTGTATATGTATGGACCACATGTGGAGCAGGCTATGAATGGGTGTTCCTTCTGCATCTGTTCTAAACTTTGCCTCCCTATTCCCTGCCAAGGGTATTCTTGTTCCCCTTTTAAAGAAGGAGTGAAGCATTCACATTTTGATCATCCGTCTTGAGATTCGTGTGTTCTGTGCATCTACGGTAATTCGAGCATTTGGACTAATATCCACTTATCAATAAGTGCATGCCATGTGTGCTTTTCTGTGATTGGGTTACCTCACTGAGGATGATATTTTCCAGTTCCATCCGTTTGCCTATGAATTTCATAAGTCATTGTTTTTGATAGCTGAGTAGTATTCCATTGTGTAGATGTACCACATTTTCTGTATCCATTCTTCTGTTTAAGAGCATCTGGGTTCTTTCCAGCTTCTGGCTATTATAAATAAGGCTGCTATGACCTTAGTGGAGCATGTGTCTTCCTTATATGTTGGGACATCTTTTGGGTATATGCCCAAGAGATGTATAGTTCAATGTCCAATTTTCTGAGGAGCCTCCAGACTGGTTTCCAGAATGGTTTTACCAGTCTGCAATCCCACCAACAATGGAGAAGTGTTCCTCTTTCTCCACATCCTTCAGCATCTGCTTTCACCTGAGTTTTAGATCTTAGCCATTCTGACTGGTATGAGGTGTAATCTCAGAGTTGTTTTGATTTGCATTTCCCTTATGACTAGAGGTGTTGAATATTTCTTTAAGTTTTTCTCAGCCATTCAGCATTCCTTAGCTGTGAATTTCTTGTTTAGCACTGAATGCCATTTTTAATAGGGTTATTTGTCTCCCTGCAACCTATCTTCTTGAGTTCTTTGTATATTTTGGATATAAGACCTCGATCAGTTGTGGGATTGGTAAAGATCTTTTCCCAATCTGTTGGTTGCTGTTCTGTCCTAACAACAGTGTCCTTTGCCTTACAGAAGCTTTGTAGTTGAATACTTTTAAAAAGCAATTTATGGCACATTTGCAATTCTTTAAAGGAATCTGTGCCCATTTCATTGTCATGTATGGTGACTGAAAATTTGAGAAAAGGATGTTTAGTCTTTATTTCCCTCTCTAAGTTCTAGGAATTAAGCTGCTAATTAGCTTCCAGAATTCAATGTTTTTCTCCAATTCTTTTTTTTTTATTTTTTTTATTATTTTTTTTATTATTTTTTTATTAACTTGAGTATTTCTTACATACATTTCAAGTGTTATTCCCTTTCCCGGTTTCCGGGCAAACATCCCCATCCCCCCTCCCCTTCCTTATGGGTGTTCCCCTCCCAACCCTCCCCCCATTGCCGCCCTCCCCCCATAGTCTAGTTCACTGGGGGTTCAGTCTTAGCAGGACCCAGGGCTTCCCCTTCCACTGGTGCTCTTACTAAGATATTCATTGCTACCTATGGGGTCAGAGTCCAGGGTCAGTCCATGTGTAGTATTTAGGTAGTGGCTTAGTCCCTGGAAGCTCTGGTTGCTTGACATTGTAGTACTTTTGGGGTCTCGAGCCCCTTCAAGCTCTTCCAGTTCTTTCTCTGATTCCTTCAACGGGGGACCTATTCTCAGTTCAGTGGTTTGCTGCTGGCATTCGCCTCTGTATTTGCTGTATTCTGGCTGTGTCTCTCAGGAGCGATCTACATCCGGCTCCTGTCGGTCTGCACTACTTTGCTTCATCCATCTTGTCCAATTGGGTGGCTGTATATGTATGGGCCACCTGTGGGGCAGGCTCTGAATGGGTGTTCCTTCAGTCTCTGTTTTAATCTTTGCCTCTCCCTTCCCAGCCAAGGGTATTCTTTTTCCTCATTTAAAGAAGGAGTGAAGCATTCACATATTGATCATCCGTCTTGAGTTTCGTTTGTTCTAGGGATCTAGGGTAATTCAAGCATTTGGGTTAATAGCCACTTATCAATGAGTGCATACCATGTATGTCTTTCTGTGATTGGGTTAGCTCACTCAGGATGATATTTTCCAGTTCCAACCATTTGCCTACGAATTTCATAAACTCGTTGTTTTTGATACCTGAGTAATATTCCATTGTGTAGATGTACCACATTTTCTGTATCCATTCCTCTGTTGAAGGGCATCTGGGTTCTTTCCAGTTTCTGGCTATTATAAATAAGGCTGCAATGAACATAGTGGAGCACGTGTCTCTTTTATATGTTGAGGCATCTTTTGGGTATATGCCCAAGAGAGGTATAGCTGGATCCTCAGGCAGTTCAATGTCCAATTTTCTGAGGAACCTCCAGACTGATATCCAGAATGGTTTTACCAGTCTGCGATCCCACCAAGAATGGAGGAGTGTTCCTCTTTCTCCACATCCTCGCCAGCATCTGCTGTTACCTGAGTTTTTGATCTTAGCCATTCTCACTGGTGTGAGGTGAAATCTCAGGGTTGTTTTGATTTGCATTTCCCTTATGACTAAAGATGTTGAACATTTCTTTAGGTGTTTCTCAGCCGTTCGGCATTCCTCAGCTGTGAATTCTTTGTTTAGCTCTGAACCCCATTTTTTAATAGGGTTACTTGTTTCCCTGCGGTCTAACTTCTTGAGTTCTTTGTATATTTTGGATATAAGGCCTCTATCTCTTGTAGGATTGGTAAAGATCTTTTCCCAATCTGTTGGTTGCCGTTTTGTCCTAACCACAGTGTCCTTTGCCTTACAGAAGCTTTGCAGTTTTATGAGATCCCATTTGTCGATTCTTGATCTTAGAGCATAAGCCACTGGTGTTTTGTTCAGGAAATTTTTTCCAGTGCCCATGTGTTCCAGATGCTTCCTTAGTTTTTCTTCTATTAGTTTGAGTGTGTCTGGTTTGATGTGGAGGTCCTTGATCCACTTGGACTTAAGCTTTGTACAGGGTGATAAGCATGGATCGATCTGCATTCTTCTACATGTTGCCCTCCAGTTGAAACAGCACCATTTGCTGAAAATGCTATCTTTTTTCCATTGGATGGTTTTGGCTCCTTTGTCAAAAATCAAGTGACCATAGGTGTGTGGGTTCATTTCTGGGTCTTCAATTCTATTCCATTGGTCTATCTGTCTGTCTCTGTACCAATACCATGCAGTTTTTATCACTATTGCTCTGTAATACTGCTTGAGTTCAGGGATAGTGATTCCCCCTGAAGTCCTTTTATTGTTGAGGATAGCTTTAGCTATCCTGGGTTTTTTGTTATTCCAGATCAATTTGCAAATTGTTCTGTCTAACTCTTTGAAGAATTGGATTGGTATTTTGATGGGGATTGCATTGAATCTGTAGATTGCTTTTGGTAAAATGGCCAATTTTACTAAATTAATCCTGCCAATCCATGAGCATGGGAGATCTTTCCATCTTCTGAGGTCTTCTTCAATTTCTTTCCTCAGTGTCTTGAAGTTCTTATTGTACAGATCTTTTACTTGCTTGGTTAAAGTCACACCGAGGTACTTTATATTATTTGGGTCTATTATGAAGGGTGTCGTTTCCCTAATTTCTTTCTCGGCTTGTTTCTCTTTTGTATAGAGGAAGGCAACTGATTTTTTTGAGTTAATTTTATACCCAGCCACTTTGCTGAAGTTGTTTATCAGCTTTAGTAGTTCTCTGGTGGAACTTTTGGGATCATTTAAATATACTATCATGTCATCTGCAAATAGTGATATTTTGACTTCTTCTTTTCTGATCTGAATCCCCTTGATCTCCTTTTGTTGTCTGATTGCTCTGGCTAGAACTTCAAGAACTATATTGAATAAGTAGGGAGAGAGTGGGTAGCCTTGTCTAGTCCCTGATTTTAGTGGGATTGCTTCAAGTTTCTCTCCATTTAGTTTAATGTTAGCAACTGGTTTGCTGTATATGGCTTTTACTATGTTTAGGTATGGGCCTTGAATTCCTATTCTTTCCAGGACTTTTATCATGAAGGGGTGTTGAATTTTGTCAAATGCTTTCTCAGCATCTAATGAAATGATCATGTGGTTCTGTTCTTTCAGTTTGTTTATATAATGGATCACGTTGATGGTTTTCCGTATATTAAACCATCCCTGCATGCCTGGGATGAAGCCTACTTGATCATGGTGGATGATTGTTTTGATGTGCTCTTGAATTCGGCTTGCCAGAATTTTATTGAGTATTTTTGCGTCGATATTCATAAGGGAAATTGGTCTGAAGTTCTCTTTCTTTGTTGTGTCTTTGTGTGGTTTAGGTATAATAGTAATTGTGGCTTCGTAGAAGGAATTCGGTAGTGCTCCATCTGTTTCAATTTTGTGGAATAGTTTGGATAATATTGGTATGAGGTCTTCTATGAAGGTTTGATAGAATTCTGCACTAAACTCGTCTGGACCTGGGCTCTTTTTGGTTGGGAGACCTTTAATGACTGCTTCTATTTCCTTAGGAGTTATGGGGTTGTTTAACTGGTTTATCTGTTCCTGATTTAACTTCGATACCTGGTATCTGTCTAGGAAATTGTCCATTTCCTGAAGATTTTCAAGTTTTGTTGAATATAGGTTTTTATAGTAAGATCTGATGATTTTTTGAATTTCCTCTGAATCTGTAGTTATGTCTCCCTTTTCATTTCTGATTTTGTTAATTTGGACGCACTCTCTGTGTCCTCTCGTTAGTCTGGCTAAGGGTTTATCTATCTTGTTGATTTTCTCAAAGAACCAACTTTTGGTTCTGTTGATTCTTTCTATGGTCCTTTTTGTTTCTACTTGGTTGATTTCAGCTCTGAGTTTGATTATTTCCTGCCTTCTACTCCTCCTGGGTGTATTTGCTTCTTTTTGTTCTAGAGCTTTTAGGTGTGCTGTCAAGCTGCTGACATATGCTCTTTCCTGTTTCTTTCTGCAGGCACTCAGCGCTATGAGTTTTCCTCTTAGCACAGCTTTCATTGTGTCCCATAAGTTTGGGTATGTTGTATCTTCATTTTCATTAAATTCTAAAAAGTTTTTAATTTCTTTCTTTATTTCTTCCTTGACCAGGTTATCATTGAGTAGAGCATTGTTCAATTTCCACGTATATGTGGGCATTCTTCCCTTATTGTTATTGAAGACCAGTTTTAGGCCGTGGTGGTCCGATAGCACGCATGGGATTATTTCTATCTTTCTGTACCTGTTGAGGCCCGTTTTTTGACCAATTATATGGTCAATTTTGGAGAAAGTACCCTGAGGAGCTGAGAAGAAGGTATATCCTTTTGCTTTAGGATAGAATGTTCTATAAATATCCGTTAAGTCCATTTGGCTCATGACTTCTCTTAGTCTGTCGACATCACTGTTTAATTTCTGTTTCCATGATCTGTCCATTGATGAGAGTGGTGTGTTGAAATCTCCCACTATTATTGTGTGAGGTGCAATGTGTGCTTTGAGCTTTAGTAAGGTTTCTTTTACGTATGTAGGTGCCCTTGTATTTGGGGCATAGATATTTAGGATTGAGAGTTCATCTTGGTGGATTTTTCCTTTGATGAATATGAAGTGTCCTTCCTTATCTTTTTTGATGACTTTTAGTAGGAAATTGATTTTATTTGATATTAGAATGGCTACTCCAGCTTGCTTCTTCTGACCATTTGCTTGGAAAGTTGTTTTCCAGCCTTTCACTCTGAGCTAGTGTCTGTCTTTGTCTCTGAGGTGTGTTTCCTGTAGGCAGCAGAATGCAGGGTCCTCGTTGTGTATCCAGTTTGTTAATCTATGTCTTTTTATTGGGGAGTTGAGGCCATTGATATTGAGAGATATTAAGGAATAGTGATTATTGCTTCCCGTTATATTCATATTTGGATGTGAGGTTATGTTTGTGTGCTTTCATTCTCTTTGTTTTGTTGCCAAGACGATTAGTTTCTTGCTTCTTCTAGGGTATAGCTTGCCTCCTTATGTTGGGCTTTACCATTTATTATCCTTTGTAGTGCTGGATTTGTGGAAAGATATTGTGTAAATTTGTTTTTGTCATGGAATATCTTGGTTTCTCCATCAATGTTAATTGAGAGTTTTGCTGGATACAGTAACCTGGGCTGGCATTTGTGTTCTCTTAGGGTCTGTATAACATCAGTCCAGGATCTTCTGCCTTCATAGTTTCTGGCGAGAAGTCTGGTGTGATTCTTATAGGTCTCCCTTTATATGTTACTTGACCTTTTTCCCTTACTGCTTTTAATATTCTTTCTTTATTTTGTGCGTTTGGTGTTTTGACAATTATGTGACGGGAGGTGTTTCTTTTCTGGTCCAATCTATTTGGAGTTCTGTAGGCTTCTTGTATGTCTATGGGTATCTCTTTTTTTAGGTTAGGGAAGTTTTCTTCTATGATTTTGTTGAAGATATTTACTGGTCCTTTGAGCTTGGAGTCTTCACTCTCTTCTATACCTATTATCCTTAGGTTTGATCTTCTCATTGAGTCCTGGATTTCCTGTATGTTTTGGACCAGTAGCTTTTTCCGCTTTACAGTATCTTTGACAGTTGAGTCAATGATTTCTATGGACTCTTCTGCTCCTGAGATTCTCTCTTCCATCTCTTGTATTCTGTTGGTGAAGCTTGTATCTACAGCTCCTTGTCTCTTCTTTTGGTTTTCTATATCCAGGGTTGTTTCCATGTGTTCTTTCTTGATTGCTTCTATTTCCATTTTTAATTCCTTCAACTGTTTGATTGTGTTTTCCTGGAATTCTTTCAGGGATTTTTGTGTCTCCTCTCTATGGGCTTCTACTTGTTTATTTATGTTTTCCTGGAATTCTTTCAGGGATTTTTGCGATTCTTTCAGGCATTTTTGCGATTCCTCTCTGTAGGCTTCTACTTGTTCTCTAAGGGAGTTCTTCACGTCTTTCTTGAAGTCCTCCAGCATCATGATCAAAAATGATTTTGGAACTAGATCTTGCTTTTCTGGTGTGTTTGGATATTCCATGTTTGTTTTGATGGGAGAATTGGGCTCCGATGATGCCATGTAGTCTTGGTTTCTGTTGCTTGGGTTCTTGCGCTTGCCTCTCGCCATCAGATTATCTCTAGTGTTACTTTGTTCTGCTATTTCTGACAGTGGCTAGACTGTCCTATAAGCCTGTGTGTCAGGAGTGCTGTAGACCTGTTTTCCTCTCTTTCAGTCAGTCATGGGGACAGAGTGTTCTGCTTTCCGGCGTGTGGTTTTTCCTCTCTACAGGTCTTCAGCTGTTCCTGTGGGCCTGTGTCCTGAGTTCACCATGCAGCTTTCTTGCAGCAGAAAAGTTGGTCTTACCTGTGGTCCCAAGGCTCAAGTTCGCTCGTGGGGTGCTACCCACGGGCTCTCTGCAGCGGCAGCAACCAGGAATACCTGTGCCGTCTCTTTGGGAGCTTCAGTGCACCAGGGTTCCAGATGGTCTTTGGCTTTTTCCTCTGGCGTCTGAGATGTGTGTGCAGAGAGCAGTCTCTTCTGGTTTCCCAGGCTTGTCTGCCTCTCTGAAGGTTCAGCTCTCCCTCCCACGGGATTTGGGTGCAGAGAACTGTTTATCCGGTCTGTTTCCTTCTGGTTCTGGTGGTGTCTCAGGCACAGGGGTCCTGCCGCTCCTGGGCCCTCCCCCATGGGAGCCCAGAGGCCTTATACAGTTTCCTCTTGGGCCAGGGATGTGGGCAGGGGTGGGCAGTGTTGGTGGTCTCGTCCGCTCTGCAGCCTCAGGAGTGCCCACCTGACCAGGCGGTTGGGTCTCTCTCTCACAGGGTCTGGGGGCAGAGAGCTGCTGCGGGCCGGGATCCGCCGTTTTTCTCCAATTCTGTAGGTAATATTTTCATCTGTACTCACATATCCTTAACATACAAAAACTTTTAGTTTTATCCAGTCCTAACTCCTTAATTTTTTGGTGGATTGTCAGTGTTATTGAGTCCTGTTGCCTCGACCAGAATCTTGAATTGTTAATATTTTTCTCCGATATTTTTATTATTCAGCTTTTGAATAATTTACCATTAATTTTTGGCATGGTTAGGGTACATAAATGTCCTGTTTTCTATATGTGAATATGCATTTTATACAAAGTCATTCGAATCAGAAGTTCTAACTACGACATCCTGCTAAAAAAAATTCAAGAAACTATGTTAGTGTATATTCAAATTATTCCTGAGTATTTCTGAGGTTAAGCAGGGCAATTACAGGGAAACTCAGAACCGTCATTTATCTATTTTAGTCAAAGCTGGTCATTCCTCATGTGGCTTTGGATCCTTTTATATCCCATGAACTTTTTAACATTCTAACTGGAACTATGTTACAATTTATCAATTATTTCAGGATAAAACTCTACTAATTTGAATTGCTGCTGCAACACTTAACTTCTCTTTACTGTCCATACAAGGTCCCTTGTTTTGTGATATTCTTAGCAGCTTTAATTGGCACTTTTAATTATGTTCATTTATTTTGATTAATATCTATTTGTACAGTATATAATGATTAGTCATCACAAATTTGAGTTGAATTTCCTTATTGTATTCCATTAATTAATGGTGATGTTGAGCCTTATTTTGTACATATTTTGAACATCTGAGAGGTATAGTTGTATATAGAAAGTTGATCCAGGTGTAGAACCCATCTTTCATTTGTTTTATGTCTCAGTTTTTTCAAATATACTTTCAATATTTTTTATGGGATAGATGGATAAGGCACTGTTTAAAAATGAATACTGCTGTCACCTTGGATTTGAACTCTGTTCCTAGCTCCTATCAGTGCCTCACAGCCATCTCTAAATCTAGCTGTAGCAGATCCCAACATTCTGCCCTTGCTATCTATCATATTCACATGCAACCAACCCCAGCAGAGATACGTAATTAAAAACAAAGTAAATATTTAAAGTCATATCATTATACACTCTGAGAATTAATTCCCTCCTTTCAAATACTATTTTAAATATCTATTGTTTCAGTTAATGAATTTTGAATTCTTTCTCTTGTAAATTTCATAAATAATGGCATATCTTAAAAATTCTCTTGGAAATTTTCTTCAATAATCAACCCTAAATCATTGTAGTTGTTCAAAAACAATGAAAATGTTAGTCATTTGGGGAGCTATTGGTGACAGAGTTTCACCTTTAATACCATTGACTGTCCTGGAACTAACAATGTGGACCAGGTTAGACACAAATTCATATGTTTGTCAACCTCAATATTTTGATTGCTTTGTTACCGATCATGTAGTAACTTTTCCAGTGAAAATGTAAGTCTTCAGTAATCACTTCCAAGACTTTCTATTTAATAATAGAGAATATTTCCTTTAATAAATATCAAAGTTTAAACATTCTTCTTCGGGGGAAAGGTATACAAATTCAATAAAATTATAAATATATTATTTTAGTTAACAGCATGAAGTAATGCAAACTTTTACTGTATTTCTTCTGTCTCACATCAGTAATAGCATTATTTTCTTTATAGGAATCAAAATGGCTTTTGAAAATATTGTACTGGGAATTTTCCTCTTCTCTCAGATTACAGTGGGAATGATTGGCAACTCCTCAATACTAGTTTATTATGTCATTATGAAACTCACTGGAGAACATTTAATGCCTAAAGACCTGATCATAGAGCACTTGACTTTTGCCAATTGCCTGTTTATCATCTCAAAAGGCATTCCACAGACACTGTCAGATTATGGATATAAAAATTTTCTAGATGATATTGGATGTAAATTGATAATATATACATACCGAGTAACCAGGGGGATGTCCCTTTATGCTATGTGCCTGTTGAGTTGCTTCCAAGCAATCACAATTACCCAGAAAAATTCCAGATGGATGATGCTTAAACACAGAGTCACCAAGTACCTTGGTCCCTCCTGCTCATTAAACTGGCTTATGCAATTATTTCTAAACATCTCAGCTGCAGCAAGAGTGTCAGGCCCTCGTTACAACAAAAACACAACTAGCAGGATGATTCATGGGTACTGTTCATGGTTTGCTTCAGGCAATCTTGCAACTGTGCTGTACTTATTCTTATTGTGCTTCTCTGATGGACTGTGTCTCAGTCTCATGGCATATTCAAGTGTCTCCATGGTAAGTATTCTCTACAGACATAAGAAACAAGTCAAACATATCCACAGTGCTCAGCACTTTCTAAAAGTCTCTCCTGAAGACAAAGCCACACAAACTATCCTCATCCTGGTGTGCACATTTGTACTATCTTACTCATTCTCTTCTATTTTGGTAATCTTTACAACCTACTCCACATATCCAATGCTATGGGGGATAAGTGTATTTACATTCCTAGAAATATGCTTTCCCATATTTTGCCCCTTTGTTCTCATCAGCAGCATGAAGTCTAGGTGCAGTATATTTTTACCCTGCTTTGGTAAGAGATAACTTTCTCAAAGAATAAGATGAAACCTGATTGTCTGACATTTTTTATATATTGGCATATGCTATTATCTGTTATACAATGTTAAGATATCAGTTTAAAAATACAAAGCTTTTTATAACTGACTCATATTATGTAGTATCATCAGTAGTTTTTTCTTTTGTAATCTTAGGATATTTTTACAGAAATTATTAGTCAACAATATATATGTATGGTTATAATATTTTATAAAATATTAGTCAAAGTATGGGTGAGCATGAGAAAATACATTGCAGAGACCTGACATTATCTGATTTCTCATGAAATGGTTTCTTTTTGCTTGCATGCGCTCGCGCTCGTGTGTGTGTATGTGTGTGTGTGTGTGTGTGTGTGTGTGTGTGTGTGTGTGTGTGTGTGTAAAACATAATTTTTATTTTTATGGTTTTTTTCATGCATGTGTTTGTATATGACATATATAAAATACATGCACAGTATAGAATATGGCATTACCTCTTTGGACCTCAGTTACTAATAGTTTTGAGCGATTATTCAGTGATGGAAAGAAAACTGGAACCTCTAGCAGATCAGTCAGTGCTATTGTTTACCAAAATTTCTGGCCATCGCTGAACTGTTCTAATAATATTTAAAATGTCTAATTTTGTATATATTTGTGTGCATAATGTAAGTATGAACAGAACATGCATCCCTGCTATCTACAGAGACAAAAAAAGTGTAGTGAGTCCTCTGAAATGTAGTTACAAGCTGTGGTGAGACACTATATGTTTGCTAGGAACTAAACTCAGGTCTTTTGCAAAATCACCAAAAACTATAAAAATGTGAGTCAGATCTAAATCTCCAAGCTGTTGTTTATTGTTTCACATTTTTGGGGTGGAGGGCTATTTATTAAAATTGTACACGAGCCATGGGATTGTTTCACCCCAATTCAAAGAGGGTCTTCTGTCCTCAGTTGAACCTCACTGAAACACCCTAACAGTCATATGGACAATGAAGGCTAACACAAATACAAATAAATACTGACAACTTGACACTCACATATGATATTTATCTGTAATAACCAGTCTTTTAATAAAAGTCTATAACTTGAGGTTAAAGTGGTACAGAGTTCCCAACTTTAAAATTCATAATTAAACATGAGGAGATAAATTAATACATACCATAATGGATAGAACAATCACAAAAGAGAAAAAACAAGCATAGTATAAACACACACACACACACACACACACACACACACATACACAAGCATGTATGCAAATATCCACCTCCTTTACTTATCTGTCTATGTATACTCCCAAATATTTTCCCTCTATTATTTTATATTTCAAATAGTTGAGCATGAACTAGGGTGGGGATGTGGGGAAGGATAACTAACACTAAGAATCCTTGCAAAATCCATAAGGTAGGTCTCTGAATGACTGTCTGTGTAAGGATTTCTTTTGGATTAGGATATGCAGAATATTATGCCCATCTCTGAAGCTATAAAAACCAATATGTGATAAGCCTTCTTTGGATTTTGTTCTGAGTGTTTGGAGATCCACAAAACGATACAATTTCCATTGTTCTGGGTTATGAACCAGAAATTTGTGGCAGGACGCACTTGCTGAGGACAACATATACTTTGAATATAGGAAATGAAAAAACAAAGTTCACAAAAACAAATATGATTTATTCTTGCTATATGTATCCCATACCACCTGAGACACATTCAGGATATTGGTGGAAGGAAGTCATTAACAATCTTCCCCTGCTGTGAACACTATGAACTACAACAATGACTGTCTTAGTAAGAGACTTCCATTGCTACATTGGTAACACAGCAATTATTGTGTTAAGAAGTCACTTTTTGTTTGGATTTGGTACTTCCTGTGTAGTAACAGTTCTCAATGAGTTATAACGATTGGAAAACAATTATTTCTAATGGTCTTAGGAACTGAGTCACTGTTCAGTAGCAAAACTAGATTTGTGATAACAAAAATAAATTTATGGTTGCAGATCCCTAAGACTATGTGATACATATGTTCTGTGATCCACAGATTGAGAACCACTGCTCTACAGGAACCTGGGGTTGAGAATTTGGCATTGTATACATATGTAACATTAAAAAATTTCATCGGGGTTGGGGATTTAGCTCAGTGGTAGAGCGCTTGCCTAGGAAGCGCAAGGCCCTGGGTTCGGTCCCCAGCTCTGGAAAAAAAAAAAAAAGAACCAAAAACAAAAAATTTCATCAACATACTATATTTTAAAGTACTCCTATAACCATAATCTGCTATTAAGTCTATACTGGAAAACATGTGTATATTATAAACCATTTGAAAGGAATTTTAACTAACCCCAAATAAGGGGCTATACATTTATCTATCCATACAAATTAGTTTATAAATATGGCATGGTCTACAGCACAGTTTATAAAGAATGTGTGACAACTGTACAGTAAAAATTAATCTATCTTTTAGAAAAAATGGCTTGAAGAAAGAAAGAGAAAGAATATTCAACATATCTTTTTCCTTCGTGACAAGCAACATAGTTGTTCTTCAGAGTTAAAAGAAATCCTCAAGGATGTCTGGAAATTGGGAAACGCTCTCAGTTCTTCCACATTCATCAGTGACATGTAACAAACTTCATGGGCTTAGCTTTGTTTCTTAGTTCTCTCTTTATTCTTCTTGTGACTCTGAACTCATAGAGATGGTTTCTTCCCATTTACTCCTAAATACTTGATTCCTTTTGTTCCTATGATTCAGTCATATTTACACTGACAAATAATTGGTAGAAAGTAATTTAAAAGTTTCTCAGTCCCTTATGTGGACAATGTTGTGAATACACATTTGAGTTAAAAAGCATGCGTGTCAACGAATAACATTGCACAGAAACAGGAAAGTTCAGAGGCAAACAGGGCCTTGCAGTGAGTGAGGAGCATGACAGATGGAGTATTACAGCATAGTGGTCTTAGAATTGTCATTTATCTCCCATGAATTCTGATCCTGTGTTCTCACACATGACTCATTCCATAGTTTTGAAACTTCTGATTTCCACAGTTTGGAATCCCCAACGCTCCAGTGAACAAGTTTTGACAATTATCAGGGGAATGAGAAAAAAGGGCTCTACACCCAAGAACAGTCTGAAACATAATATAAAAGACAGAGGGTGAACCAGGCTGATATCTCTCCAGAGAAAAAGTGGATTATTTTTCTTATTATTAAACATAGTGGTTGACAGATATTATATGAAGATTGTGGTCTGACTACAAATTACAATGTTTTGACTAAAGTGAGTAGATTCATGTTCTGTCTTTTTTTTTACTTTCTTTTCTATTTTTTGCATTTTAATTAAGAATTTCATGACTGACCCCCAAGTTCAATAATGACTTCTTTTTTCAAGTCAGTACCATATATGTTTATATATTTTAGTCCCATTCCAGAAAATATATGATTACCCTGAAGGATTACATACATGTTTACCCTGAAGGATTAAGCCCAATTCCCTAAGTTTGGGAATATAGTAATGGTTATTTTTACAAATTGTAGAAACATTGTCATTTAAATGATAACTTGGGAATGGTCACAATTTTGAACAGGAAGGAAATAGTTGGAATTAACTGTGTAGTTAAAATCTTAATTGGGAGAAACCTTTATTACTGATGGAAAGTTGAAATTATAATTTCTTACATTGGTACAGAATTTATTCTAACCCAGATTTAAGGTTTTCATTGGTACAAATTTCTTATATTGATACAAAATTTGGGATGTTGTTAGATAGGAATTGTGTCTATGCAACTCATTTAAGAGTACAAAGTTGACATTCCAATTTCTACCTGTGCTGGGAGCAGAGTCTCAATTCTAGGTCCAAAACCACACAGCTGACACCACAGTTGCAGCTTGAATCCCCAGGTATTCTGACACATCAGGGATCATGGGTGAGACACTAAATCCCACCCCAATACCTGATGTAACCAGGATCCCTGAAACACTGGGACACAAATACTCTGCCCAGCCAGAGACATGCACACATAACAGTTCAAAACTGTGCCTGGAGAAGAGCCTCTGTTCTGGGTCCCCACCAATTCAACCCACACACCAATTGCAGCTAAACCCCACAAGGATTCTGACACACTCAGCATTAAAGAATCACAGGCTCAAGTCAGAGACTAAAAGGCAAGATAACACCAGAGATAACCAGATGGCAAGAGGCAAGCATAAGAACAGAAGCAAGAGAAACCAATTTGTCTTACCAATATCAGATGCCAGTTCTTCCACCACAGCAAATTCTGAATACCCTTACATAACTATAAAGCAAAATTCAGATCTAAATTCCCATTTCATGATGATGATAGAGAACTTTAACAAAAACAAAAATAATTGCCTGAAAGAAACACCGAACACAAGCAAACAAGTGGAAGCCCATAAAGAGGAAATGCATAAATCCTTAAAGAAATACACAAGACCACAATCAAACAAGTGAAGCAATTGTAATACCATCCAGGATCTGAAGATGGAAATAGATAGAAACATTAAAGAAAACACAAAGGGAGACAGCCCTGGTACATCACCAACAGAATACAAGATTGAAGAGAGAATATGAGGGTCTACCATAGAAAGCATTGACACAATAGTCAAAGAAAATTCAAAAAGCAAAAAGCTCCTAACACCACCCCCCAAAAAAGCAGGAAATCCAGGACATAAGAAGAACAAACCTAACAATAATAGGTACAAAAGAGAATAAAGATTCGCAACTTAAAGGGTCACTAAATATCTTCAACAAAATTATAGAAAAAAACTTCCCTAACCTAAAGAAAGAGATGTCCATGTACATATAAGAAACCTACAGAACTCTAAACAGATTCAACTAGAAAAGAAATTCCTCCTGTCACATGATCGTCAAAACACCAAATGTACAAAACAAAACAAAACAAAATAATATTAAAAGCATTGATAGAAAAATGTCAAGTAACATGTAAAGGCAGAAATATCAGAATCACACCAGACTTCTCAGTAGTGACTATGAAAGCTAGAAGATCCTGGTCAGATGTCGTACAGACCCTAAGAGAACATAAATGCCAGACCAGGCTGCTATATCCAGCAAAATTCTCAACATAGAAAAAACAAGATATTCCATGACAAAACCAAATCTACAAAATATCTTTCTACAAATCCTGCCCTAGGAAGGATAATAGATTGAAAACTCCAACACAAGGAAGAAAAAGAAAAAAAATCTTCCTGCAACAAACCCAAAAGAAGATAGCAACACAAATATAATTCCAACTGTAACAACAAAAAATAACAGAAAACAATCACTATTCCTTAATATCTATTAACATCAACGAACTCAATTCCCCAATAAAGAGACATAGACTAAAAGAATGGATACATAAACAGGATCCAGCATTTTGCTGCATACAGGAAACACACCTCAGTGACAAAAACAGATACTAACAGAGTAAAAGGCTGGAAAACAATTTTCTAAGCAAATGGTCCTAAGAAACACTCTGAAATAGTCATTCTCATAGCAAATAATACTGACTTTCAGTCTAAAGTTATGAAAAAAGATAAGGAAGTGGACTTCATATACATTAAAGGAAAAACTACCAAAATGAACACTCAATTCTGACTACGCTACAAATGGAAGGGCACCAAAATTCATAAAAGAAACCTTATTAAAGCTCAAAATATACATTGCACCTCACAGAATAGTAGTGGGAGACTTCAATATCCCACTCTCATCAATGTACAGATCATGGAAGCAGAAACTAAAGAGAGACAAAGAGAAACTAACAGAAGTTATGAGCCAAATGGATTTAACATATATCTATAGAACATTTCATCCTAAGTCAATAAAATATAACTTCTTCTTAGCACCTCATGGTAACTTTGCCAAGACTGATCATATAAAGTGTCACAAAACAAGACTCCACAAATACAAGAAGAAGGCCTTGAACAGTCCCCGAGGACAACTTTTTCTGAAGATGTCCCTATGAAGCTTCCAGGGTTCCTCTCCAAGCATGAGCAGCCTACTGCTGAGATAGTACTTTACCACATACATGAGGCTAACACCCAATGAGAAAGTCATCAAGAGAGATTCCACACAGATCAAACCATACAACTGTGATGAGTATCCTAGAACCTTCAAATATTCCTGTAACCTTTCATCTCACCAAATAGCACTCCAGAATAAGAGGTTATTTATCTGTCCTACCTATCAAAAAGTAATCAATGAAATCCCAGGCCTCCAACTTCATGAGGTCATACATGAGACAGAAAAGCCTTTCAATATGCAGCACATACAAGAGGTCCTTCAGTCACATGACCAACCTGAAGGCTCTTGAGAGGTTTCACACAGGAAAGAAGTCTTAACCTGTTTCCTATGTAACCATGGGTTTGGTCAATCATCCACATACCACTTGCAACTGAGGAATTACCAAAACCTGAGTGAAATGTGGAACTTCCTCAGCAATGGCTAGCCCTCCAACTGAGGGCCTTTCCTAACCTCTGGATATGGTCTCTACAGGTCCTCCCTCCCCTTTTTGGAGTATTTCAGCTAATGTCATCCCTGTTAGGTCCTAGGACCCTCTTGCTTTTCTGGAGTCTCAAACTTGCTGGTGGCTACTCTCAGTTCTCTATTTTCCATTGCTACACATCTCTGTTCAAATACATGACCCTCTATATACCATCCAAGTCCCCTTTGATGCCTGATCCTGCCTCCCTTTTCCCCCTCCTCTCTTCCTCTGACATCCCTCCCATCCTCTACCTCCTGTGAGTATTTTGTTCCTCCTTCTAAGAAGAACTGAAGCATCCAGCTTGCCATTCTTAAGAAGCATGACATTTTGTTGGCTAAACATGTGTAAAGCCACTAAGCCATGTGCACTACCCTCAATTCTGTTTATTGGATCTGTTTCTCCACTTTTAGATTGATTTGTTCAGATATCTCATTTTCAGTTTTACTTTCATTTGCCCATTACATGAAAGAGGGAGAATTATATTTATTTTTATTCGTATGAAACTTAACTCTGTTTTAAGTCTTCTCTGATTTACTTTTAGCCTATTGTCCAATACAGTATTTGTAACCTTTCTCTACATATTACAGAAATTATCACTTGGTGACAAGCTCCAAAATGTCTGAGAATTGTAGTTATCCTGGTTACTAATTTGTCTTATCATATCAATGAGTGTTTTTTCTGACAAAATGAAATTTAGGTGTAAACATTTTCCAAAGAAAGAGGCTTGCTAAATTCTACATTTAAACTGGCCTATATTTTTCATTAAAAATGCTATGTTTCTTTTGCCATAAAAGGTAGCTTTGTGATTATTAGGAAAAAAATGTGATAGGTGCTAAGAAGTGAGACAATATTTTTACCTGGGAATAAATAATTTAGATGTCCTCATGTGCCTATATGTATACAGACGGCAAAAATTCGGTGCTGTAGGTTAGGAAAAATAGAAGACATGAAGCTGAGAGAGTTTGAGAAGTGGAATGAATCTAGAGAACTTAAGAGGATATGTAAAGGAGTGAAGAGTATCAAAGTACATTTATGCATATGTGACATTCTCAAAGAACTAATAAAAATGCTGTTTTTCAAAACAACACCAATAATAATAAAGTTGTCTTCAGTTTGTAAAGACAAACATTTCATGTATGAGCCATTCTCAGTTGAAAAATTCAGAGAAAATAATCTTAAATAAGAGGTCAAACATTAACTTATAATTAATTTATACGTGGAATGGAATAAACTGTAATTCAAAAAGAAAAAATGACAATTGCAGAGGAAAATTAATCTATCTTTTAGGAAATATGGTCTGAACAAAGGGAGAGAAAAGTCATTCACTGTAACTCCTTCCTTCAGGCTTATTAATTCTATTTCTATTCAGAGTCTAAACATATATCTGAGGATGTCTAGGCATTGGAAATAGGTTGTAATTGTTATATATTCATGAACCTCATACCTTTTTGTGCCTTCTACTTCCCTCCTTGTAACACTCTGGGTTCACAGAGATCTTTAATTCCTAGTTATTCCTAATTGCTTCATTGTATTTGCTACTGTGTTGTGGACACTTTTGTACTGACATATAATTGTTGGAAAGTCATTTGAAAGTTTTCTAAGCCCTTGATGTAAACGGTGTTGTGGGTCTATAGTTTATTAGAAGATCACTTCTGTAGTAGAAAATGGGACATGGGAATAATATATCTACACCTCAGGGGCCAGAGTCTAATCTCAACACAAGACAGACTCAGCTTTTCAGCTCAGCACTTGTTCTTGTGCCAATATATAATATGCAGGTGAGAATTGCTTTCATGTCGAGATATATACTAATAAACTTTAAACTCACCTAGGTATAGGGGTATTGACCATAATGCTATGACTGGAATTGAGACTTGAAATGATTTTAGCAGGAATTGGAAGATGTTTATTGCTTTGGGCAGAAAAGTTTGTGTTCAACCCTTCATATAGAAATATGATTACTTCCACAAGATCCCAAAGGCTATCCTTGGTAACTTCTTTTAAGTGGGATTCTTCTCTTAATTTCTTCAACCTAACTTCTTTCCATGCATTCCTTCCTCCCCACCTCATTAAATTTTTATTCTAATTTTGATATGATTTTGTGAAATTTCCAGCCCTAAGCAAGGAGCAAGAGATAGCAATAAAGACAGGTAAAATCAGTATTATTCAAAAGAGTAACACCAAGAGTATCAATGTCATTGAGGTCAGGCCTCATACTCATAAATAGTTGGCCAACACTTTTCAGACAGACTCATTTTTAGTGGTATTTTTCTCTTTTTTCATGTCTCTATAGTTTCTCTTACTGGGAGGGTAGGGGTGGGATAGGAGTGTTGTGGAAGAGAAACATGGAAGGGGGATAATACTAGAAATGTAAAAAAATAAAATATTCAATTTAAAAAACAAAGGAAGATGAATATAAAGTCCAATTTGTGTGGAGTAAGGCAAGATCTGAGAGGAGTTGATGAATGGGAAAGAATCTACTCTGATATACTATATAAAATTGTCAAAGAATAAATAAAATGCTTGAAAAATATTAGGAAGAAACATAGATATTACAGATCCAGCCCCAACATGTATTCAATAATCCAAAATATTATACAAAAAAGATTTTTATACTTCACCAAAGGCTTGTACAAAGTCAATTTGAAAACACATGTTTTATAAATGGAGAATAAATTACAAGTGTGTGTCTTTTTTTCTCTTGGACAGCTGCATCAGATTTGATCTGAAAAACAAGTTTGTGTTGAAATTTTTTCTCAAGTTAGTTGAAAAACTTTCTGGCACATTAAGTGTTAAATTGCTTATGCAAATGAATACCAGGAGAAGAAGTAGCTATTATTGTTCTGCACTACACAATTAGTCATAACCATAAGGTTTTTATAGATTGTAATCCAAGGTTTAAGGCTGAACATTGATTAATATGATTCTGCTGTGCTGTGAATCTGAGAAACACATGAAATCAGGATTATAAAGCAACAAGAAAGAGGACTGTAGTAGCATTCAGACTATTAATTTTTATCTCTTTTGTAAGAGTCAGAAGGAAGAATGTCCCTTTAAACAATATGCCTATTGTGTTGCTTCCTAAAATTGCATTGAGCTTAAGTAACTCCGTGTAAGTGATACTTAAGCATAGAAGCACCAAGTAATTCCAATTTGTACTATCAGGAAAAGCAGGTTAAAGAAAAGAAGTTCTGTGCAGATAGAGCGTTGAGTTTAGGCTGTTTAGTGGATTCACTTTCAGTTCATTTCTACTGATAAATTATTACTAAAACAGAAAAGGAGGAAGTGTGCATGAACATGGATCAGAATACCTAAGATTTAAAACTCAAATGGCAGCACATACTGGTTAGGATGTGGTGAATGGAGAACACTCCTCAATAGCTGGTGGGATTGCAAAGTGGTACACCCACTCTGGAAATAAATTTAGCTGTTCCTCAGAAATTTGGAAATAGTTCTACCTAAAAATCCAGTTATACATCTCCTGAGCATAGATCCAAAAGATGCCCCACAATATCACAAGGACTTATGTTCCACTATGTTCATGGCAGCCGTATTCTTAATAGCTGAAAACTAGAACCAACCCAAATGTTCCTCGACTGAAGAATGGATACAGAATATGTGCTTCATTTACACAACTGAATGCTACTCAGCTATTAAAAACAAAGACATCATGGATTGTGCAGGCAAACAGGTGAAAATAGAATATTATCCTGAGTGAATGAACCCAGGCCCAAAGAATGTGCATGGTATGGACTCACTGATAACGGATAGTAGCCAAAAAGTACTGAACTCTCATGATACATCCCACAGACTGAAAGAAGTTAAAGAAGAAGGAATGCCAAAGTTAGGATGCTTCAGTCTCACATAGAAAGGAGAACAAAATAGTCATGAGAGGCAGAGGGAGGAAGGGACATGGGTGGGAGAGAGGAAGGTAAGGGAGGAAAGGGGCAGAATCAGGTATGGGAGAGACAGGAGAGAAGCCCAGAGGACCAAGAGAATGAATGGAAATATGCATGTGCTAGGGGTAGTTAGTTGGGGAAACCTCTATAAGATCTGAGACCTGAAATGGGAGAGGCTCACAGAACTAAACATGTATGAACTTAGGCAACATACCCAATAGTGGATATTGAAAAGGCCACTCTAGGAAATAGACAGCCCACCCAACTCCCTACAGTAGAGGGATACCAAACACTCTTCAATTTTTTTTCTACCAAAATTTAATCCTTCAAAACCAAATAAATAAATAAATAAATAAATAAATAAATAAATAAATAAACAAATAAATTCAAGGACAAAAAACGAAGTAAAGAGTGGCTGTCCATTTACTGGTCCCACTCGGGATCCATCTCATGGGCAGGCACCAGTTCCCCCAGACACTATTACTGAAGCTATGTTGCACTTGCAGACAGGAGCCTACATGACTGTCCTCTTAGAAGCTCAACCTGCAGCTCACTGAGACAGATGTAGATACTCACAGCCAAGCATTGGACTGAGGCCATGGTTCCAGATGGAAGAGATAGGGGAAGGACTGAACTAAGGCAATGGCAACCCCATAGAACAACCAAATGTGAACTAACCTGGACACTTGGGAGCTGCCAGAGAATCAGACCTCAAGCAAAGAGTATACACAGGCTAGTCCAAGGTCCCTGACCCATGTGTAACAGAGGACTATCTAAGCTGGTCTCAGAGGGAGAGGATCTGCTTAATATGTAGACATGATGCCTCATAAAAGGGAATTCCTGGTGGGGTGTGCACCCTCCTAGAAATGAAGGAATGAAAGGAAGGGGTATGTGAGGAAGAGGTTTGTACATCTAGAACCAAAGAATTACAAAATATTTTCCTATGCAGTTTGCAGTCCTTGCAGCCAGGGAAAGCTTGCATACTCTAGACTATATAGAAGCTTCTTGGCAAACCGAAATAATTCTTATTTCCTTATGGAAACATTTTACAGTGTTTTGAAATTTGCTTGTTTGTTTGTTTGTTTTGCATAATATGAATGTTTTTGCCAGCTTGTAAGTATGTCATTGTTAATGTGTTGGTTGTTGGGATTTACTCATTAAACCATACTTAACAGCAAAGTCTTGAATGTTCACTGCATCTCTATAACATGCTAGGGCATGACTTAGCATTGGACATTTCTTTCGCCTATGCTTCTTCAAGGAACACACTGAGCACTCCAAGGAAGCACTCATGGGAAAGGTTTCTTTGCAACATATTGTAATTGATTTCTTCCATACATGTGTGCAATTGGTTCTTTTATTTCAAGATAGTATTAAGTGAAAGTGACCTACAAGTACTTTTCAATCCTTATGGTAGATGGGGCTACAGACACTCAGTGGTTCTGAAAAGTAACAGTTGCTCCATAGGGAAAAAGCAGAAAAAATCATAAATTTACTTTCAAAGGATTGGAAAACAGAGAGGAAGGCTACAGCACTCCGTGGAATGCTACTGAAGTAAACAGTGCTGGTAATACTCCTGGAAATAAGTGGACTCCCTCCTTATCATCCAGAATGTGCAACAACATGAGACTGAATAAAAATGTGATTTTTAGGAAGTTCCTCAGAATGTCAGAAGATTGAGTCAAGCCATTTCCAGTTCCCAGTTACTGAGCCGAGGGCAACTTTTTCTGAAGATATCCCTGAGAATGAACCAAAGTTGTTTTCTAGACCAAAGAAGCCTATCTCTGAGTCTCTCGCTGTTTGCTAGACTTAGTGATGCAATTTCCACATGTGAGCATCACAAAGAGAGACTCCATTGAGTCACCAAACTACACAAATATAAGCAATGTCCCAGAGCTTTCAAATATTCTTGTAACCACTGTGCTTCAGAGAACACACAGAAAGGAGAGGACACTTCTCTCTTTCTCTTTCTCTTTCTCTCTCTCTCTCTCTCTCTCTCTCTCTCTCTCTCTCTCTCTCTCTCTCTCTCTCTCTCTCTCAATTTCATAAAGACTTCTTTCAAGTCTCAGGACCCTGAGATATAGAAGTGCCATCAGAAACCCTATCTGCAATTACAAGTGTTATCAGCTGCCATGTTCATACTTAACCTAGGGCACCTGAAAATTTCATAAAGGTGCTTAATGGATCTGGGTTTTAACCTGTTCTTTAGATCCAAACTCAGTCCTTCATATTTCTATATCAATACCTTTAGCCACTGTCATGTTTTCCCATACATGAGTACTTATTAAAATGCAAAATGAAACTTATTTGAGAGGACAATGAGATCCAATTTGGAAGACACAAACATCAGAAACTCACAGTATTAAAGAGGGACTTCTTATACTACTGTGTGTAAATCCTTTAACCTTGGGGACCATTCAGGTGGAATTCAGTTTCTCACATTAGATAGCAAGGGCTATTACACTCTGAGCAACTTTAGTGGCCCCATTCAGACTCTTGAAATGTACTCCAAGTACTAGCATGTAAATATGATGTGATAATGGCTGGTAATGGAAGCTGTTCAATGCAATGTTATCTTCATAGCAATATCAAAGGGACAAATGCTTTCTGATAATTGATTCCACAATGACAGCAGGAAGGGAAGGAAGCTAACATGTAGACTCACATAAACAGGTTAGAGAAAAGGAATTCTGTACAAAGGTATGTAATGGGTTAATGATAGTTGTTTTCATTGTCATTTCACATCTACTGTTAGACTTTTACTAAACAGGTGGAGAGGTGGTGTCTATGTAGAAAGGCTTGAATAATAGTAGAGGGGAAATCTTGAAGTCTTCTCGATGACTTTCTTGAAAGCTAAAACCTGTCAATTATGAACCTATGCAGTATGAAACTATGTAGCCTATAGGAGAAGGTTGCACTTTATAGACCAATTATTTTCAATGATTGACCCATTTCCCCATGTGGGTTACATATCAGATATCCTGCACATCAGATATTTACATTTCACTTTCTTACTGCAACAAAATTTAAGTTATAAAGCAGCAACTAAGATGTTTTTATGCCTGGGGTCACCACAGCATGAAGCACTACATTAAAGATTCACAGCTTTAGGAAGGTTGAGAAGTAGTATTCTAGATTATCATCACATGTTTTACAATTTTTACACCACATTATATGTGCGTGTTGGCAAACAGAAGGAACAATTTTTTTCTTTTGTAAATTTGTGATATATTTTATTTTGTCTTGTGTTTTGCAGGGAATGACCCTATAGAAAATCTTTTTTTAATTTTTAAATCATACTGCATAAGCAGTTCAAAATTCTACAATCAACTATACTCAGCAAAGACAGATCAAAGAACAATCTTCATGTACTTGTCTTGGAAATATTGTCACTGCTCTATAGATTTGGTAAACCATCTGTCACTAGAGTGAGAATCTCAAATTCCAATATGTAGTGATACTTATTGAAATATGTTCCTTCAGTATGCATGACTATATGCATCTAGGTTAAATTAATGCAAAGTTCACAGCAGCCCCCTTGATGATAGTTCCCACTGAGAGTATCTACCCATTTATTGTCAATATAAATTCTTTAATACACATACATTGGAGTTCTCCACAATAAAAAGGGCAACAAAGTTTAGCAGAAACAACATGCTTAAATCATTTCCAGTGACCTGAAGCATTTAATGGAAACAGACCTATGACTTCTACCTTGTCCCTTACTTTGTAATACTTGTAGGTTTTTATTGAAAATGTGTACATGATCACTTTGAGGTACTATTGAAAGGAAGGTTTTTATTGCAGACATGAGGGATAGAACACCCAGAGACATCAGGAAGATTTCAAAGCAGGCATAGAAAGTATTTTCATAGACATTAACAGTAGTTTGAATGGGCCATAAGAAGAGATGGAAGGGGGTAGAGTGAGAGAAGAAAGGAGGGAAGAAAAAGTGCACCAAGGAAACTATGAAGACAAAATGTCTAGAGAAGAAATAAGCAAGAATGACACACAAAGTTTGAAATACTCCATTTTTCTCAAATATTTGATAAAATAGGGTTTCAGCCAAAAGTTACAAATATAGATGAGAAAGGACACGTATCAGAGGAAAAATTCACCAAGAGAACACCTCAATTCTGAACACATTTTCCTTAAATGCAAGAGCATCTACGTTTTTAAAAAGGAACACTACTGAAGTTGAAATCACACACTGCTTCCAAGACATTAATAATGGGAGACTTCAAAACTCTGCTCTCACCAACTGGAAAGCCATTGAGACAGAAACTAAACAGAGAAATAATGGAACTAACAAAGGGTATTTATTACTAGATCTTAGAAATATTTATAGAACTTTTCACTCAAAAACAAAAGAATTTATTTTCTCTCAACACCTCATAGAGCATTCTACAAAATTGATCATATATTCAGTCAGAGAGCAAACCTCAACAGATGCAAGAAGACTGAAATAACCTATGCATCTTTTCAGATCACCATGGATTAAAACTGGACTTAAACAATATTAGAAAAGACAGAATGTCTACATTCTCATTGAAACTGAACAACTCTCTATTCAGTGACCACTGAAAGATTTCTTCATGGATAAAATAGGGAAAGAAATTAATGACTTTTTAAAATGTAGTGAAAATGAAGGCATAATGTACTCAAACGTATGCAATACAATAAAAATCTTATGAAGAGGAAATTTAATAGCACTAACTGCCTTCATAATGAAACTAGAGAAATCTTATACTACCAATTTTAACAGTATATCTAGAACGAAAGGAAGCAAACACAACCAAGAGAAATAGATGTTAAGAAATAATGCAATTTGGTATTGAAATCAATAAATTGAAAACAAAGAAAATATTTCCAAGTATCAACAAAACCAATATACGTTTTTGGGTTTGTTTTTTTTTTTTTTTGAGAAAATCAGCATTATAGAAAAGCCTAATACAAATTAACTAAAAGACAGAGAGTGAATATCAGAATTAACAAAATCAGAAATGAAAAGAAGATATAACAACAGACAACAAAGAAACCTAAAGAATCATTAGGTATAACTTCAAAAGCCTGTACTCCACAAATTGGATAATGTAAATAAAACAGTTGCTTTTCTTGTTAGATTCCCCTTACCTAAGTTAAATTAAGTTGAGGTAAACAGTTTAAACAGCCCTCAAGGGAATAGAAGTAGTCAGTGAAAATCTCCCGACCAATTAAAATCAAGAGCCACATAGTTTTATGGCAAAAGTCTCTCAAAGTGTCAAAAAATAGATCTAATACTTATCAAACTACTGCATTAAATAGAAACAGAAGAAAGATTGCCAAATTCATTTTATGTGCCCATAGTTACCCTGATATTTAATCACACAAAGACTCAACAAAGAAAGTATTTCAGACCAATTTTCCTTAGTAATATTGATGCAAAGATACTCATAAGCTGAATTTGAGACCACATCAAATATGTCAACCACCATGAAAATGATCATCTAATATCATATTACATGGAAAGAAACATAAAGCAATTTCAGTAAAATCTGATAAAGGACAAAGTTATTCACTCTCTCCATGTCTCTTAACTATAGTATTATAAGTTCTATACTGAACAATAAGACTACTAAAACATGAAGTTGATATAAATTAGAACCAAAGAAGCCAAGCTATATATACTTGACCCTGAAAAGTCGACCAGAGAATTTCTAGAGCTGATAAACACTTTCAGTAGATGTTAACTGAAAAATTATTAGCCCTTCTTTATACAAATGATAAGTTGGCTGAGAAAGAAACCATGTAAACAACACATTTCACAATAGCCACAAATACTATAATATCTTGGTGTAAATCGAAACAAGCAAGTGAAAGATCATTCTGACAAAATTTCAAATCTCTGAAGAAAGATGTCCCATGCTCAAGGTTCGATAGGTTTAACATAATAAAAATGGACATCTTACCAAACACATTGGAGACAAATTCCTAAACAGTATACCAATAACTCAGGCACTCATATCAATAATTAATAAATGAGAATTCATGACACTGAAAAATTCTTTAAGGCAAAGTATACCATCAATAGGACAAAATGGCATCCTACAAATTAGAAAAATATCTATACCAACCCTATATCCAACAGAGGGCTAATATACAAAATGAATAGAGAACTCGGTATGTCATATAACAACAAAACATAAGACAGTTTAAAAAAATAGGTACAGAGCTAAACAGAATTCTCAACAGAGAAATCTTTAATGGCATAAAAAATGTTAAAGAAATGTTCCAAATCCCTAGGCATCAGGGAAACTCAAATCAAAATGACTCTGAGATTCCCCTTTATACTCAGCAGAATGGCTAAGATCAAAAGACACACAGAGTCAAGTAACATTGGGAATATGCAGGCTCATAGATACTATGCCAACAACAAGGGAGCATACAAGAACTAGACCTAGACACCTTATATATTAGTACAAATATGCAACTTTAACTTTATATGGATCCTCTAACATGTGGAACAGGATCTGTCAAAGTCTATGTCTCCGTCCATGGATCCCTCCTCTTCCCCCATACCTGGACCGCATGGCTGGGTCTCATTGGGAGAGGATGTACCTAGTACTTCTGGAACTAGATGTCACACGGTGGGGTGGAAAACAAGTGGAGCAGCACTTTTCTGAAGAAAAGGGGAAGGAGAAATGGGGTAGGAATTTATAAGCATTAGAATGGGAAGATGGGAGAAGGGGGCTGTCAACAGAATGTAAACTTAATGTTTTGTTTAAAAAAGAATAAGCTACTGTTGTTTTAATCTACTAAAAACAAACAAACAAAAACAGCAACAATAAAAACATAAACACAAAAACTCCCATGACAGCACATGGTGGCAAGGATATATAGCCAGATTATCACTGCTGCATTGATAGTAGAAGAGCAAACTTGTACAACTACTCTGGAAATCCATTTGGTGGTTTCTCAGAAAACTAGAAATAGTTCTACCTCAAGACCCAGTTATACCACTGCTGGGAAAATACCTAATAGGTGGTCCATAGTATCACAAGGAAATGTATTTCACTATGTTGATAGCAGCCTTATTCATAATAGCCAGAAACTGGAAAGAACACAGATGTCCCTAAATCAGATTAAAAAATGTGTTTCATTTTCACAATAGGATACTACACAACTATTAAAAACAAGGACACCATGAAATATATTGGCAAATGGATGAAAACAGAGAATATTATCTTACATGAGGTAAACCAGACACAAATGACATGCATATGTACTCACTATTAAGTGGTTATTAGCCATAAAGTACACAATACACATGCTACACCCACAGCTCTCTGCACACAAATCCCTCTAAAAGAGAGCTGGTCTCCCAAGAGTGCTAGCACACCTGAAAGCAAAGGTTAGACCAACACTTCTGCTCAAATACCTTGCCCAAGAGGAATTGGCCCAGAGCACTCAGGACACAGGAACTGAGGAGAAATCTGGGACAGAATACTTCTGGTATCTGTCTGCAAATAGAGATAACCCTGTCTCGCAGCTCTCTGTATGCATATCCTGCAGGGAGAGAGCTGGTATCCTAGAAGTACTGACACACAGCTTTACAGCTGGGCCAAATCACTGTCAGAGACAATAAGAACAGCTAACACTAGAGATAAAAGTATGGCAAGAGGCCAAGTGCAAGAACATAAGAAACATAAAACAAGGCCAGTTCGTATCATCAGAACCCGTTTCTCCCAGCACAGCAAGTCCTGGATACACCAACAAACAAGAAAAGCAAGATTCTGATTTAAAATCTCATCTCATGATGATGTTAGAAGAATTTATGAATGACATAAATAAATTCCTTAAAAAAATGCAGGACTCCATGACAAAACCAAATTTACACAATATCCTTCTATAAATCCAGCCCTACAAAGGATAATAAATGGTAAAGCCCAACATAAGGAGGGAAGCTACACCCTAGAAAAAGCAAGAAACTAATCGTCTTAGCAACAAAACAAAGAGAAGGAAAGCACACAAACATAATCTCACATCCAAATATGGATATAACAGGAAGCAGCAATTACTATACCTTAATATCTCTCAACATCAATGGACTCAATTCCCCAATAAAAATACATAGATTAACAAACTGGATATGGAATGAGGACCTGCATTCTGCTACAGGAAACAAAACTCAGAGAAAAAGAAAGACACAACTTAAGAATGAAATACGGGAAAACAAATTTCCAAGCATATGGTCTGAAAAAGCAAACTGGAGTAGCCATTCTAATATCAAATAAAATCAATTTTCAACCAAAAGTCATCAAAAAAGATAAGGAAGGACACTTCATATTCGTCAATGGAAAAATCCACCAAGTTGAACTCTCATTCCTAAATACCTGTGCTCCAAATATAAGGGCACCTACATACATAAAAGAAACCTTACTAAAGCTCAAAGCACACATTGCACCTCACACAATAATAGTAGATTTCAACACCCCAATCTCATCAATGGACAGATTATGGAAACAGAAATTAAACAGAGACATAGACAAACTAAGAGAAGTCATGAACCAAATGGACTTAACACATTTATAGAACATTCTATCCTAAAACAAAAGGATATACCTTCTTCTCACAACCTCATGGTACTTTCTCTAAAATTTACCATATAATCGGTCATAAAACAGGCCTCAACAGATACAGAAAGACAGAAATAATCCCATGTGTCCGATCAGACCACCACAGGCTAAAGCTCTTCAATAACAATAGGGGAAGAACGCCCACATATACACGAAAGTTGAACAATGCTCTACTAAATGATAACCCGGTCAAGGAAGAAATAAAGAAAGAAATTAAAGACTTCTTAGAAATTAATGAAAATGGGGGTACAACATACCCAAACTTATAATCACAAAATAATCAAATGCAGAGATGAAATCAACCAAGTAGAAACAAAAAGGACTATACAAAGAATCGACAGAACCAAAAGCTGGTTCTTTGAAAAAATCAACAAGATAGATAAATCCTTAGTCATACTAATCAGAGGACACAGAGAGTGTGTCCAAATTAACAAAATCAGAAATGAAAAGGGAGACATAACTACAGAATCAGAGGAAATTCAAATAATCATCAGATCCTACTACAAAAGTCTATAGTCAACAAAACTTGAAGATCTGGAGGAAATGGACAATTTCCTAGAAAGATACCAGGTACCAAAGTTAAATCAGGGACAGATAAACCATTTAAACAACCCCATAACTCCTAAGGAAATAGAAGCAGTCATTAAAGGTCTCCCAACCAAAAAGAGCCCAGGTCCAGAGGGGTTCAGTGCAGAATTCTATCAGACCTGCATAGAAGACCTCATACCAATACTATCCAAACAATTCCACAAAATTGAAACAGATTGAGCACTACCAAATTCCTTCTATGAAGCCACAATTACTCTTACACCTAAACCTCACAAAGACCCAACAAAGAAAGAGAACTTCAGACCAAATTTCTTTATTAAAGTTGATACAAAATTACTCAATAAAATTCTTGCAAACCGAATCGAAGAGCACATCAAAACAATCATCAATCATAATCAGGTAGGCTTCATCTGACACATGCAGGGATGGTTTAATATACAGAAAACAATCAACGTAACCCACTATATAAACAAACATAAAGATAAAAACCACATGATAATTTCATTAGATGCTGAGAAAGCATTTGACAATATTCAACACCTCTTCATGAAAAAAGTCCTGGAAAGATAGGAATTCAAGGCCCACACCTAAACATAGTAAAAGCCATATAGAGCAAACCAGTAGCTAATATTAAACTAAATGGAGAGAAACTTGAAACAATCCCACTAAAATCAGGGACTAGACAAGGCTGCCCACTCTCTCCCTACTTATTCAATATAGTTCTTGAAGTTCTAGCCAGAGCAATCAGACAACAAAAGGAGATCATACAGACACAGATTGGAAAAGAAGAAGGCAAGACATCACTATTTGCAGATGATATGATAGTATATTTAAGTGATCTGAAAAATTCCACCAGAGAACCAATAAACCTGATAAACACCTTCAGAAAAGTGGTTGGGTATAAAATTAACTCAAATAAATCAGTAGCCTTCCTCTGAAACAAGCCGAGAAAGAAATTAGGGAAACGACACCCTTCGTAATAGTCCCAAATAATATAAAATACTTCAGTGTGACTTTAACCAAACAAGTAAAAGATCTGTATGATAAGAACTTCAAGCCTCTGAAGAAAGAAATTGAAGAAGATCTCAGTAGATGGAAAGATCTCCCATGCTCATGGATTGGCAGGATTAATATAGTAAAAATGGCCATTTTACCAAAAGCGATCTACAAATTCAATGCAATCCCCATCAAAATATCAATGTAATTCTTCAGAGAGTTAGACAGAACAATTTGCAAATTCATCTGGAATAAAAATAAAACCCAGGATAGCTAAAACTATCCTCAACAATAAAAGGACTTCAGGGGGAATCACTATCCCTGAACTCAAGCAGTATTACAGAGAAATAGTGATAAAAACTGCATGGTATTGGTACAGAGACAGACAGGTAGACCAGTGGAACAGAACTGAAGACCCAGAAATGAACCCACACACCTATGGTCACTTGATTTTTGACAAACGAGCCAAAACAATCCAATGGAAAAAAGATAGCATTTTCAGCAAATGGTCCTGGTTCAACTGGAGGTCATCATGTAGAAGAATGCAGATCGATCCATGCTTATCACCCTGTACAAAGCTTAAGTCCAAGTGGATCAAGGACCTCCACATCAAACCAGATACACTCAAACTAATAGAAGAAAACCTGGGGAAGAATCTCAAACACATGGGCACTGGAGAAAATTTCCTGAACAAAATACCAATGGCTTATGCTCTAAGATTAAGAATCGACAAATGGGATCTCATAAAACTGCAAAGCTTCTGTAAGGCAAAGGACCCTGTTGTTAGGACAAAATGGCAACCAACAGACTGGAAAAATCAATCTTACAACTGATAGAGGGCTTATATCCAAAATAAACAAAGAACTCAAGAAGCTAGACTACAGGGAGACAAATAACCCTATAAAAATGGGGTTCAGAGCTAAACAAAGAATTCCCAGCTGAGGTATCCTGAATGGCTGAGAGACACCAAAAGAAATATTCAACATCTTTAATCATAAGGGAAATGCAAATCAAAATAACCTTGTGATTTCACCTCACATCAGTGAGAATGGCTAAGATCAAAAACTCAGGTGACAGCAGATGCTTGCGAGGATGTGGAGAAAGAGGAACACTCCTTCATTGTTGGTGGGATTGCAGACTGGTACAACCATTTTGGAAATCAGTCTGGAGGTTCCTCAGAAAATTGGACATTAAAATACCTGAGGACCCAGCTATACCTCTCTTGGGCATATACCCAAAAGATGCCCCAACATATAACAAAGACACATGCTCCACTATGTTCATCGCAGCCTTATTTATTATAGCTAGAAGCTGGAAAGAACCCAGATGCCCTTCAACAGAGGAATGGATATGGAAATATGGTACACAATGGAATACTACTCAACTACCAAAAACAATGCCTTTAGGAAATTCATAGGCAAATGGATGGAACTGTAAAATATTCTGAGTGAGATAACCCAATCTCAGTAAAACACACATGATATGCACTCATTGATATGTGGATATTAGCCCAAATGCTCGAATTACCCAAGATGCGCAGAACACATGAAATTCAAGAAGGATGATGAAAATGCGGATAGTTCACTCCTACTTTAAAAGGGGAACAAGAATACCCTTAGCAGGGAAGAGAGAGGCAAGGATTAAAACAGAAACTGAAGGAACACCCATTCAGAGCCTGCCCCACATGTGGCCCATACATATACAGCCACCCAATTAGACAAGATGGATGAAGCAAAGAAGTGCAGACTGACAGGAGCCGGATGTAGATCGCTCCTGAGAGTCACAGCCAGAATACAGCAAATACAGAGGCGAATGCCAGCAGCAAACCACTGAACTGAGAATAGGACCCCCGTTGAAGGAATCAGAGAAAGAACTGGAAGAGCTTGAAGGGGCTCGAGACCCCATATGTACAACAATGCCAAGCAACCAGAGCTTCCAGGGACTAAGCCACTACCTAAAGACTATACATGGACTGACCCTGGACTCTGACCTCATAGGTAGCAATGAATATCCTAGTAAGAGCACCAGTGGAAGGGGAAGCCCTGGGTCCTGCTAAGACTGAACCCCCAGTGAACTAGACTGTTGGGGGGAGGGCGGCAATGGGGGGAGGGTTGGGAGGGGAACACCCATAAGGAAGGGGAGGGGGGAGGGGGATTTTTGCCCGGAAACCGGGAAAGGGAATAACACTCGAAATGTATATAAGAAATACTCAAGTTAATAAAAAAAAAAGAAAGGAGAATATACTCATAGGTATTTAGGAATAGAAGATTATCTGAGAAAGCTAACCCCTACATATAGCCACAAAGACAATAGAGTCCTACACAAGCCATCAACTAAACTACTCTTGTGCTACAGTATAAATGTCTCCACAAAAATCCAAGTTAAAACTAAAAGTCCATTGAGTGACAAAAGTCCAACCCCTTGGGAATCTGTAAGAGAAAACTAGATCATCATAAATCCATCCATATAGTCATACATTAATGGCTTAATTGGTTAGTGGTTATCTCCAGCGCTGATCTTTTATAAAAGTACTTTTGTCTGTCTCTCTCCAAAAAAAAGGGGGGGGGGGACAAGAAAAGAATGCCCTTAGGAGGGGATAGGGAGCCAAACTTTAGAACAGAGACTGAAGGAACACCCATTCAGAGCCTGCCCCACATGTGGCCCATACATATACAGCCACCAAACTAAATAAGATGGATGAAGCAAAGAGGTCCAGCCTGACAGGAACCGGATGTAGATCTCTCCTGAGAGACACAGCCGGAATATGGCAAATACAGAGGCGAATGACAGCAACAAACCACTGAACTTAGAACGGAACCACTGTTGAAGGAATCAGAGAAAGGACTGAAAGAACTGAAGGGGCTTGAGACCCCATATGTACAACAATTCCTACCAACCAGAGCTTCCAGCGACTAAGCCACTACCCGAAGACTATACATGAACTGACCCAGGGCTCCAATTCATAGGTAGCAATGAATAGCCTAGTAGGGGCAACTGTAGTAGTGGGCCCTGCCAAGGCTGGACCTCCAGTGAATGGGATTGTTGGGGGGAGGGCAGTAATGGGGAAGGGTGGGGAGGGGAACACCCACCTAGAAGGGGAGGGAAAGGGGTTAGAGTGATGTTAGCCTGGAAACCGGGAAAGGGAATAACATTTGAAGTATAAAAAAAGTATCCAATTTAATAAAGATGGGGGAAAAAACAAACAGCAAATATCTTCAACAAAATTATAGATGGAAACTTCCCTTACCAAAAGAAAGAGATGCCCAGAAACATAGAAGAAGCCTATAGAACTCCAATTAGATTGGACCAGAAAAGAAATCCTCTTGTGACAAAATACTCAAAACACCAAATCCACAAAACAAAGACTATTAAAAGCAGCAGGGAAATTTTTCAAGTAACATATACAGGCATGCCTATCAGAATTACACCATACTTCTGACCACAGACTCTAAAAGGCAGAAGATCCTGAGCAGATATCATACAGACCCTAAGACACACAGATGCCAACCCAGGCTACAATATCCAACAGGACTCTCCATTAAAATAAATGGAGAAACTGAGTTATTCTATTACAAAACTAAATTTACAAAATACCTTTCCTCAAATCCAGGGCTACAAAGTATAGTAGATGGAAAACTCCAACACAAGGAAGGAAACAACACCCTAGAAAAAGCAAGAAAATAATCTCCATGCAATGAAATCAACAGAAGAGAGACATGCAAACATAGTTCCACCTCTAACAACAAAAACAACAATCCTTGGTCCCTAATATCTCTCAACATAAATCGACTTAATTCCCCAATAAAAAGATATAGCCTAAACAAGACACAGCATTTTGCTGCTTCCAGAAAACACACCTCAGTGACAAAAGCAGACATTACATCAGAGTCTGGCCATGCCAATGGTCCCAATAAATAAGCTGCAGTAGCCAATCTACTAACAAATAAAATTGAATTTCAAGTTATCAAAAAAGATGTGGAAGGACACCAAGATGAACTGTCAATTCTGAATATTTATGCTCCAAACACAAGGGTACCCACATTCATAAAAATAATTTTACAAAAGCTCAAAGCACATATTGCACTAGTCAGAGACTTCAACAACACTCTCTCATCAATGGACAGATTATGGAAATAAAAATTAAACAGAGACCCTGTGAAACCAACAGAAGTTATGAACCAAATGGATTTAACAGGTATCTCTAGAACATTTCATCCTAAAACAAAAGAATATTTCTCCTCAGCACAACATGTACCTTCTCCAACATTGACCATATAATTGGTCCACAAAACAGACCTCAAAATATACAAGAAGATTAAAATAATCTCATGCATCCTATCAGATCACGACTAATAAAGACTGGTCTGCAATAACAACAAAAACAACAGAAAGCCCAAATATACATGCAAGCTAGACAATGCTCTATTCAATGACAACTTGGTAAAGAAAAAAAAATAACAAAATTAAAGACATTTAAGAATCCAATGAAAATAAAGTTACAACATACCAAAACTTATGATACACAATGAAAGTAGTACTAAAAAGTACTCATAGCTCTGAGTACCTCAAAAAATACTGGAAAGAGCATTCAGAAGCAGCATGACAGCAGACATGAAAGCTCTGAAAAAATATAAGCAAATACACCAAGGAGGAGTAGATAGTAGGAAATAATCAAACTCAGTGCTAAAATCAACCAAATAGAAACAAAAATATCTATACAAAAATCAACAAAACCAATAGCTGATTCTTTAAGGAAATCAACAAGATAACTAAACCTTTAGCTATACTAACGAGACAGCACATGGACAGTATCCAAATTAATAAAATCAGAAATGAAAACGGAGACATAAAAACAGAATCTGAGGAAATTCAAAAATCATCAGATCCTACTAGAAAAACCTATACTCAACAAAACTAGAAAATCTGAATGCACTAGAAAATTTTTTAAAAAGAAGCCAGGTACCATAGATTTAAAAAAGGATGAGATGAACCATCTAAACAGTTCCATAACCCCCCAAAAAAATGGAAGTAGTAACTAAAAGTCTCCCAACCAAAAAAAAATGCCCAAGACCACATGGGTTTAGTGCAGAATTCTGTCAAACCTTCATAGAAGAACCAATACTTTTCAAAATATTCCACAAAATAGAACCAGAAGGAACACTTCCAAATTCATTCTTTGAAGCCACAATTATGCTTATACCTCAAACACACAAAGACCTAACAAAGAAAGAGAACTCCAGACCAATTTCTCTCATGAATATTGACACAAAAATACTCAAAAAATTCTCACAAACTGAATCCAAGAACACATCAAAACAATCATCCATCATGATCAAGTAGGCTTCATCCCACAGATACAGTGATGGTTCAATATTTGAAAATCTGTCAACATAATCCACTATATAAAAAAAACACAAGGAAAAAAAGATGATCATCTCATTAGAGGGTGAGAAAACATTTGACAAAATTCAATACTCCTTCATGCTTAAAGTCTTGGAAAGATGAGGAATTCAAGGCCCATACCTAAACACAGTAAAAGCAATATACAGCAAACTAGTAGCCAACGTCAAATTAAATGGAGAGAAACTTGAAGCAGTCCCACTAAAATCAGGGACTAGAAAAGGCTTCCAACATTCTCGATACCTATTTAACACTCGAAATCGTAGGCAGAGCAATTAAACAGGAAAAGGAGGTCAAAGGGATATAAATTGAAAAGGAAAAAGTCAAATTATCACTATTTGCAGATGATATGACAGTATACATAAGGAACCCCATGAATTCTTCCACAGAACCCCTAAACCTGGTAAACAATTTCAGCAACGTGGCTGAATATAAAATTAACTCAAATAAATCAGTAGCCTTCCTCTAGTCAAAGATAACCAGGCTGAGAAAATAATTAGGGAAACGACACCCTTCACAATAGTCCCAAATAATATATAAAAAAAACAAACTTGTTATGACTCTAACTAATCAAGTGAAAGATCTCTATGACAAGAACATCAAGTCTCTGAAGGAAGAATTTAAGATATCAGAAGATGGAATCAGAGGGGTAATATCATAAAAAAAATGGCCATCTTGCCAAAAGCAACCTACAGATTCATCGTTATCCCCATCAAAATTCTAAATCAAGTCTTCATAGAATTAGAAAGAGCAATGTGAAAATTCATTTGTAATAACAAAATGCCCAGGAAAGTGAAAACTATTCTCAACAATTAAAGAACTTCTAGAGAAATTACCACACCTGACTGCAAGCTGTATTATAGAGCAATAGTGATAAAAATTGTATGGTATTGGTACAGACACAGGCAGGTAGATCTATAGAATATAAGTGAAGACCCAGAAATAAACCCACACACATATTGTCACTTTATCTTTGATAAGAGAGCTAAAGCACTGAAAACGAGACAGCATTTTAACAAATGGTTCATTTAAAGAATGCAAATTGATCTATTCTTATCTCCCTGTGCAAACCTCAAGTCCAAGTTGATCAATGACCTCCACATAAAACCAGATACACTGAAACTAATAGAAGAGAAAGAGGGTAAGAGCTTTGTACACATGGGCACAGAGGAAATTTTCCTCAGTTAAGACCAATGGCTTATAGTCTAATATCAAGAATCAAAAGTAGGATGTCATAAAATTGCAAAACAACTGTATGGCAAAGAATACTGTCAATAGGACAAAATAGCAACCAATAGATTGGGAAAATATCTTTTCCAATCCTACAGCTGATAGAGGGTTAATATCTAATAAATGCAATGATCTCTAGAAGTTAGACTCCAGAGAATCAAATAACCTTATATAAAAAATGGACTACAGAGCTAAACAAAGAATTCTCAACTGAGGAATATTGAATGGCCTAGAAGCACCTAATGAAATGTTCAACATCTTGAGTCATAAGAAAAATACAAATCAAAACAACACTGAGATTCTGCCTCACACCTATCAGAATGGTTAAGATCAAAAACTCAGGAGACAGCAACTCCTGGCAAGGACATGGAGAAATAGCATTCTTCTCTTGATGGTGGGATTGCAAGCTGGTACAACCACACTGGAAATCAGTCTGGGGAGTCCTCAGAAAATTGGACATTGCACTACCTGAGGACCCAGATATACCACTCCTAGGCATATACTCAAATGATGCTCCAACATATAACAAAAACACATGCTCCACTATGTTCATAAAAGTCTTATTTACAATAGGCAGAAGTTGGAAAGAACCCAGATGCCCTTCAACAGAGTAATGGATACAGAAAATGTGGTACATCTATTCTTATGGAGTGCTACTCAGCTATTAAAACAACATGAAATTCATGGGCACTCAATGGATTGAGCTAGAAAATATTATCCTGAGTGTGGTAATCTAATGAAAGAAAAAAAAATCACACATACCCACACACATGGTATGAACTCACTGATAAGTGGATATTAGCCCAAAAGCTTGAATTACCCAAGAGACAATCCATAGACCACATGAATCTCAAGAAGAAAGTCAACCACAGTTGGGATGCCTCAGTCCTTCTTAAAAGAGGGAACATAAATATTCATGGGAGACAAAGTTTAGAGCAGATACTGAAGGAATGGCCATTCAGAGCCTGCCACACCTGGGGATCCAGCTGATATACATACAAACCCAGACAGTATTGCTGATGCCAAGAAGTGTGTGCTGCCAGGAGTCTGATATAGCTGTCTCCTGAGAGGCTCTGCCAGAGCATGACAAATACAGAGGTGAATGCTAGCAACCAACATTAAACTGAAAACGAGGTTCCCATTAGAGGAGTTAGAAAAAGGATTGAAGTACTAGAAAGGGCTTGCAACCCCATAAGAACAACAATACCAACCACCCAGAGTTCTCAGGGACTAAACCAATACCCAAAGATTATATGTAGACAGACCCATGGCTTCAGCTGGAAATGTAGCAGAGGATGGCCTTGTTGGCACCAGTGGAAGGAGAAGCCATTGCTCCTGTCAAAGCTAGATCCCCCAGTATGTCATGGCAGGGAGGTGGGTATAGGGGGTGTCTGGGAAGTGGAATACCCTCATAGAGAAGAGGTGGGTGAATGGAATAGATGGTTTATGGACAGGAAACCTGGAAATTGGGATAACTTTTGAAATATAAATAAAAACATCCAATTTAAAAAACAAAAAAAAAAAAACAAGAAAAGAAACAATGACTTCATTAAATGCATAGGCAAAGTGATGGAACTAGAAAATATCATCCTGAGTAAGGTAACCCAATCCCAAAAACCACTAGTGGCATGTGTTCACTGATAATTGGATATTAGCCCTAAAGCTAGGGATACCCAAGATACAATTCACAGATCACATGAAGCTCAAGGAGAAGGAGGACCAAAGTATGGATTCTTTAGTCCTTCTTAGAAGGGAGAACAAAAATACTCATAGGAGAGCATATGGAGACAAAGTGTGGAGCAGAAACTGAAGGAAAGGTCATCCAGAGACTGTGCTGCCTGTAGGTACACCCAAAAAAAAGAGACAATATTGAGGATGCCAAGAAGTACATGCTGACAGGAGCCTGATATTGCTGTCTCCTGAGAGGCTCTGTCATAGCCTTACAAATACATAGCAGATGCTAGCAGCCAAACGTTGAAATGATAACAAGTTCCCCAATGGAAAAATTAGATAAAGGACTAAAAGAGCTGAAGGGCTGTGCAACCCCATAAGAACAACAATATCAACCAAACCGATCCCCAGAGTTTCCAGGTACTAAACCACCATCCCAAGAGTAAACAGGGATGGATCTATGGATCTATGGCTCCAGTCACATAGGGTGGTCTTGTCTGTCATCAATGGGAGGAGAGGCCCTTGGTTCTGTCAAAGCTCGATGACCCAGTGTAGTGGAATGTCAGGGTAGGGAGGGGGAAAGCAGTGGGATTGGGGATGCACCTTTATAGAAGCAGGGTCAAGGGAGATGGGATAGCAGGTTTCTGAAAGGCAAACTGGGAAAGGGAATAACATTTGAAATGTAAATAAAAATATCCAATAAAAGAAAAAACTTAAAATGCACATGCTATAATTCATGGGCTCAGGAGAAGATGCATTGCCAAGTCAGCTTGGCCAAGTAAGGACACAATGATACTGTTTACTGAAAAATAACACAATGACATTGTTTCCAGAGATAGCAGAACACAAAGAGAGGAATCTCGAAAGCCGTCTCCAGCAGACCACATTCAATCAGCTCCTATCCCATGATTTAACCTTGAGTCGTTTGTTTCATTGCTCTCAAACAGTCCTTCTTTCAGAACCCTTCTCCAAGTCAAGTCTGTTTTTGGTAATGATTGCTTCTCCCTAGGTAGGGGAAACAAAAGAGACATCAGAGGTGGAGGGAGAGAGGAAACTTGGTAGGAAGGGGGATAGGTATGGGAACAGGGGCGTGTTATGTAACCTCTTTAAGATGTGTCAGAGAACTGGGCTGGATAGATTTCAGGGAGTCTATGAAAGTGACTAGATTAGACTTCAAGCAGTAAGGGTTATGGAGCCTGAAATGCACACCTCTGGTAGCCAGGCAGACCTCCCAGTAGAGCGATAAGGACACCAACACGCACACACAAAACCTTTGACCTAATATATGTCATGCCTACAAGAGTTTCAGAAACAAAGATGGAGCAGAGACTGAGGGAATGGTCAACCAGTGACTCTTCAACTTGAGACACGCCCTACGGGCAAAAACCAATTCCTGACATGATTAATTATACTCTGACATGCTTGCAGATAGGAACCTAGCATAACTGTCCACTGAAAGGCTCCACCCAGCAACTGGCTAAAACAGATGCAGAGACCTACAGCAGGGCAGACAGAGCTCAGTGGATCTCATGGAAAAATAGAGGGAAGGACTGAAGAACCAGAAGTGGATAGGGACCACACAAGACTCCCAACAGAGTCAAATAACCTGGACTCTTAAAGGCTTTCAGAGACTGAACCAACAACCGAAGAGCATACGAGGGATATATTTGGGCCCCCTACATGTATGTAAGAGATATGCAGCTTGGTCTTCATGTAGGTCCCACAACAACCTGAGCAGGAGAGTAACTTGACTTTGTTGCCTTCCTGTGGATCCTGTTCTCCTAACTGGGTTATCTTGTCTAGTCAAAGTGACAGAGTATATACCCGATCATGCAGGGACTTGAGTTGTCAGGGTGGGTATCCAGTAGGGACCACAACATTCTCAGAGGTGAATGGGGGTGGGAATGGAGGTAGGGGCCATAGAAGTGGAAATTCAAAGAGAGGTCAGGCTTTGATTGGGATTTAAGTGAATAAATAAGTTCGCTAATGGGGGTAAAAAAGAGAAACCAAGAAACCAAAAGATAATCTAGAGAACAACCAAGAGCCCAAGAGCACATGACAAAAATGCCAGAGTTTATAGAAAAGAGAAGCAAGGTGAAAGGAAATATATCCCAGATCCTATAGAGGTTTATTAGAGGAGGCTAGGGTGAAAAGTGTTAAGAGGAGCCAGGGCTCTGTAAGAGGTCCTTGCAATGGTGTGAGATTCTGGCAGCTAGCATTTGCTCTGATATGTTAATATTCATCTCAGTAAGCCATTGATCTTTAGGGTCTTTGGGACCAAAGAAGTTTAAGGCATTGAAATTCTCTAGGATACTGAGTATTAGGTAATGGTCCTCCAGGGGCAAATCCATGCCATTTGCTTATATTTAATAGCATTGAAGTTCCTTTTGCATAACTCTCTGTCATACTCTTTGTACTCTAAACACTGACAGAAAAGTCCCTATCTAGATTCCTAATTGCTTTATTGTAGTAGCTCATGTAATTTGCACTTCTTGTTTTGTTAAGTTCTGTCAGGAACATGATTAAAAGTTACCTTAGATCCTTGTGGAGAGACTGTCATCATTGATCCAGAATTGACTTGAAAAATCATCAATCTTCTGGGAAAGGATACCAAGAGATCATGAACCTTTAAAAGGGAGGAGAATGTCTCACTACAGTTTCAGCAGAGACTCACTTCTCATGGTGACAGGCATAACCGTGGTGTCATCAAGCACTGAGGTGAGTGACTGAAGCATAGGACTAGTAAAATCAAAAGATGTTAGAAAGCAACCCTTAGAGAGGCCATTCATGTGCTCTCCAAAGCATCTTAGTTTTTCCTGTCTCTCTTAATTATAGCAGTATTTAAAGTCTTTATTAAAACCTTATTTCAAAATCCCTATTGCAGAAAATAATGATGGAGAGGAAGAAAGAAAGGAAGGGAGGGAGGGAGGGAGGGAGGGAGGGAGGAAGGAAGGAAGGAAGGAAGGAAGGAAGGAAGGAAGGAAGGAAGGAAGAAGGAAGGAAGGAAAAAAGGAAGGAGAGTGAGGGCAGGAGGAATGGAAGAAAGGAGGGAGAGAGGAAGGAAGGGAGAAAAGGAAGGAGGGAGGGAAGGAGCTAAAATTCAAGACATTGTTAGGATAAGAAAAGGAACTCAGGTTCTGTTTGAGAAGTGGGAACTTGAATGTACTTTTGGGTAAAACTGAAGCTATTTTCAACACAGGGCAGAGAAACTGTCTCCAGTCCTAAGCTGTGTGAACCTGTTTCTCCCATAAGTTGTCTCTCTTACCAATGACATCACCTCATTTTGTTCTTTCTTTCCTTCATGTAGACTCTTTCACTGTCTCTCTTCTTTCCAGTTTTCTCTTTCTCCATTTCTCTATCTCTCTGTGTGTCTTTGTATCTCTGTCTCTGTCTTTGACTCTCTCTCTCTCTCTCTCTCTCTCTCTCTCTCTCTCTCTCTCTCTCTCTCTCTCTCTCTCTCTCTCTCTCTGTCTCAGCCTGTGACTTCCTAGTTCTTTTTAAATGAAGATTTCTTTGGTTTCCTCATTCTTGTTTAATGATGGCATTGAGTTTCAGATTCAGGAACTTGCAAGGCTTAACAATAGATGATCTACACCCCTACCTTATGCTAAATAGAAGTAGTTTATTCTTTTCAATTCTCCTACTCAACTATTTATATACTTCTGAACAAGACTACATTTTGGTTTTGTGTTTATATAGTTGTAATCTAGGAATGGCTTGTTTAGAATGTGGATGCTAGTAATTCAAATTGTATTATCAATCATAAAAGAAGTACTGGGTGATTTTTGCGAGAAAAATAAATTTTATGGAAGATTGGGGATAAGAATTAAAAGTTTAAAAAAAGGAATTTGGTTAATTTTTTTTGCCATTTCACTTAATCTGAAATATGTCTGATGTTTTCCTGATTTTTTTAATGTTCCCTAAATATGCCCTTAGTTTGCCTAGTAGAAGATCCTATAGATATTGTGATCTTTTTATGTAAAGGGTTAGGCAAGTCCACTTTTGAAAAATGCACACTGGTGTTTGGCTCTCTCTATTCCTACTGTCATGGTCGCTTTTGATGTTTCAAAGGCTATCATATATCTTCCTGGTATTACGGATTGCTGTTAATATGTGAAACCCAAGACAGCAACAGCAATACTGCCCCATTTTATATATACTCTTATCCAATGTCCTTATAAATCATCCTTAGAGACAAAAATACGAACTCATCATTGAGACACTAAGTTTTATATCACAAACCTATACAGAGTGTCCTGCACACTTGACTGCCATCAGTGTAGATCCATATCATAAGACATAGCAAGAATTTCTCCTTTTTTAAACACAATGACTTTATTGTTAAAGGTAAAACCAAAGTCAAAATACAAATATGTATTATGATTCCCACTGTGAATGCACAGTTCACTCATGAGAAACAGGTTCCTATGCTCTGCAACTGATTTCCAGAATGTTCGATCACAATTCCAAAACCCTTTGCCTGTGAATCAAACATCCATCCCCTTGTCCTTGCATCCCTGTAAATCATTATCCTACTGTCCTTTAAATTTTCTTTAAATGATTTCTTTATTTTGGGAGAGAGCATACGCACCTATGACACCATACTTGTGTGGATGTCAGAAGATATGTTTTTGGGAACTGATTCTTTCTCTTTACCACATGTGACCCTTGGTAGACTCTGTTCACTGCTCTTTGTAAAAAGGACCTTTACCTGCCGGTAAGGCTTGCTGCCTTTCACAATTTTAGTTTGTGGGTTTTAATAATTGTTCACTGTAGTTACAATAGCTAGACAGAACTAAACACCAGTATATCTAGACATAGCACTTAAAGCAGGTGCTATTGTAGTTATTTATGTTGCAACATGAATCAACCTTGTTTTCAAAGGACAAATGTAATGCCATTATATGTATACATTATGTTGTCTTTGTGTAATTCTTTGCTGATGGTTATGTGGAACGATTGCTCTTTAGCTGTTTTGAGTGCCTCTACTCTATAAGAGACTAAAAAGTTATCTTTTCAAGACCTTAATTTTCAGTCTTTTTTAATCATACAAAAAACTAGAATCAGCAAATAAAATAGCAATTCCTCTTCCATGTACTTTATATGCTTAGGGCATATACAACATAAGAACTTCTTTCAGAAAGGTATTTACAAGAGCAGCAAAATTAATAGAGCGTAAGAAAGAGCATAAGTCCTGGAAATGCATTTCTTTTAGGAATAAAACTTTAAAAATTTAGAATATATTCTATAAAGCAAAAAAGGAATGTATATTGCCATTTTCTTCAAGCAAAATTCCAGGAACACAACCAAGACTATTTTCTGCAAATTAATCTACACACAATATGAAAACATAGACACTGTACCACGAAGAAATAAGAATTACAAATTTAATTCTTCAACATGACATACTGATCTAAAATTCATATTGAAAAAGTAAGACTCTATCTCTATGACAGACTACTGATCTTTTATTCATGAAACTCTAGGTTTGATCCCCAGTCCTTCCAATATAATAAAATTCCATAGAAAACAAATAACGCAGAGATGACATGACAATTTTTGTTAATTTAACATGTTGAGTGTAAGTTTGTAAGATTGTATTGATTATAAGAAGTGTCATTATTTGATAGCAAAATTTACTACATAACCATAATTCTTCTTTGGCTTTGTTTTTAAATTTTTAAATTACCATACATATTATTAGATATCATTATGACATTTTCAAACAAATTTATTTTTGATTCTCCTCTTCAACATTGCTTTTCTAGTCTCCTGAGACCATCCAGAAACTCTATGTACCCTTTATAATCCTTTTCACTTTAATGTCACCTTTGCTTTATTACCATTCCCTTGATTCCTCACCATGTCTTTGTCTGCATGTTTTGATCTCCTTTCAGTTTTTATAGCCATCACTTTCTTTCCGCTTATATTCATAAGGACATTCTTTCTTTGATAGACATGTGAATTCTTTGTAAGTCTGTCTAGTTCCTGAATATTTTTCATGATCTCATTTTCCTTTACAGATGAACAAAAGTCCTCTGTGTAGTGATACCACACTTCCATTATCAGCTGATGAACATCTAGGATGGACATCAATTGTTTGCTATTGTGACTAAAGCAGCATCTTTTTTTTATTAACTTGAGTATTTCTTATTTACATTTCGAATGTTATTCCCTTTCCCAGTTTCCAGGCAAACATCCCCCTAATCCCTCCCCCTCCCCTTCTTTATGGCTGTTCCCCTCCCCCCTCCTCCCATTGCCGCCCTCCCCCCAACAATCATGTTCACTGGGGGTTCAGTCTTCTTATGTAGACGCGCAAGCATCTCTACAGTAGGGTATAGAATTCTTTGGATTTAGCCCAGAAATTATATAGCTGTGTTATATGGTAATCCTATTTTTAATTTCTCAAATAATCTTTGTATTTATTTCTATAAAGAATGTATCACTTTGCTCTCCCACCAGTATAGAAAGATGATTACTTTTCTCCATACCACTGTCAGCATTCACTTATGTTTATTTTCTTGATGATAATCATTCTAAGGTACATAATGTAGTCTCAAAGTGGTCATAATTTGAATATGCTGACTATTTGTAAAAAGAATTTATTGAGGACCAGTTTTAGGCCGTGGTGGTCCGATAGCACGCATGGGATTATTTCTATCTTTCTGTACCTGTTGAGGCCCGTTTTTTGACCAATTATATGGTCAATTTTGGAGAAAGTACCATGAGGAGCTGAGAAGAAGGTATATCCTTTTGCTGTAGGATAGAATGTTCTATAAATATCCGTTAAGTCCATTTGGCTCATGACTTCTCTTAGTCTGTCTACATCACTGTTTAATTTCTGTTTCCATGATCTGTCCATTGATGAGAGTGGGGTGTTGAAATCTCCCACTATTATTGTGTGAGGTGCAATGTGTGTTTTGAGCTTTAGTAAGGTTTCTTTTACATATGTAGGTGCCCTTGTATTTGGGGCATAGATATTTAGGATTGAGAGTTCATCTTGGTTGATTTTTTCCTTTGATGAATATGAAGTGTCCTTCCTTATCTTTTTTGATGACTTTTAGTTGGAAATTGATTTTATTTGATATTAGAATGGCTACTCCAGCTTGCTTCTTCTGACCATTTGCTTGGAAAGTTGTTTTCCAGCCTTTCACTCCGAGGTAGTGTCTGTCTTTGTCTCTGAGGTGTGTTTCCTGTAGGCAGCAGAATGCAGGGTCCTCGTTGCGTATCCAGTTTGTTAATCTATGTCTTTTTATTGGGGAGTTGAGGCCATTGATATTGAGAGATATTAAGGAATAGTGCTTATTGCTTCCCGTTATATTCATATTTGATGTGAGGTTATGTTTGTGTGCTTTCATTCTCTTTGTTTTGTTGCCAAGACGATTAGTTTCTTGCTTCTTCTAGGGTATAGCTTGCCTCCTTATGTTGGGCTTTACCATTTATTATCCTTTGTAGTGCTGGATTTGTAGAAAGATATTGTGTAAATTTGGTTTTGTCATGGAATATCTTGGTTTCTCCATCAATGTTAATTGAGAGTTTTGCTGGATACAGTAATCTGGGCTGGCATTTGTGTTCTCTTAGGGTCTGTATAACATCAGTCCAGGATCTTCTGGCCTTCATAGTTTCTGGCGAGAAGTCTGGTGTGATTCTGATAGGTCTCCCTTTATATGTTACTTGACCTTTTTCCCTTACTGCTTTTAATATTCTTTCTTTATTTTGTGCGTTTGGTGTTTTGACAATTATGTGACGGGAGGTGTTTCTTTTCTGGTCCAATCTATTTGGAGTTCTGTAGGCTTCCTGTATGTCTATGGGTATCTCTTTTTTTAGGTTAGGGAAGTTTTCTTCTATGATTTTGTTGAAGATATTTACTGGTCCTTTGAGCTGGGAGTCTTCACTCTCTTCTATACCTATTATCCTTAGGTTTGATCTTCTCATTGAGTCCTGGATTTCCTGTATGTTTTGGACCAGTAGCTTTTTCCGCTTTACATTATCTTTGACAGTTGAGTCAATGATTTCTATGGAATCTTCTGCTCCTGATATTCTCTCTTCCATCTCTTGTATTCTGTTGGTGAAGCTTGTATCTACAGCTCCTTGTCTCTTCTTTTGGTTTTCTATATCCAGGGTTGTTTCCATGTGTTCTTTCTTGATTGCTTCTATTTCCATTTTTAATTCCTTCAACTGTTTGATTGTGTTTTCCTGGAATTCTTTCAGGGATTTTTGCGATTCCTCTCTGTAGGCTTTTACTTGTTTATTAATGTTTTCCTGTGCTTCCCTAAGTGTGTTCAGGTCTTACCTGAAGTCCTCCAGCATCATGATCAAATATGATTTTGAAACTAGATCTTGCTTTTCTGGTGTGTTTGGATATTCCATGTTTGTTTTGGTGGGAGAATTGGGCTCCGATGATGGCATGTAGTCTTGGTTTCTGTTGCTTGGGTTCCTGCGCTTGCCTCTTGCCATCAGATTATCTCTAGTGTTACTTTGTTCTGCTATTTCTGACAGTGGCTAGACTGTCCGATAAGCCTGTGTGTCAGGAGTGCTGTAGACCTGTTTTCCTCTCTTTCAGTCAGTTATGGGGACAGAGTGTTCTGCTTTCGGGTGTGTAGTTTTTCCTCTCTACAGGTCTTCAGCTGTTCCTGTGGGCCTGTGTCTTGAGTTCACCAGGCAGCTTTCTTGCAGCAGAAAATTTGGTCTTACCTGTGGTCCCGAGGCTCAGGTTTGCTCGTGGGGTGCTGTCCAGGGGCTCTCTGCAGCAGCAGCAACCAGGAAGACCTGTGCCGCCCCTTCCGGGAGCTTCAGTGCACCAGGGTTCCAGATGGTCTTTGGCTTTTTCCTCTGGCGTCCGAGATGTGTGTGCAGGGAGCAGTCTCTTCTGGTTTCCCAGGCCTGTCTGCCTCTCTGAAGGTTTAGCTCTCCCTCCCACGGGATTTGGGTGCAGAGAACTGTTTATCCGGTCTGTTTCCTTCCGGGTCCGGTGGTGTCTCCGGCAGGGGTCCTGCCGCTCCTGGGCCCTCCCCCACGGGAGCCCAGAGGCCTTATACAGTTTCCTCTTGGGCCAGGGATGTGGGCAGGGGTGAGCAGTGTTGGTGGTCTCTTCCGCTCTGCAGCCTCAGGAGTGCCCACCTGACCAGGCGGTTGGGTCTCTCTCTCACCGGGTCTGGGAGCAGAGAGCTGCTGCGGGCCGGGATCCGCGGGTGTGGGACTTCCGGTAAACACAGAACTGGTCTTCAATAACAATAAGGGAAGAATGCCCACATATACGTGGAAATTGAACAATGCTCTACTCAATGATAACCTGGTCAAGGAAGAAATAAAGAAAGAAATTAAAAACTTTTTAGAATTTAATGAAAATGAAGATACAACATACTCAAACTTATGGGACACAATGAAAGCTGTGCTAAGAGGAAAACTCATAGCACTGAGTGCCTGCAGAAAGAAACAGGAAAGAGCATATGTCAGCAGCTTGACAGCACACCTAAAAGCTCTAGAACAAAAAGAAGCAAATACACCCAGGAGGAGTAGAAGGCAGGAAATAATCAAACTCAGAGCTGAAATCAACCAAGTAGAAAAAAAAAGGACCATAGAAAGAATCAACAGAACCAAAAGTTGGTTCTTTGAGAAAATCAACAAGATAGATAAACCCTTAGCCAGACTAACGAGAGGACACAGAGAGTGTGTCCAAATTAACAAAATCAGAAATGAAAAGGGAGACATAACTACAGATTCGGAGGAAATTCAAAAAATCATCAGATCTTACTATAAAAACCTATATTCAACAAAATTTGAAAATCTTCAGGAAATGGACAATTTCCTAGACAGATACCAGGTATCGAAGTTAAATCAGGAACAGATAAACCAGTTAAACAACCCCATAACTCCTAAGGAAATAGAAGCAGTCATTAAAGGTCTCCCAACCAAAAAGAGCCCAGGTCCAGACGGGTTTAGTGCAGAATTCTATCAAACCTTCATAGAAGACCTCATACCAATATTATCCAAACTATTCCACAAAATTGAAACAGATGGAGCCCTACCGAATTCCTTCTACGAAGCCACAATTACTCTTATACCTAAACCACACAAAGACACAACAAAGAAAGAGAACTTCAGACCAATTTCCCTTATGAATATCGACGCAAAAATACTCAATAAAATTCTGGCAAACCGAATTCAAGAGCACATCAAAACAATCATCCACCATGATCAAGTAGGCTTCATCCCAGGCATGCAGGGATGGTTTAATATACGGAAAACCATCAACGTGATCCATTATATAAACAAACTGAAAGAACAGAACCACATGATCATTTCATTAGATGCTGAGAAAGCATTTGACAAAATTCAACACCCCTTCATGATAAAAGTCCTGGAAAGAATAGGAATTCAAGGCCCATACCTAAACATAGTAAAAGCCATATACAGCAAACCAGTTGCTAACATTAAACTAAATGGAGAGAAACTTGAAGCAATCCCACTAAAATCAGGAACTAGACAAGGCTGCCCACTCTCTCCCTGCTTATTCAATATAGTTCTTGAAGTTCTAGCCAGAGCAATCAGACAACAAAAGGAGATCAAAGGGATACAGATCGGAAAAGAAGAGGTCAAAATATCACTATTTGCAGATGACATGATAGTATATTTAAGTGATCCCAAAAGTTCCACCAGAGAACTACTAAAGCTGATAAACAACTTCAGCAAAGTGGCTGGGTATAAAATTAACTCAAATAAATCAGTTGCCTTCCTCTATACAAAAGAGAAACAAGCCGAGAAAGAAATTAGGGAAACGACACCCTTCATAATAGACCCAAATAATATAAAGTACCTCGGTGTGACTTTAACCAAGCAAGTAAAAGATCTGTACAATAAGAACTTCAAGACACTGAGGAAAGAAATTGAAGAAGACCTCAGAAGATGGAAAGATCTCCCATGCTCATGGATTGGCAGGATTAATATGGTAAAAATGGCCATTTTACCAAAAGCAATCTACAGATTCAATGCAATCCCCATCAAAATACCAATCCAATTCTTCAAAGAGTTAGACAGAACAATTTGCAAATTCATCTGGAATAACAAAAAACCCAGGATAGCTAAAGCTATCCTCAACAATAAAAGGACTTCAGGGGGAATCACTATCCCTGAACTCAAGCAGTATTACAGAGCAATAGTGATAAAAACTGCATGGTATTGGTACAGAGACAGACAGATAGACCAATGGAATAGAATTGAAGACCCAGAAATGAACCCACACACCTATGGTCACTTGATTTTTGACAAAGGAGCCAAAACCATCCAATGGAAAAAAGATAGTATTTTCAGCAAATGGTGCTGGTTCAACTGGAGGGCAACATGTAGAAGAATGCAGATCGATCCATCCTTATCACCCTGTACAAAGCTTAAGTCCAAGTGGATCAAGGACCTCCACATCAAACCAGACACACTCAAACTAATAGAAGAAAAACTAGGGAAGCATCTGGAACACATGGGCACTGGAAAAAATTTCCTGAACAAAACACCAATGGCTTATGCTCTAAGATCAAGAATCGACAAATGGGATCTCATAAAACTGCAAAGCTTCTGTAAGGCAAAGGACACTGTGGTTAGGACAAAACGGCAACCAACAGATTGGGAAAAGATCTTTACCAATCCTACAACAGATAGAGGCCTTATTTCCAAAATATACAAAGAACTCAAGAAGTTAGACCGCAGGGAAACAAATAACCCTATTAAAAAATGGGGTTCAGAGCTAAACAAAGAATTCACAGCTGAGGAATGCCGAATGGCGGAGAAACACCTAAAGAAATGTTCAACATCTTTAGACATAAGGGAAATGCAAATCAAAACAACCCTGAGATTTCACCTCACACCAGTGCGATTGGCTAAGATCAAAAACTCAGGTGACAGCAGATGCTGGCGAGGATGTGGAGAAAGAGGAACACTCCTCCATTGTTGGTGGGATTGCAGACTGGTAAAACCATTCTGGAAATCAGTCTGGAGGTTCCTCAGAAAATTGGACATTGAACTGCCTGAGGATCCAGCTATACCTCTCTTGGGCATATACCCAAAAGATGCCTCAACATATAAAAGAGACACGTGCTCCACTATGTTCATCGCAGCCTTATTTATAATAGCCAGAAGCTGGAAAGAACCCAGATGCCCTTCAACAGAGGAATGGATACAGAAAATGTGGTACATCTACACAATGGAATATTACTCAGCTATCAAAAACAACGAGTTTATGAAATTCGTAGGCAAATGGTTGGAACTGGAAAATATCATCCTGAGTGAGCTAACCCAATCACAGAAAGACATACATGGTATGCACTCATTGATAAGTGGCTATTAGCCCAAATGCTTGAATTACCCTAGATCCCTAGAACAAACGAAACTCAAGACGGATGATCAAAATGTGAATGCTTCACTCCTTCTTTAAATGAGGAAAAAGAATACCCTTGGCAGGGAAGGGAGAGGCAAAGATTAAAACAGAGACTGAAGGAACACCCAATCAGAGCCTGCCCCACTTGTGGCCCATACATATACAGCCACCCAATTAGACAAGATGGATGAAGCAAAGAAGTGCAGACCGACAGGAGCCGGATGTAGATCGCTCCTGAGAGACACAGCCAGAATACAGCAAATATAGAGGCGAATGCCAGCAGCAAACCACTGAACTGAGAATAGGTCCCCTATTGAAGGAATCAGAGAAAGAACTGGAAGAGCTTGAAGGGGCTCGAGACCCCAAAAGTACAACAATGCCAAGCAACCAGAGCTTCCAGGGACTAAGCCACTACCTAAAGACTATACATGGACTGACCCTGGACTCTGACCCCATAGGTAGCAATGAATATCCTAGTAAGAGCACCAGTGGAAGGGGAAGCCCTGGGTCCTGCTAAGACTGAACCCACAGTGAACTAGTCTATGGGGGGAGGGCGGCAATGGGGGGAGGGTTGGGAGGGGAACACCCATAAGGAAGGGGAGGGGGGAGGGGGATGTTTGCCCGGAAACCGGGAAAGGGAATAACACTCGAAATGTATATAAGAAATACTCAAGTTAATAAAAAAAAAAAAAGAATTTATTGCACTTTTTTTTAAATGAATAATTGTCCATTTCATTACTATGTTGATAGGAATGTTCGCAAAGACAGTGTTTAAGCTTTATTTTCTTTCATACATTCTAGGTACATTCTGAAAGGAGCAAAGAAGTCACTGTTTTTCTCCCACTCTCTAGGTTATATCCTCACTCACCAGTTAATTTCCCTTAAAGCACAGAAGGTTTCCATTTTTCATAGCTCTACTCATTAATTCTAGGTGCAATTTCTGTGCTATTGAGTCCTGTTGCCCTTACATCTGTCTTGTACTACCAAAAATTTCATGGAGAGTTTTAGCATTTCAGTTTTTTGAATAATTAAGGAATAACTTTTGTGCAAGGTGAGAGGTTATAAATATAATTGTTTTACTGCAGGTGAATGTCTATTTTACACAGGATCAGAAGTTCTCAACACTAAGTAGTGCCAAATATTCAAGAGAAAACATGATTGTTCCTTTTTGAATTCTTTCTGAGAAATGCTGGGACTCAGCACGGCAACAGCAAGAAAAGCCAGAACTCTCGTTTGTCCTTCTTACTCAAAACTGGCCATTCCCTGTGTGGCTTTGGATCTTTTTATGTTTCCAGATCCTTGTGACAGTATAATTGGATCTAGGTAATGATTTATCAATTGAAGAAAAACATTATTAATTTGAACAGTATCTACAACATTTAACTTTTCTTTTTTTTTTAATTCGGATAGTTTATGTATTTATATTTCAAATGTTTGCCCCTCTCCCATCTCCCTTCACCCTGCCTCTATGAGGAGGCTCACCGTCCCACCCACACATTCCCACCACAACACCCTGGAATTCCCCTACAATCAGAAAAAGAGCCTTCGCAGGACCAAGGGCTTCTCCTCCTATTCATGCCAGACAGTGCTATCCGATGCTACATATGCAGTTGGAGCCATAGGTCCCCCCAGGTGTACTCTTTGTTTTGTCATTTAGTCCTTGGGAACCCTGGGGTATTTGGTTGGCTGATATTATTGTTGTTCCTATGGGGTTGCAAACCCCTCACCTCTTTCAGTCCTTTCTCTAACTCCTTTACTCCATAAATCTGTATCAGTAGGGCTCTGACAGGGCCTCTCAGGAGATATCCATATCAGGATCCTGTCAGCAAGCACTTCTTGGCATCAGCAATAGTGACTGGCTTTGGTGGCTGCGTATGGGATGGATCCCCAGGTGGGGTTGTCTCTGGGTGGCTTTTCCTTCAGTCTCTGCTCCATTCATAGACCCTGTATTTCCTGCTATGATTGTTTTGTTCCCCATTAACTTTTCTTTACAGTCTGTACAAGGGCTCTTATTTCACCCCAGGCTCTGCGGCTTTCATCCCTGCTATTATTTATCTTAATTTGTTTTAATTAATACCTGTTAACTCTGGACTTGAAGATCTCTCATCACAACTTTGATTTGCATGTCCTCAATGTATTTCCTTAATTTTTTATGTTGACCCTCACTTTATATACATGTTGGCTGTCCAAACTGTTAATAATAGATTTAGCCAAAACAGGACCCATTGCTCATTTGTTTTATATTTTAGTTTTTATTCAAATTCACTTTTGAATATTCTTTGGAGGATAGAGAGAAGAGCGAATGGTTAAGAATGCATCCTGCTATTACTTTGGATTTCGGTTCAATTTCTAATTCCTACCAGTTGGTCACAACCACCTAAAAATTCAGCTATAGCATATCCCAAAGTCTGGGCCATGTCAGCACTCATGTTTACATGCAGACACTCACAGTACATATAATTAAAAACATATGTTATTAATATAAGTTATCATTTATATATCCTGAACATTTTATTACTATTTGTGTGTGCGGGTTTATTGGATAAATTTCTTCATTTACATTTCGAATGTTGTTATCTTTCCCCATTTCCTGTCCATAAGCTCCCTATTCTTTCCCCCTCCCCCATAAAGTGTCCCCTCCCATCCACCCCCCCTTAGGACCTTCCCCAGATATTAAGCTGCATTGGGGGTACAACCTTGATAGGAATAAGGGCTTTCCCTTCCACTGGTGCCCCACCGAGGCTATTTTCTGCTACGTATGCAGTTAGAGCCCTTGGTCAATCCATTTATAGTCTTTCAGTAGTGGTTTAGTCCTTGGAAGCTCTGGTTGGTTGGCATTGTTGTTCTTATGGGGTTGCAAGCCCCTTCAGCTCTTTCAATCCTTCCTCTAATTCCCCCAAAAGGGGTCCTGTTCTCATTTCAGTGGTTTGCTGCTAGTATTTACCACTGTATTTTTATAACATGCAGAGCTTTTTTTTTTTTTTTTATTAACTTGAGTATTTCTTATATACATTTCAAGTGTTATTCCCTTTCCCGGTTTCCGGGCAAACATCCCCCTCCCCCCTCCCCTTCCTTATGGGTGTTCCCCTCCCAACCCTCCCCCCATTGCCGCCCTCCCCCCATACCTGGTTGTGTCTCTCAGGAGAGATCTACATATGGTCCCGTTCAGCATGCATTTCTTAGCTTCACAGATTTTATCTAGTTTTGGTGGTGATATATATATACATATATATATATACATATATATATATATGTATATATATATGTATATATATGTGTGTGTGTGTGTGTGTGTGTGTGTGTGTGTGTGTGTATACCATATGTGCGGCAGGCTCTGAATGGTCATTACTTCAATCTCTGCTCCATAATCCCTCTTATGGATATTTTTGTTTCCTCATCTAAGAAGGAGTGGAAGCAACCACATTTTGCTCATCCATCTTCTTGAGCTTCCTGTGGTCTGTGGATTGCATCTTGGATAATTTGAGTTTTTGGGCTAATATCCACTTAACAATGAGTGCAAACCATGTGTGTTTTTTTATGATTGATTTACCTCACTCGGGATGATATTTTCTAGTTCTTTCCATTTGCCTATGAATTTGAAGAAGTCATTGTTTTTGATTGCTGAGTAGTACTCTATTGTGTAGATGTACCATTTTTTTAATCCATTCCTCTGTGGAAGGGCATATGAGTTCTTTCCAATTTCTGGCTATTATAAAAAGGTTGCTATGAACATAGTGGAGCATGTGTCTTTGTTATATGTTGGGGCATCTTTTGGGTATATGCCCAGGATAGGTATAGCTGGGTCCTCAGGTAGTGCAATGTCCAGTTTTCTGAGGAACCTCCAGACTGATTTCCAGAGTGGTAGTACCAGTTTGTAATCCCACCAACAATGGAGGAGTGTTCCTCTTTCTCCACACCATCGCCAGACCCTGCTGTCACCTGAGTTTTTTATCTTAGCCATTCTGACTGGTATAAGGTAGAATCTCAGGCTTGTTTTGATTTGCATTTTGCTGATGACTAAGGATGTTGAACATTTCTTTAGGTGCTTCTCAGTCGTTCGATATTCCACAGTTGAGAAATTTTTGGATAGCTCTGTACCCCATTTTTTATTAGTGTTATTTGCTCTCTGGAGTCTAACTTCCTGAGTTCTTTGTATATTTTGGTTATTAGCCTTCTATCAGATGTATGGTTGGTAAAGACCTTTTCCCAATCTGTTGGTTGTCCGTTTGTCCTAATGACAGTATATTTTGCCTTAGAAAAGCGTGGCAGTTTTATGAGGTCCCATTTGATCTTAGAGCATAAGTCATTGGTGTTTTTTTCAAGAAATTTTCCCCAGTGCCCTCGTGTTCGAGACACTTTCACACTTTTTTTCTATTAGTTTGAGTGTATCTGGTTTGATGTGGAGGTCCTTGAACCACTTGGACTTAAGTTTGTAGAGGGAGATAAGAATGGTTTGATTTTCATTCTTCTACATGCTGACCTCTAATTAAACCAGCACCATTTGTTGAAAATGCTATCTTTTCCCCATTGGATGGTTTTAGCTCCGTTGTCAAAGATCAAGTGACCATAGCTGTGTGGGTTTATTTCTGGGTCTTCAATTCTATTCCAATGATTTGCCTATCTGTCTCTGTACCAATATCATACAGTTTTTATGACTATTGCTCTGCAATACTACCTCAGGTCAGGGATGGTGATTCCTGCAGAAGTTCTTTTATTGTTGAGTACAGTTTTCGCTATCTTGGTTTTTTTTTGGGGGGGGGTTGGTTTTTGTTTTTGTTTTTGTTTTTGTTTTTTTGTTGCTATTCCAGACAAATTTGCAAATTACTTTTTCTATCAATATAAAGAATTGATTTGGTGTTTTGATGGGGCATGCATTGAGTCTGTAGACTGCTTTTGGCAAAATGGCCATTTTTACTATATTAATCCTGCCAATCCATGAGCATGGGAGGTCTTTCCATCTTCTGAGATCTTCAATTTTCTTCTTTAGAGATGTGAAGTTCTTTTCATGCAGATCTTTCACTTGCTTTGTTAAAGTTGCACTAAGATATTTTACATTATTTGGGACTATTGTGAAGGGTGTCATTTTCCTAATTTCTTTCTCAGCCTGTTTATCATTTGAATAGAGAAAAGCTACTGATTTGTTTGAGTTAATTTTATACCCAATTTGCTGAAAGTGTTTGCCAGGTTTAGTAGTTCTCTTGTGGAACTTTTAGGGTCACTTAAATATACTGCTGGGGATCTAGCTCAGTGGTAGAGCATGCGCAAGGCCCTGGGTTCGGTCCTCGGCTCCAAAAAAAAAAAAAATATATATATATATATATATATATATATATATATATATATATATATATATATACTATCATATCATCTGCAAATAGTGATGTTTTGACTTCTTCTTTTCCAATTTGTTTCCTTTTGATCTCCTTTTGTTGTCTGATTGCTCTGGCTGGAACTTCAAGAACTATATTGAATAAGTAGGGAGAGAGTGGGCAGCCTTGTCTAGTCCCTGATTTTAGTAGGATTGTTTCAAGTTTCTCTCCATTTAGTTTGATGGCAGCTATTGGTTTGCTGTATATTGCTTTTACTATATTTAGGTATGGGCCTTGACTTCCTGATCTTTCCTGGACTTTTATCATGAAGGGGTGTTGAATTTTGTCACATGCTTTCTCAGCATCTAATGTAATGAGTTTGTCTATATAGTGGATTATATTGATGGTTTTCTGCATATTGAACCATCCCTGCAACCCTGGGATGAGGCCTACTAGATCATGTTGGATGAAGGTTTTGATGTGATCTTGGATTCCATTTGCAAGAATTTTATTGAGTATTGTTGTGTCGATATTCATAAGGGAAATTCTCTGAAGTTGTCTTTTTTGTTAGATCTTTGTGTGGTTTAGGTTTAAGAGTAATTGTGGCTTTATAGAAGGAATTTGGTAGCATTCCATCTGTTTTTATTGTGTGGAATAGTTTGGACATTATTGGTATGAGGTCTTATATCAAGGTCTGGTAGAATTCTGCACTAAACTCATCTGGTCCTAGGCTTGTTTTAGTTGAGAGCCTTTTATTAACTGCTTCTTTTTCTTTAGGTGTTATGGGTTTTTTTAGATGGTTTATTTGTTCCTGATTTAACTTTGGTACCTGGTATACCTCTAGAAAATTGTTCATTTCCTCCAGATTTCCCAGTTTTATTGAATATAGGCTTTTATAGTGTGTTCTGATGATTTTTTTTACATTTCCTCAAATTCTGTTGTTATATCTCCCTATTCATTTCTGTTTTTGTTAATTTGGACACTCTCTCTGTGACCTCTGGTTAGTCTAACTCCTTAGTTATCTATCCTGTTGACTTTCTCAAAGAACCAGCTCCTTGTTTTGTTGATTCTTTGTTTCTACTTGGTTGATTTTTTTTTATTTCATCCTTGAGTTTGATTATTTCCTGCCTTCTACTTTTCTTAGATGTATTTGTTTCTTTTTGTTCTAGAGGTTTTATGTGTGCTGTCAAGCTGTGGACATATGTTCTCTCCTGTTTCCTTTTGCAGGCACTCAGAGCTGAGTTTTCCTCTTAACACTGCTTTCATTGCGTCCCATAAGTTTGTATCTTCATTTTCATTAAATTCTATGAAGTCTTTAATTTTTTTCTTTATTTCTTCCTTAACCAAGTTGTCATTGAGTAGAGTGTTCAACTTCCAATATGTGGGCTTTCTGTCATTATTTTTGTTATTGAAGACCAACCTTAGTCCGCGGTGATCTGATAGGATGCATGGGATTATTTCTATCTTACTGTATCTGTTGAGGCCTGTTTTGTGACTGATTATATGGTCAGTTTTGGAGAAGGTACCGTGAGGTGCTGAGAAGAAGGGATATCATTTGGTTTTGGGGTGGAATGTTCTTTAAATATGTGTTAAATCCATTTGGTTCAATACTTCTGTTAGTTGTAATAAGTCTGTGTTTAATTTCTGTTTCCATGACCTGTCCATTGATGAGAGTGGGGTGTTGAAATCTCCTACTATTATTGTGTGAGGTGAAATGTGTGGTTTGAGTTTTAGTAAGGTTTGAATGTAGGTGCCCTTGCATTTGGAACATAGATATTTAGGATTGAGAGTTCATCTTTGTGGATTTTTCCTTTCATGAATATGAAGTGTCCTTCCTTATCTTTTTTGATGACTTTTGGTTGAAAGTCAACTTCATTCGATATTAGAATGACAACTCCAGCTTGTTTCTTTGGGCTATTCGCTTGGAAAGTTGTTTTCCAGCCCTTTACTCTGAAGTAGTGACTGTGTTTATCTCTGAGGTATGTTTCCTGTATGCAGGAAAATGCTGGGCCTCTTTACATATCCATTCTGTTAGTCTATGTCTTTTTATTGGGGAATTGAGTCCATTGATGTTGAGAGATTTTAAGGAATAGTGATTGTTGCTTCCTGTTATTTTTGTTGTTAGAGGTGGAATTATGTTTGTGTGGCTATCTTCTATTGGGTTAGTTGAAATTAGACTACTTTCTTGCTTTTTGTAAGGGGTAGTTTCCATCACGTGTTGGAGTTTTCCATCTATTATCTTTTTTAGAGCTGGATTTGTGGGAAGATATTGTGTAAATTTTGTTAATTCATGGAATATCTTGGTTTCTCCATCTATGTTAATTGAGAGTTTTTGTGGATATAGTAGCCTGGGCTGGCATTTGTGTTCTCTTAGGGTCTGTATGACGTCTGCCCAAGATCTCTGGCTTTCATAGACTTTGGTGAGAGGTCTGTTGTAATTCTTATAGGTCTGCCTCTATATGTCACTTGACCTTTTTCCCTTACTGCTTTTAATATCCTTTCTTTTTTGTGTGTGCATTTAGTTTTTTGACTATTATGTGATGGGAGGAATTTCTCTTCTGGTTCAATCTATTTGGAGTTCTGTAGGCTTCTTGTATGTTTATGGGCATCTCTTTAGGTTAGGGAAGTTTTTTTGTTTTTAAATAATTTTGTTGAAGATATTAACTAGCCCTTAAATTGGGAGTCTTCGCTCTCTTCTATACCTAGTATCCTTAGGTTTGATCTTCTCATTGTGTCCTGGATTTCCTAGATGTTCTGAGTTAGGAGCTTTTTGCATTTTACGTTATCTTTGACAATTGTGTCTATGTTTTCTATGGTATCTTCTGCCCCTGAGAATCTCTCTTCTATCTCTTGTATTCCGTTGGTGATGCTTGCATCTATGACTTCTTATCTCATCCTTAGGTTTTCTATCTCCAGGATTGTCTCCCTTTTTGCTTTCTTTATCGTTTCTATTTCCATTTTTAAATCCTGGACAGTTTTGTTCAATTCCTTCACCTGTTTGGTATTGTTTTCCTGTAATTCTTTCAGGGATTTTTGTGTTTCCTCTTTAAGGGCTTCTACTTGTTTACTTGAGTTGTCCTGCATTTCATTAAGAGAGTTATTTATGTCCTTCCTAAAGTCCTCCATCATTATCAAAATATGTGATTTTAAATCGAAATCTTGTTTTTTCAGTGTGTTTGGATATCCAGTATTTTCACTGATAATGCCATGTAGCCTTAATTTCTGTTGCATAAGTTCCTGTGCTTGTCTCTTGCCATAAGGTCGTCTTTGGTGTTAGCTTATCTTGCTGTTTCTGACAATGACTTAACCTTTCTGTAGGCCTCTGTGTCAGCACTCCTGTAGAACTATTTTCCTGTTTTGTTTTGGTTTGCTTTTTTTTTCAGCCATTTCTGGCTCCACTCTCAGGTGGATATCCTGGACTAACTCTGTAGAACAGCTTAGCCTCAAATTCATGTGTTTGATTTTCTGTATCTCTTGATTACTATGTTAATGGACATGTGATCTCTTGTCTAGTAAATACATTCTTCCTCAGTAAACATTTATAATAATTTCCCTTTAAATATTAGATAATACCTTAATAAAGAACAATGTTTCAGATATTAGTCTTCAGTAAGAAAGTCCTATAAACATGAAAAAGTGATAAATATATTATTATCACCATGAACAATACACACTGACAAATATTTATGTGGTCTGTTGACCATAATAAATTTATTTACTTTTTTAAAAGAAATGAGAATGGCATCTGGACACTTTGCAATGGGAATTTTTCTCTTCTCCCAGATTACATTGGGAATGCTTGGCAATTCCTCAATATTATTTCATTACATCTTTTTGATGTTCACTAGAAAACACTTAATGCCCAAAGACCTGATTTTAAAGCACTTGACTTTTGCCAACTCTTTGTCTATCATCTCAAGAGGCATTCCACGGGCCATGTCAGATTGTGGATTTAAGTATTTTCTGGATGATATTGGATGTAAATTGATTGTGTATATATGCCGAATAACAAGGGGAATGTCCCTTTATGCAATGTGCCTACTCAGTTGCTTCCAGGCAATCACTATCAACCAGAGCAACTCCAAGTGTTTGACACTTAAGCACAGAACCACCAAGTACATTGGTTCCTGCTGCTCAGTCAGTTGGCTTGTGCAACTCTTTCTAAACATCTTGACTCCAACAAGAGTGTCAGGCCCCATTTACAACAAAAATGTAACTAACATGATGAGTTATGGATACTGCTCATGGATTGCTTCAGGCAATATGGCAACTGCAGTTTATGTGTTATTACTGTGCTTCTCTGATGCTGTGTGTCTGGGTCTCATGGCCTGCTCAAGTGTCTCCATGGTTAGTATTCTCTACAGACATAAGAGACAAGTCAAACATATCCACAGTGCTCAGCACCTTATAAAAGACTCTCCTGAGGACAGAGCCACACAAACTATCCTCATTCTAATGTGCACATTTGTCCTTTCTTACTCATTCTCCTCCATAGTGGTCATCTTTACAACCTACTCCAAATATCCAATGCTATGGGGGGTAAGTGTACTTACATTCGTAGAAATATGCTTTCCCATATTTTGCCCCTTTGTTATCATCAGCAATATGAACACTAGTTCCAGTCCATTTTTACCCTGCTTTGGTAAGCCATAGCTTCCTCCATGTATGACATAAAATCTTGTGGTCAATCTCTTCTTATATATTAGTGTATTGTTTGAATTGTTGTAAAATGTTAAGACTGTAATTTGAAAACATCAAACCTCCTGGAAGTGACTCCATCATTATGTGGAATAGAAATTTTATCACAGCATTTTTTTACAGAATTTGATATCAAATACTAAGCAATTTTCAAATATATGTGATTATCATATTAAACAAAATGTCATGTGGTATAAGTCAAAGTAAAGGTAAACTTAAGAAAAATACATATAGGAGAACAGACATTTTTTGTTGCTCAGAATGGATGTTTTTCTTGAATGCATGTCTGTACCACATGCATGAAATGACCACACAGCTTAGAAAAGCCATTGTACCACTTAGGACTAGTTCTTCAAGTAGTTTTTAGCCACCAGTGAGTGATTGAAATAATACCAGGGGCCGCTGGAAGAGCAGTCAGTGCTCTTCAGTACCAAGGATTCTTTCAAGCCCCACCTTTTCCCATAAGAATAAAGTTTATTTTAAAATTTGCACTTAAATAAAGTTAAATACTACAGAATGCATATATCTGTAATTTAAACCATAATTGTATTTAAAAGAGAAGGGCCACAAAATAATGTGAATATAATGAAATTGTGTGTGTAGGTAAAAAGTCATTGTCATTGTAACAAAAATGTATGCAAGTCATTGAAATAAACAAGGCACCTTAGTAGTTACTAGGGGGGAAATGAAAGTGGCCGGTCATTCATATTTATTTAAAGGTATTTCAACATTTTGGGGGACCTTTATTGAAAAGAAAAGATAACAACCACACTATTTACTAAGAATGCTTTCTACCAACTCTGATTTCTTTCTGGGGGTTCTCCTGTGGCCTAAATGCTAATGAGGTTGCAAAAATCCTAACTAAATTCATATAGTTAGTGAAAAGAGAAAATACCTTAAACACAAACAGGCCAGTTGCCGGTATTCAAATAGCTGTCACTCAGTTACCAGGTACACTGTAGGGGATCAAATGCCCCTGTTATTGTAGCAACTAAGACACAGGGAAAATGAAGACAAAAAAAAAAATACCCACCAGCCTCCTGTTGTCTGACAGGTCACCAAAGCAAGGAACAGTGATGAAATGTGGAGAATCCTGGCCATCATCTCAAACGTCACTATGGTCAGCATCCCTATTTCTTCCCATATTAACCATGACAGCATGTATTATGAAATGAAAGATAAAAATGTTCAATTGGTCGGGTCTTTGTGCTCCTCATATGGCTATAGTACTGCCAAACAAGAGGTAAAGAGAAGGAAAGAGAAATGGTGGCTGTAAAACACCTGGAAAATCTATTCAAGGAACTATGCCAATATCAGGAAAAGCATTTCTCATTCAGCAACTCTCCCAGCCCCTGAATCTGATCCCCTGGCTTGTGGATCAGCTCTCATTTTGCTTCTAGGAAATCACCTTGAGACTCAGGCTCCAACTATTCAAATGGGAGTACACATTGGACATCTAAGGCCTATCACTGAAAAAAAATTTAAAACAATTTTTATATTGGTGAAAAACTGCACTTTCTAAATACTAAAATTTTCTTGAATGCCTAATAATCAGAGACTATAATAGGAATAGAAGTAACCAAGAAATTTAGATTGCAAAACAAAACCAAATGAACAATTACTGCTAATGAAAAATGAAAATGAAAAAACAATGTAAGAACATTTCTGACTTTAAACGAGAGAAATCATTCCCAGAATGGTGGGCAGGACTTAAATCATATGTGAAAATCATATGATTCACAGTAAAGCAATGTTTCTAGCCATTTTGGTGTCTAAAGATCGAGCCAGTAAGATCCACTCATATTCAGTTACACAATTGAAGGCTTCTCATCCTCTTTCCATACTTAGACATATAGCTTGGACCCTATTTGCAAAATTAGGTAGAGCAGCAGGTGATGCCTACACAGAAAAGTTGGTATAGCACCCATAGTAGGAGATGCTGTAATCTGAGACTCTCTATGATCAGACATAAAATTAAGTTTTACGGAAAACAGAGACATAGCAATAACACCTTGAATTTTCACTAGGTGGCATATTTTATCCTCACATTATTACTGAAAAGACCAAGGAGCCTTCATCAGTGTCACAGACTGAGAAATGGTGGGGTGAAATCTGCAAGTGATGAGTCCTGTTATCACAGTGACACATAAGACTGTCATGACTGACTTTTCCAAAACAACATCAAGTTTCAATGAACAAAACACAAAAAGAAATCTCAACAGAATAAGAAGCATTTAAATTTTATTTCAATACCCTAATACCCTCAGCCACAGGCAGCAGGAAAATGCGAACAAAAATTACTTTGAATTTTCAGTTTATACCTGTCAGAAAGGCTATAATCAAAACCACAAGTGATAGGTAATGCTGGCAAGGATGTCCAACAAGGGAACACTCCTCCAATGTTGGTTGTAGTGCGGTCTTGTATAGGCACTTGGGCTGTATGGCACTTGTACAAGAATATGTTGGGATCAATATGGCTGCTTCTCAGAATATTTTGAATCAGTCTATCTGGAATACACAGCTATACCACTCATGGGCATATATACGAAAGATGCCCCACCATACCACAAAGACTCTTGCTTGATAAACTACATTCATAGAAGTTTTATTCATACTAGCCAGAAACTGGAAAAAAACTAGATGTCTCTCAACTGGAGAACAAATAAAGAAAAGTGGGAGCCCTCAGACAAAACCTGCCCACAGAAAGCTGGCCTGCCAGGAGCCTGCTAACTCTAAGCCACAGGAGAGACCCACCAGGAGAACACAGGGCTCATGAGCCCACAGGGTGGCCTGAGACAGGCCCTTCCAGTCTCAATCTTTGCTCAGAGTTTTCCCACAGACCTAGGACACAAAACCTGCCTACAGAGAGCTAGTCTGCCAGGAGCATTCTCACTCCAAAAGTTCAAAGGCTCACAGGCTTACAGGCTCACAGGCTCACAGGCTAACAGGCTAACAGGCTCACAGGCTCACAGGCTCACAGGCTCACAGTCTCACAGGCTCACAGGCTCACAGGCTCACAGGCTCACAGGCTCACAGGCTCACAGGCTCACAGGCTCAGAGTCCCAAAGGAGGAACAAGCTGCAGAGACAGCAAGACCAGCTAACATCAGAGATAAACAGATGGCAAGAAGCAAGCACAGGAACCTAAGCAACAGAAAACAAGACTACTTGGCATCATCAGAACCCAATTCTTTCACCATACCAAATACTAGATATCTAAAAACACTGGAAAAGCAAGATTTGGATTTAAAAATCACATCTCATGTTGATGATAGACATCATCAAAGACACTTGATGATGATGATAAGAAGGACATAAGTAACTCCCTTAAAGAAATACAGGAGAACAAGTAGAAGCCCTTAAAGAAGAAACACAAAAGTTCCTTAACGAATTATAGGAAAACACAATCAAACAGGTAAAAGAATTAAACAAAATCATCCAGGATTTAAAAGTGGAAATAGAAACAATAAAGACAACATAAAGAGAGAAAACCCTGGAGATAGAAAACCTAGGAGAGTGATCAAGGAGTCATGCATGGAAAAATTACCACAAGAATACCAGAGATAGAAGAGAGAATCTCAGGGGCAGAAGATATCATAGAAAACATTTAAACAATATTCAAAGAAAATTCAAAACAACAGAAGCTCCTTACTCAAAACATCAAGAAAATCCAGGACACAATGAGAGGATGAAACCTAAGGACAGGTATAGAAGAAAATGAATATTCCCAATATAAAGGGCCAGTAAATACCTTCAGCAAAATTAAAGATGAAAATTTCCCTAATCTAAAGAAAGAAATACCTATGAATATACAAGAATCATAAAGAAATCCAAATAGATAGGACCAGAAAAGAAATTACTCCCATCACATAATAGTCAAAACACCAAAAGCACAAGACAAAGAAAGAATATTAAAAGCAGTAAGGGTAAAAGGTTGTGACATATAAAGGCAGACCTATAAGAATTAGACCAGATTTCTCACCAGAGACTATGAAAGCCAAAAGATCCTGGGCAGATATGATATAGACACTAAAACACACAAATGCAAGACCAGCTATTATATCCAGGAAAAATTTCAGTTACCATAGATGAAGAAACTAAAATATTCCACGACAAAAGAAAATTTGCACAATATCTTTCCACATATCCAGCACAAAAGATAATATATGGAAAACTCCAACACAAGAGGGAAACTATACCCTAGAAAAAGTAAAAAAGTAAATCTTCCTGCAAAAAAAACCCCAAAAGAAGATAGTCACACAAACATAATTCCACCTCTAACAACAAAAATACCAGGAAGCAACAATCACTATTCCTTAATATCTCTTAACATCAATGGACTCAATTCCCCAATAATAAGACATGGACTAACAGACTGAATACATATTCAGGACCCAGCATTTTGTTGCATACCTCAGTGACAAAGGCAGACACTACCTAAGAGTAAAACACAGGGAATTTTTTTTCAAGCTAATTGCCTGAAGAAACAAGCTAGAATGGCCATTTTAATGTCAAATAAAATTGATTTTCAAGCTAAAGTTATCAAAAAAGATAAGGAAGGACACTTTATATTCATCAAAGGAAAAATCTACCAAAATGAACTCTCAAGTCTGAACACCTATGCTCCAAATGCAAGGGTACACACATTCATAAAAGCAACTTTACTAAAGTTCAATGCATATATTACACCACACACAATAATAGTAGGAGACTTCAACATACCATTCGCATTGATGGACAGATCATGGAAACGAAAAAATAATGGAGACACAGTGAAAGTAACAGAACTTATGAACCAAATGGATTTAATATACACCTATAAAACAGTTCATCCTAAAACAAAATAATATACCTTCTTCTCAGCAGCACATAGTACCTTTGGAAAACTGACCATATACATGGTCACAAAACAGGCCTCAATAGATACAAGGAGATTGAAATAACCTCATGCATTCTCAGATCATCATGAACTATGTCTGGTCTTCAACAACAACAAAATCATCAGAAAGCACACATACACATGAAAGCTGAACAACACATTGCTCAATGACAACTCGGTCAAGGAAGAAAGAAAAAAGAAATTAAAGATTTATGAGAGTTTAATAAAAATGAAGGTACATCATACCCAAATTAATGGGATACAATGAAAGCAGTACAAAAAGCAAAACTCAAAGGTATAAGTGCCTGTGAAAAGAAAATGGAGAGAGCATACACTAGCAACTTAAAAGCTCATCTGAAAGGCCTAGAACAAAAAGAAGCAAATACACCCAAGAGAAATGGACAGCAGGAAATAATCAAACTCTGGGCTGAAATCAACTAAGTAGAAACAAAAAGGACTATACAAAGAATCAACAAAACTAGGAGCTGATTCTTTGAGAAAATCAATAAGATAGATAAACCAGAATAACCAGAGGGTACAGAGACAGTATCCATATTAAGAAAATGAGAAATGCAAAGGGAGACATAACAACAGAAACTGGGGAAATTAAAAAAAATCAGATCCTACTACCAAAGTATATACGCAACAGAACTGAAAAATCTGAAGGAAATGAATAATTTTCTAGACAGACGGTAGGTACCAATGTTAAATCAGGATCAGATAAACTATCTAAACAGTCCCATATCCCCTAGTCATTAAAAGCCTCCCAAAGAAAAAAATTCCAGGACCAGATGGGTTTAGTGGAGAAATCTACCAAACCTTCATGGAATACTTAACACCAATAATCATCAAATTATTACAGAAACAAGAAACAGAAGGACCACTACCAAATTCATTCTTTGAAGCCACAGTAACGCTTATAGCTAAGACACAAAAAGACCCAACAAAGAAGGAAAACTTCAGACCAATTTCCCTCATGAATATTGATGCAAAAATTCTCACTAACTGGGAATATTCATAGGAGGGGATATGGAAGCGAAGTTTAGAGCAACGACTCAAGAAATGGGCATTCAGAGCGTGACACATATGTGGCCCATATATATACAGGCACCAAACCTAGATAAGATTGATGAAGCTAAAAAATGCATGCGGAAAGTGACTGGATATAGATCTCTCCTGAGAGACACCTCCAGAGCATGTCCAATACAGAGGTCAATGCTAGCAGCAAACCACCAAACTGAGAATAGGACCCTCTTGAGGGGAATTAGAGGAAGTATTGAAAGAGTTGGCAGAGCTTGCAACCCCATAAAATCAATAATGTCAACCAACCAGAGCTTCCAGGAACTGAACCACTACCGAAAGACTATACATGAACTGACCCAGGGCTCCAACTGCATATGTAGCAGAGAATAGCCTTGTTGGGACACCAGAGGGAGGGAAAGCCTTTGGTCCTGCCAAGGTTGGACCCCCAGTTCAGGGGGATATGGGGGAGGGCAATAAGAGGGATGTAAAGGGGGAATACCCATATGGGGGAGTGGGAAGGGAGGGAATGGGGGCTTATGGACAGGGGAACAAACTTTGAAATGTAAGTAAAGAAATATATAATAAAATTCTCACAAACTGAATCCAGGAGCACATCAAAATGACCATTCACCATGATCAAGTAGGCATCCCATGGATGCAGGAATGGTTCAATACTTGGAAATCCATCAACATAATCCATTATATTAAAAACTCAAGGAAAAATATTATGATCATCTCATTAGATGCTGAGAAAGCATTTCACAAAATTTAACAACCCTTCATGATAAAAGTCTTGGGAAGACCAGGAATTCAAGGTCCACACCTAAACATGGTAAAAAGCAATATACACCAAACCAGTAGCCAATATCAAACTAAACAGAGAGAAACTTGAAGCAAATGCACTAAAATCAGGAGCTAAACAAAGCTGTCCACACTCTCCTTTCCTATTCAATATAGTCCTTGAAGTTCTAAACAGAGCAATTAGACAACAAAAAGAGGTCAAAGGATACAATTTGGAAAGGAAGAAGTCCAAGTATCACTATTTACAGATGATATGAGAGTATACTTAACTGATGCCCAAAATTCCACCAGACAACTGTCTAAACCTGATAAACAACTTCAGCAAAGTTGCTGGATATAAAATTAATTCAAACAAATCAATAGTCTTTCTCTACTCAAAGGATAAATAGGCTGAGAAAGAAATTAGGGAAATGACACCCGTCACAATATCCACAGATAATATAAAATACATTGGTGTGACTCTAACCAAGTAAGTGAAAGAATTATATGACAAGAACTTCAAGTCTCTGAAGAAAGAATTGAAGATCTCAAAAGTTTGTATTGGCAAGATTAATATAGTAAAGAATGTGATCTAGCAAAAAGCAATCTATAGTTTCAATGCAATCCCCATCAAAATTCCAGCTCCATTCTTCACAGAGTTAGAGCAATTTGCAGATTCATTTGGAACAGGAAAAAACACAGCATAGTGAAAACTGTCCTAAACAATAAAAGAACTTCTAGGGGAATCAGCATTCCTGACTTCAAGCTGTATTACAGAGGAATCCTGGTTAAATAAACTGCATGATATTGGTAGATAAATAAGCATGTAGATTAGTGGAATAGAACTGAAGGCCCAGAAATGAACCCATGTTCTCATGGTTCCTTGATTTTGACAAAGGAGATAAAACCATCCAATTGATAAAGACAACATTTTTAACAAATGGTGCTGGTTGAACTAGAGGTTAGACTGTAGAAGACTGGAAATTGACCCAATCTTATCTCCTTGTAATCCTCGAACAAAGCTCAAGTCCAAGTGGATCAAAGACCTCCATATAAAACCATATACACGGAAACTAATGGAAGGAAAAGTGGGGGAAGAGTCTCAGACACCTAGGCACAGGGAAAAATTTCCTGGACAGAACACTAATGGCTTATGCTTTAAGATCAAGAATTGGCAAATTGAGCCTCATAAAATTGCAGTTTCTGTAAGGCAAAGGACACTGTCAATAGGACAAAATGGCAACCAAGAGATTGGAGAAAGGTGTTGTTGTTGTTGTTGTTGTTGTTGTTGTTGTTGTTGTTGTTGTTGTTAACCAATCCTAGTTATGATAGAGGGCTAAGATCTAATATATACTAAGAACTCAAAAAAGTAGACTCCAGAGAATCAAATAATCCTATTAAAAATGGAGTACAGAACGAAATAAAGAATTCGCAACTGAGGAATACCAAATGGCTGAGAAACTCCTAAAGAAATATTCAACATCCTTAGTCATCAGGGAAATGCAAATAAAAACAACACTGTGATTCTACTTAACACCAGTTAAAATGACTAAGATCAAAAACTCAGGTGACAGTAGATGCTGGCGAAGATGTGAAAAAAAAAAAAAAACAGGAATACTCCTCCATTTTGGGTCAGATAGCAAACTGCGACAACCACTCTAGAAATCAATCTTGTGGTTCCTCAGAAATTTGAATATAGTACTACCTGAGGTGCCAGCTATACCATTCTTGGGAATACTTTCAAAGGAGTGCTCCAACATATAACAAGGACACATGCTCCACTGTGTTCATAGCAGCCTTATTTATAATAAGCTGAAAAGAATCCAGATATCCCTCAACAGATTAATGAATATAGAAATAGTGGTACATTTACACAGTGACTACATGAAATGCTTAGGCAAATGGATGAAACTAGAAAATACATTCCTGATTAAGGTAATCCAGTCACAAATAACATAAATAGTAAGTGGATATTAGCACAAAAGCTTAGAATACCTAAGAAAAAATTCACAGATCATATGAAGCCCAAGAAGAAGGAAGACCAAAATGTGGATGACTTTTTCTTATTAGAAGGGAGGACAAAGTACTCACGGGAGGAAATACAGGCACAAAGAGTGGAGCAGGGATTGAAAAAATGGTCATCCAGAGACTGCCCCACCTGGAGATCCATCCCATAAGCAGCCACCAAACCCAGTCACTATTGCTGATGGCAAGAAGTGCTTGTTGACAGGAGCCAGTTATGGGTGTCTCCTGAGAGGCTCTGCCAGAGCCATACTGATACAGATTAGGATGGTTGCTGCTAGCCATTTGACTGAACAAGCAGATCACAATGGAGGAGTTAGAAAAAAACTGAAGGAAGGGAAGGTGTTTGCAACACCAGAGGAAGAACAACAATATCAACGCATCAAATCCCACCAGAGCTTTCTGGGACTAAACTACCAACAATCGAGTACACATGGAGGGATTCATGAATCCAGCCACATATGTGGCAGAGGATGGCATTGTCCAGCATCAATGGGAGAAAAATCCCTTTGTCCAGTGAAGGCTTGTTTCCCCAATGTAGGGTAATGCCAGTGCACTGAGGTTGGTGAGGGTGGGTGGGAATGGGAGCATCTTCATAGAAGGAAGGGGAGGAGGAATGATAGAGGAATGATGAGGATAACATTTGAAATATACATACATAAAATATCCAAGAAAAATAAAATTATTTTAAAAACGAAAAGTGGCCCATTTATACCTACACGAGTATGCAGTATTATTCAGCTATTAAAAGTAGTGACGTGAAATTTGCAGACGAATGGATGGAACTAGAAAAGAGCATCCTGAGTGAGGCAAGCAAACCCAAAAATGTAAACATCGTATGTATTCACTTATAATTGGATATTTGTTGTAAAGAAAAAGACAATCATGCTATTGTTCACAAACCTAAAGAAGCTATTTAACAAGGACGGCTGAAGGGGGAATTTCAGGATCTCCAGAAGAAGGAGAATTAGATAGATTTTGTAGATGGTGCACTAGGGGTGAAAGGGGTTGGGACCAGAAGTGATTGGATTGAAGGGAAGGAGAAAATCCTGGGAGAAATGACTAAAATTAAGGGGACAGAATTTGGGAGTTTAGGTGGAAATCTAGTTCAATAGAAACCTCATGGAATCTATAAGGGCAGCACAGAATCTATTTCTAGAAGGTTCGTAGTAATGGAGGATAGGGATCTTGAACTGGCCATCATCTGTATCCACACAAGTCCACAAATGGAGGGGTTGGGATATAAACTCAGCCATAAAACCTTCAATCTGCAGTTTACCCTGCTTGCAAATTGGACTGGAGACTATCATAATCATCATCAAAGAGACCAAAGAGACTTCTTCCAGCAACTGACAGGAACAGATGCAGAGTCACAAAATCAAACATAGGCAGGGCTGAAACTCCTGCAGAGAAGGAGTGTGAAGAATCATAGGAACAAGAGGGGTCAGGGACACCATGAGAAGACAGGCTATGCAATCAACTTGCTGGGTACTATCTGAGCTCACAATAAAGAGCCTATGGGGCTCTGACATTGTCTTCTATATATATGTTATGCTTGGGTAACTTGGTCTTCCTATTGGAAGCTATTAGTGGGAGGGAATATAATAGAATATGTTCTCTCTCTTCTAGGAAGATCCTTACATTCTCTCTTCAGCCCTCCTCTCTTTGTCTGTGGACTATAGAATTATTACTTTTTACATTTCAGCTTATAGATATTTTGACTTATAAGTGAGTACATACAATGTTTATGTTTCATGATCTATGTTACCTTACTCAGAAACATTTTTTAATTCCATTCAAATGGATATCCATGGCTGTTTAGCTGCTTGTGGGACACTTCTACTATGCTGCCTTTTTCAGTCTTGATGTGATGAAATGTGCCTGTTCTTATGGTAGCTTCATATGCAATTTTTTCTTATCTCTCTAGAAGATCAGATCTTTCTGAGGGAAATCAGCAGATGTGTTTGTGGATCTGGATGGCAGAGTGATCCTGGGGACTGATTGGAGAAGGGGAGATGAAGAAAGGGAAACTGCAGTCAGGATGTAATATATGAGAGAAGAATTTTTTGAAAAAGAGACAGTAAGAATGGTACTAACATCAGAGTGCTTCCTCCTGTGGTTCCATTTGTTTTACCATGTCAGCATGGAGATGATGCAGGTATTAGCCTCTATACTAGGCAGTTGGTCTTCTCCTATTTTTTCTTGACAGTCCTAACTGTTGCTTTATTTAGACACAGGATGAGGGCATGAATACTGACTAGCATTATAATTTGCATCCTTCTGCCTCAAACTCCTAAACAGTGACTTTCAACCTTCCTGCAACATTTGTTATATTTCCTCATGTTGTGGTAACCACCAACCAAAAAAATTATGTTTGCTGTTACTTCATAACAGTAGCAACAAATTATATTTCATGTTACATTTATGAACTGTAATGTAAATGTCTGAGATGAAGCTCTGTGAAAGGGTTATTTTAGCCCCACAGGTTGAGAACCCTGCTCTTAAAAGTTGGTCTCAGAGTCAGCGATCCTTCTGTATCTGCCTTGGGAGTGCTGGAATTAACAGCTTGCACCACCATGCCTGTCACTTTGTATAGTTTTGGTTTGACTTTCTGCCCTCACATCCCCTATGAAGGGACTGAAAGAATGGTCCATAGCATCAGGATATCACACTGTTATCAGTTGAACTCTGTCCTCTGATGCTCACCTGTACAGATCTTATCTTCCAACCCTAGGATATGAACATATTTGCCAATAGCACTGATCCTAAACCAAAATTCTATAATAATATAAATTTTAGAATGTCAAAAAATTAAAATAGATAAAATATTCACAAAGATGCAATCTAAATATTTTAAAGTTGAAATCTTGAGAATCCAAATCACCCATCTTCAGGAGGCTTTTTCTTAACCTGGAGAACAAACTGAAGAATAAACCATGAGCAAGGAGTTAGAAAACTAAATCTCATGGACTAGGTCTAGCAGAAAATATGCCAACAAGAGTAACTTCAGTATGCAAATGCATAATTTGTATTGGTATTTATCCCAGCTTAGGAATTTCTGTGTTTTTTAAAACGGAAACCTTCTGATTGTCTGCTGAAAGCCTGCACCAGATACATCAGGGGAAAGTCATAGTACATTCTTGACATTTCTACATGACATGGGAACTTAGCTTTCTCAAGAAAATCACCAGCATACACACAGATCCCAACAACTCAATTAGACTACGTCTGTTGGCTTCTACTTGACACAGAATCCTATTTCTCAACAAAACTTGTGTTTTTTGAGTGTAGTTTTTGGAGTTTATTTGTGGAAAGTTTTTACCCTTGCGTCTACTTGCCTTCATCTGAGGCAAGCTTCCATATAACCACCTACACTCCCTAGGTTTCAAGATGTCTTGTAAGTAGATGTATGAAGAATGTGGTGTGACCATAATGGAACTGGGAGGGGAGATTCCTCTGAAATACTGTGAACTACTGAAGTGTAATGTTTTTGTTTGTTTGTTTTGTTTTGTGTTTTTTGCATTATTATTATTATTATTTATTATTATATTTTTGAACTTCAACTATTCACATTCTGGAACTTTAAGCAGTGAAGATTTCGTGGGAATGGAAACAACTGAGAGGCCAAGTGAATTTACCAGGAAAGCCTAAGTCTTGGGTTTGAAACCCAGCAAGATAGATAAAAGTCAGAGGAAATGGCATTCCACTACCAGGAGCCCCTATTGATAATGGGACCAGAGAATGTTTTGTATATCTAGGGTCAGATAAAATAGTATAAGAAGCTAACAGTAACAAATACTCTGCTTCAAACAAGGCAAAACTCAAGAATAGCTAAGAACCCTATTGTCCACCACCCATGCTGTGTACCTAAGGCAAAACAGACAAACACCCAAACACACACACACACACACACACACACACACAGTGAGAGAGAGAGAGAGAGAGAGAGAGAGATGTTCCACACAAAATATATAACAGAGGCATACACATGTACCATTCATTTATTTAATATTATTGGGCATAAATTAAAGCTGCTTTTTTAGGCATTAGGCATTTTTCAGAACTGTCAATTGACTTGTCTTCTTTACCCTCACAGGAAAGTAGAATGAGACAACAGATAGAAGGACTAATCCAGAAGTTACATGTGACATCTTCACTAAGTGGTCTTTAAAAAGCTACATTTTTCTTCATGTACAGATGAGACACTGAGGTTGAAGCCCTCTTAGTGCTCTTACAGAAATGATACAATTAAGCCATTGTGACCTTTCCTCAGGTGACTGTAGTATGTGGATGATTGGTTGAAGCTATGCTTACACAGGGAGTGTGTGTGAGGCTTCTCTCCCATGTGAATCCTCCCATGAACCTACAGGCTGACATTGGTGGTGAAGGACCTCCTGCATGTATTACATATAAAAAGCTTCCTTTGTTTGTAGATGAAAGACTTTATGAATTCTGAGGCCTGAGAGGTTATAGAAGCCTTCATCATACTTGGTACAGAAAAAGGACCACTCATTTTGGTGTTCTCTCTGGTGGGCTTAAAGATTAGAGAGATATTTGAAGATTTGGGGACATTCATCAAGTTTTGTTGTTGTTGTTTTGAGGTCTCCCTGGAGACTCTCTTGGTGGCCTTCACATTATTCACTGTGCCTCCTTATTCAGGCAAAAAATGTACAGGCACAGAATAAGGCAGGTCTGACCTGGAAGGCAGCCCTAGTACCTCCAATGCAAATTCATCAGAAGAATGTGCCCCCAGGGACATATCTATAGACAGAATGGGAGGTGCCTTGAGTTGCTCTTAAAGAATAGTCAATGACTCCACGTGAAATACCTCTCTCTTTAGATTCAGGAAACTCCTATCTCTGGATAAAGAAACAAGAGTCCAATTTATTTTCAGGTTTAATACCACGATTTACTTCACTAGCACTCCAGTAAATGTTTCCACCATATCCCTTGACTTCACTCTGGCATCCATAGGGAGAGCTTCAGAAGAAATTGCCCTAAGGGACTGTACATGGTGGCTCAAGGTGCTTTGACTTACTGTTCTGTCACCCTGAGGGAATGCACAAGAAACAGCACCCTCTTCAGGTTCTGCATATTGATCTGTTTGGATGATAAGGGGATCTATCTCATTTACTGGATTATTAATACCACTTTTTATTTTAAAACACCTTGAACAGCTGTAGCCATCTTTACTTTCTTTATCTCCTGTGGAGATAAGATATTCTATGAAAGTGTATACCAATATGATCGCCATATAATACCACTCTTCTATGCAGTTTTCTAGACTCATCTGCTGCCAAGAATATTTCTTTGGGTATCTGCCAGGTCGTCTTTACATTCTTTAGTGTTGAAGGTGTTACTGATTGCTATTGCTTCATGACTTCTTTTTAGGTCATATTCTCACAAATGATGGCTTCATGCCCCTGTGCAGATATGGGAACCTATAAACAAAGTGACTGTTATAAATGATTCTGTGATTCTATCAGACCTTCATAGAAGACCTATTACCAATACAGTTCAAACTATTAGACAAAATTAAAATAGACAGAGCACTATCAAATTCCTTCTATGAGGCCAACATTGCCCTTAAACCTAAACCATACTAAGACCCAATGAAGAAAAAGAACTTCAGACCAATTTCCCTTATGAATATTGCAAACCCAATTCAAGAACACATCAAAACAATCATCCATCACAATCAAGTAGGCTTCATCCAAGGTTTGCAGGGATGGTTTAATATACAGAAAACAATCAATGTAATCCACTATGTAAACAAACACAAAGATAAAAACCACATGATCATTTCATTAGATGCATTTGACTAAATTCAACACCTCTTCATGATAAAAGTCCAGGAAAGAACAGGAATTCAAGGTCCATACCTACACATAGTAAAAGCCATATACAGCAAAACAGTAACTAACATTAAACTGAATGGAGAGAAACTTGAAGCAATCCCACTAAAATCAGGGACTAGACAAGGCTGCCCACTCTCTCCCTACTTATTCAATATGGTTCTTGAAGTTCTAACCAGAGCAATCAGACAACAAGAGGAGCTCAAAGGGATACAAATTGGAATGGAAGAAGACAAAATATTACTATTTGAAGATGACATGATAGTATACTTAAGTGACACCAAAAGTTCCATCAGAGATCACTAAGCCTCATAAACAACTTCAGCAAAATGGCTGGGTATAAAATTAACTTAAACAAATCAGTAGCCTTCCTCTACAGGCTAAGAAAGAAATTAGAGAAACGACACCCTTCATAATAGTTCCAAATAATATAAAATAGCTTGTCATGACTTTAACCAAGCAAGTGAAAGATCTGTATGATAAGAATGTCAAGTCTCTGAAGAAAGAAATTGAAGATCTCAGAAGATGGAAATATTTCCATTGCTCATGGATTGACAGGATTAATGTAGTAAAAATGGCCATTTTACCAAAAGCAATCTATAGGTCCAACGCAATCCTCATCATAATTCCAATACAATTCTTCACAGAGTTAGAAAGAAAAATTTGCAAATTCATTTGTGTTAACAAAAAACCCAGAATAGCTAAAGCTATCCTCAATAGTAAAAGGACTTCTGGGGGAATCACCATCCCTGACCTCAAGCAGTAATACAGAGCAATAGTGATTTTAAAAAAACTGTATGGTATTGGTATAGAGACAGGCAGATAGACTAGTGGAATAGAATTGAAGACCCAGAAATGAACCCACACACCTACAGTCACTTGATTTTTGACAAAGGCGCCAAAACCATACAATGGAAAAAGAATAGCATTTTCAACAAATGGTGCTAGTTCAACTGGAGGTCAGTATGTAGAAGAATCCAAATTGATCCATTCTTATCACCCTGTAAAAATCTTAAGTCCAAGTGGATCAAAGACCTCCACATCAAACCAGATACAATCAAAATAAGAGAAGAAAAAGTGGCTAAGAGTCTTGAACACATGGTCACTGGGGAAAATTTCCCGAACAGAAAACCAGTGGTTTATGGTCTAAGATTAAGAATCGACAAATGGGATCTCATAAAGCTGAAAAGCTTCTGTAATGTAAAGTACACTATCATTAGGACAAAATAGCAACCACCAGATTGGGGAAAGATCTTTACCAGTCCTACAACTGATAGAGGGCTAATATCTGAAATACACAAAGAACACAAGAAGTTAGACTGCAGAGAGCCAAATAACCCATTTTTAATAATGAGGTACAGAGCTAAACGAAGAATTTATAGCTGAGGAATATGGAATAGCTGAGAAGCACTTAAAGAAATGTTTAACATCCTTAATCATCAGGGAAATGCAAATCAAAACAACCCTAAGATTCCATCTCACACCAGTCAGAATGGCTAAGATAAAAAACTCAGGTGACAGCAGATGCTGGAGAGGAGGTAGAAAAAGAGGAACACTCCTCCATTTCTGGTGGGATTGCAACCTCTCTGGAAATCAGTCTGAAAGTTCCTCAGAAAATTGGGCATTGCACTATATGAGGACCCAGCTATACCTATCTTGAGCATATACTCAAAAGATGCTCCAATAGACAACAAAGACACATGCTCCAATATGTTTATAGCAGGCTTAATTATAATAGCCAGAAGCTGGAAAGATCCCAGATGCCCTTCAACAGAGGAATGGATACATAAAATGTGGTACATCTACACAATGGAGTACTACTCAGCTATCAAAAACAATGACTTCATGAAATTCCCAGGCAAATGGATGGAATCAAAAAATATCATCCTGAGTGAGGTAACCCAATCAAAGAAAAATACACATGGTATGCATTCATTTATAAGTGGATATTAGCCCAAATGCTCGAATTACCCAAGATGCACAGACCACGTGAAACACAAGAAGGATGATCAAAATACAGATGCTTCACTCCTTCTTTAAAAGGGGAACAAGAATAACCATAGGAGGGGATAGGGAGGCAAAGTTTAGAACAGAGACTGAAGGAACAGTCATTCAGTGCCTGCCCCACATGTGGCCAATATATATACAGCCATCAAACTAGATAAGGTGGATGAAGCTAAGAAGTGCATGCTGACAGGAACCAGATGTAGATCTCTCCTTAGAGACACAGCCAGAATATGGCAAATACATAGGCAATTGCCAGCAGCAAACTACTGAACTGAGAACAGGACCCCCGTTGAAAGAAACAGAGAAAGGACTGAAAGAGCTGAAGGGGTTTGAGACCCCATATGAACAACAATACCAACTAAGCAGAGCTTCCAGGGACTAAGCCACTACCCAAAGACTGACATGGACTGACCCTGTACTCCAAATTCATAAGTAGCAATGAATAGCCTAGTAAGAGCACCAGTGGAAGGGGAATCCCTTGGTCCTGCCAAGGCTGGACCTCCAGTGAACAGGATTGTTGTGGGGAGGGCTGGATTGGGAGGGGAACAGCCATATAGAAAGGGAGGGAGAGGTGTTAGGGGAATGCTGGTCTGGAAACCAGGAAAGGGAATAACATTTGAAATGTAAATAAGAAATACCTAATTTAATAAAGCTGGGAGAAAAAGAAAAAAAAGAAATGCAAAAAAAATTTTTTTTAAATGTAAGGAGGTGTTTTGGGTAGAGTGGAGAAGAAAACTGAAAGAGGAAAATCAAAATTAAATTTGTTTGAATCTCATAGTGATATTTAGTATGTATGATAATTAAAAATTTTAAAAACCAAATCAAAAATCTATTATTGTTTTATAGTAAATATTGTCATTGAACAATAGCAGTTCTTACAGTCAATGCAACCTTAAAAACGTACGTACAATATTTATATTGCCATGGTGATTCTTGTGTTATTTGTCCTATATGCAAAAAAGTACATTGCTTTGTTTTATAGATATTTCCAATATTAATAATTTTATTTCTAAAAGTAATACATTTCATAAGATATTTCTTATGCTTTATTAGTTTTGTTGCTATTATAAATACCTTTCTGGAAGAAGCTCTTATAGTGTATATATTCCATATATTCTATTTATATAAAATACATTTACAATTGCTATTTGAACTACCAATTCTACTCTTATTATGATTAAAAAGAATTGAAATAAGGGAGGGTCTTGAAGAAGTATCTTCTTAGTCACTTCCACAGCAGGACTTTCCAAAACAGCTGAATGATACAATCATTCCTCATGCCCACCAACATCATATGAAGATAGCATGATATATCCATAGAAAGGTATAACATTTATCCTTTGAAAAGAAGGTTGATACATGCTACAAGATAAAAAACCACAAGGGTCCCTGTGTTAACTGCTATGGCCAGTTATACTCATACTGCTGTTTGATTCCATCTAGTTCTACAGGAATCAACTGCAAACACACAGAGGCTAAGACAATGAAGCCCAGCAAGACTGCTCAGCAGGTACACATGCTTTCCAAAAAGTCCAATGACTAGAGGTCAATCCTGGTCCCATAAGATGAAAAGAACACCCAGATCCAATATTCAATATATTCTAACCTCCACACATGTATGCTATCTTAGATACACAAGCTGTTCCCAAGAATAAATGAATCATGTAATGAAAATTTGAAAGTCATTAGAAGAATGGTTGATGGATGAGGACACAAGAAGAAGTTAATGGGTTTATTTCATGGACACAATTTTAGGTTTGTGGTGAAAATATTTTGGAGCTTACCTGCAAAACAATAGAATTCTGTTTCTCATGTGGGAACTGTGTTCTCACAATGGTTAACATGAATAATGTTTGTAGTTTGACTTCTTTTAATTTAAACAATAAGGGCATTGTTGGTAATAAATGAGAAGTTCTTGCTATCATATGGAGCTACATTTATAACAGTCAACTAAAAAGGACACAAATTTGCTCACAGGTATGTGAAATAAAACTTTGGGTCTCTATGATGAGTCTCGATTTTTGTGTGTAAGGAAGATTTAGAACTGTATTAGATAAAAGTATATTATGGTAGAATGTTTACTGTCATCGTTTTGGGTTTCACTTAGTAACAGCAATCCCTGATATCAGGAAGATGTATGATAGTTTCTGAAACTCTCAACTGTGACTATGACAAGAGGAACAGAAAAAGCCAAACACCTGAGTGTATTTTTCAGAAGTGGACATGACTAACTTTTTAAACCATAAAAATACTGCATCTGCACATTCTTTTTAATAACTAGTATGTTGGGAAACTATAAAAACATTTCTAGGGGTTTATTTAGCGTAACATAGAAATTGAATCAGGGAAACATCATATTTCAAAATACCTTAAGTACCAAGGAAAGTAGAAAATGAGGTGTATCAGTGATAAAAGAGACTGAGCAGTAGCTTACTGGAGAAACATGGTTCAAACAGCTTAGAGAGAATTGGAGACAATCTACTCTGTCCTGGATTGAAAATAGCTGTGATTTCACCCAAAAGTCCATTCAGAAAGTCCCCATGTCCTAAAAAACACCTGAGTCCCCTTTCCCTACCTTACCTCTATGCCTTGAATTATTTTCCTTTATTCCCTCTCTCTTTTCCTCCCTCCCTCCTCTCTCCTCTTCTTACTTCTCCCTCACCCCTTTCCCTCCTCCCTTCTTTCTTCCTTTCTTCCTTTCTTCCTTTCTTCCTTTCTTTCTTTCTTTCTTCTTTCTTTCTTTCCTGTCCTCAGTCCTTCCTTCTTTTCAGCAGAGCTGCTGAAATAAATTCTTAATATTGATTTTAAGTACAACTAAGATTAAAAGCAGCACTCGGGAAGAAATTAAAATGCATGGAACAGGAACATGGATTTTCTGCAGATTTGTTTTTAATGTTTTTAGTTTGTACTAGTCCTATGCTCTGGTCACTTACCTCAGTCCTGGATGATGCCATGAAGAAGATGGTCTCTATGAGAAGTGTCTTGCTGAAACTCTGGTGAGACACTGTCCCTTACTTAAAGGTTCATGATCTCCTTGTATTCTTTCCCAAAAGAATGGCGATTTTCAAACCAGCTCTAGACCCAGGATGACAGCATCTCCAGAAGAGTCCAAGAAACTTTCAAATGCCTTCCTTTTAGAAACAATACAAAAGAAAACAATACAAGAAGTTCAAAGTAAAAGAGCTGCTCTAAGGAAGCAAATAGGAATCTGTACAGGAGGTTTTCTTTCAGTCCTTGAAGCACAAGGTTGTGGCATTGAGGCATGCAGAAGGAAGTTCAATGCTATTAAAATAGAAGGAAGTTGCAGTGTGTGCCACTGAAGGGCATTCCTTATCACCCAAGCATCTTAAACAATTTCCTTTTGTTTAAAGACATTCAAGACAAAAATATAAATGAGGAGACTTTCACAAGAATAAATGCTGTATGCCAGTCTCACAGCATTAAAAACACCTCTTACAGAGTCCTGGCTCCTCTCAGAAATTCTCATTCCATCTCCATACTCTAAACCTCTGTAAACCTTGTGACTCATTTATTTTCCCCAGCTTGTCTTTCCTATAAAGCCAGACATTTTCACCATGTGCTATTGTTCTCTTGATCCTTCTCCTGCCACTTTGTCTTCTTGCTTTCCTTGATGTCCTGCCTCCTGTCTCTTTTCTTCTTCTCTCATCCTATCCCCTACGCTATCCTGTCAAGGAACATTCATTCTATTGGACATATACCTTCTATACCTGCTCTGGACAGATCCTGATAAATCTGTATGTTTTATACCTCATATGTACAATAAAAACCTCCTCAATGATCCCTTGGATTGGTCATGTCCATATTTTCAATAAAAAGTCCAAGTATTAAGGGCACTATAGAGAAGGGAGAGGTCACAGGTCTGTGTGCAACATGTCCTTCTTGTCCAAATTTCAAAATGATTAATCTATGCTGTGTGTGTCCCTGTTGTTGGCTTTCATACTGCAGTGAATTACACAATCTGGGGATAGAAAATTATCTCAGTACTCAATAGCACTTATTACTTTTCACAATGGACTAGCTTGAGTTTCTAGGGTGGACTCAGTGAACAACAACCATCCCAGATGATCGTACACCATCTTCTTACCTCTATGGGTAATGGAAATGCAAGTGGTACACAACATACATATGGGCAAATACTCACATACATAAAAGTAAACCTTTAAAAAAAGATAACAAAGCACTGGAGAGTTTTCTTCTCTTGAGTTTCTTCTGCAATTACATTCAGCATTCAGACAAGTGTGAGTGTTTAAACCACAGAAATGTCTTCTACTTGTGCCATCTGTTCAGAGAGAAGGAAGTTAAATGTGCCTAAATACTTACTGTCCTAAGCATTGAGGGAAGTCCTCCCTCAAGATTTACTTGAAGAATTAAAAAGATTCTTCAAAAAGATAATTCAAAGATGTCCGTTTCTCATGTATTGACATAAAATGCTTTTATATACATTGCAAAATTTCCTTTAAATAATTTTTTCTTATTTAATTAGTCAAACTATCTTAATAATTGTATAAATGTCTAGTTCTGTACCTATGATTTGAAACAAAGGGCTATTTATTGAACATAATGGGAAGGAAGTAGGTATCAGAAAGATATTACAGCCTTGAAAGGTATAGTATAACAGAGAAGCTCTGGTTACCTAAGGAATCATATTTGCACAGGGTATAGAGAATATGGATACTCCACCTACCAGGAAGAATATTCCACATGACCCTAAGTTGCTTCCATATAACAGCAAGCACCTTCAATATAGCAATAAGCAGACCCTGGAACAATAATTAGCTTCCATATAGAGAAAACTGTCTCCCCTAGCAGGAATTATCACCTATTACGTATGAGCAACTCTTTAGGATCTTAAGTCAAAAGCTAGAAACAGAACCAACCTGCCGCTAATGCATTTGTTTTTACAGTCTTGGAATGAAAAGAAAAACACTCAGTTGCTATGTACCATGAATACAATTGTGTGTCCTATAGCATATGCCTCAGACTACCATGCACTTGTGATTAGACTCAGAGTCCCTAATTTATAAATTTGTTATTCTATGTCTCCTTCCAAACAGACCAACAACTCTACCTATAACATCATCTACCTGAAGGATTGAGAATTACTTTCAAGTCACTTTGAGTTAAAATTTTCATGGAGCAAAAAATAAAAACAATTTAGATGAAAAAATTCAAGATAACAATTAGGAATACTTAAGAGAAAATTTTCTATGAGTTGCTAGGGTGTTTTGTATGTTAGAGGATGGACAGATGACACAAAGATTACTAAGCAATAGCTGGTATTTGAAATTGCATAAATGTCGAAGAATTTGTTGCCAGTGATGCTGTAATGATTAAATTTCCACAAACAACTTATTAAAAGCATCAAACATATCTACAGACAAAACATACCTACAAAGAAAAGCAACAAAACAAAGCAGTTGACAAAAGAAAAATTATCCCTCCTGTTTGCAAAGATTCTTCTATAATAATGTGAAAAGCTGTTAAACATGTGAAGATCATGTCGATCAGTGCTTCCCAACCTTCTTAATGCTCTGACCATTAAATATAGTTCCTACTGTAATGAACAAACCATAAAATTATTTAGTTGCTGTACCACAAGTATAATTTTACTACTGTAGAGTCTTCTGTTTGACTTCAGATGAAGATGTAGAACTCTCAGCTCCTCCTGCACCATGCCTGCCTGGATGCTGCCATGCTCCTTCCTTGATGATAATGGACTGAACCTCTGAACCTCTGTGCTCACATCATCTTTAGAAGCCAAGCAGCCCTGCGAGATCCCTGAAGTTTCCATGCAGTCCAGGACCCAAGGCAAGGAAATGACACCACCTACCTTTAGGGAACTATGTCTTCTCACCCAATCAAGAAAATCTCGCATAAGCATGGCCAGAGACTAACCTAATCAAAACGGTCCCTTGGGGGTGTTCCTGGAAGCTTGTCTCCTAGGTAACTGCAGATCCTGTCAAGTTGACAGTCACCACTCATCATCACAGGGGAAGATGCCTGGGCCAATCAGAACCTGAAATTCTCCAACTGGAACAACACAAATTAGGATGAATCTTCTTAAAGGCAGCAGCTGCTCATAGAAGTTTCTGGAACAGTACAAAATCACCAGTGGCAAGAAGGACTTCACATCAAAGAGAGAAGAGGAAAATGTAGGGATGCAATTTTAGGTTCCTCCCCTGTGAGTCTCCCCCTCCTTTCTTACCGTAGCCCCAAAAGCTCCCAGCCTCCTGTCCATCATGAAGATCAGTGTGCTGGGAGAGGTAAGGATCCACGGGATGGAGACAAAACTAAGCAAGCTGGTGACTTCTGAAGAGCTTGGTGGGAAGAGCTCACAGCCACCAGATAGGAATGCAACATTGAGGTCAGGATGGCTGCTGCTGCCCCAGACATCAAGTGCTTTTTAAGAAGACGAAGTTGTGGACAATAGCAGTGTGCTAATCCTGGGGTTTGGAGTTAGAACAGAGGGAAAAAGATTTCAAGCATCTGTGGACATGGGCTGGGCTGTAGCTCAGTTGGTAGACGTTTGACTAGCACACACACAGAGCAATGAGTTCCATTCCCAGCATCCTATGACTAGGTGAGGTGGTGCACCCCTGGAATATCAGCACTTGGGAGGCAGACACAGGGGGGGATCAATGGAACCTGGGTTCCTCTTGGAAAGAGAACATTGACCAACAGCAAGAGGACCTTCAGGCAGGGGACAGGCATACCCTGAGAAAAATCAGTCTCTGCTGGATGCCACCAGAACCACATGAGGTCCATTGAACTCCAAGCAGGTGTTTTTTGGCTTAGTCGTCATTTAAATCAACACTCAGGGGCCAGTGTTTTATTTTATTTTGATTCTGTGCATATGGGTGTTTCACCTGCATGTTTTTAATGTATGTCATAATGCTTATAGTGTCTATGGAGGCCAAACGAAGGTGTCAGCTACCCTGAGACTGGAGGGGTTACAAATGGTTGTACGCTGTCATGTGGTTGCTGGAAATTGAGCCCAGGTCCTCTGGAAGAGCAGCCAGAGCTTTTAACCACTGAGCCGTCCCTCCAGCCCCCTGTCCATTCAGACTGCTGTAAGAAAATGCCATAAACAAGATAGCCTGGTTTGGCTGAGCAGTGATGGTATAGCCCTATAATCTCAGCACTTGGGAGGCAGAGTTCGAGACCACCCTGGTTTACAGAGTGAGTCCTGGTACAGCCGTGGCTACACAGAGAAACCATGTCTCAAAAAACCACCAATCAAAACCAAACAAGAACAAGCAATCGAGCAAGCAAACAAAAACCTCCACCAAAACAAAACCCCAAACAGGTTTGTTCTTCTCGGTGCCAAAGCCTAGGGCATTGAAGACAAAGGTTCTGGAAGATTTGGTGACTGGCGAGAGGGGGCTTCCTTATTCACAGAGAGCATTGTCCGCTCACTGTCTTTGAACGTTACAAAGGAGAGGCATATTTGAATTAGCTACTTTAACTTACCAATGAGACAAACTTCCTGATAAAGGCACTTTATGGGGGAAAGGGTTTCTTTTGCCCTACTTGAGGGACACAGTCTGGCATGGCAGCAGAGCTTGAAGAAGCTGCTAACCCTGTAACTCAGGAAGCAGAGACCTGTGAATGCCTGCACTCATCTTGCTTGTTTTATTGTATTCAACCCACAGACTGGTGCCACATCCATTTACAGTGGATCTCCCCACTTCCGTTAACCCAGTCTAGGAGCCAGGTACTCAACTCTAGTGACGTTAAGAGGCGGAGCCTAGTGGGAGGTGCTGATGTCACTGAGGGCATGCTGCCAGAAGGGATGAAGGTCATTTGTCTGAGACTTGAGTCATTTCTCACGAACCAGTTCTTATCAAGGGGCAAACCTGCTCTTCTGCTAGCTTCTGTCATTTGATGTCATGTCTCACACCTTTAGGCCCTCCCACCGTTGGAATGCTGTGGTAGTTGAATAGGTTTGGCCTCCATAGACTCATGTGTTTGGATGCTTGGCCAATAGGGAATGGCAAGATTAGGAGATGTGGCCTTGTTGGAGTAGGTGTGGCCTTGTTGGAGGAAGTGTGTCACGGTGGGGGTCTCTTATGCTCAAGCTTTGTCCAGTTTGGATTGTCTGCCTTCAGATCAAGATGTAGAGCTCTCAGCTGCTTCTCCAGCACCATGTCTGCCTGCATGCTGTCATGCTTCCTGCCATGATGATAATGGACTGAACCTCTGAACCTATTAAGTCAGCCCCCTAATTAAATATTTTCCTTTGTAAGAGTTGCTGTAGTCATGGTGTCTCTTCACAGCAATGAAACCCTAAGACAAATACTATGCACTGTGAGATCCTAACCACAGCTCAACTGATACTGGCACCATGCTTTTAAACCTTCAGAACTGTGAGCTAAAGAAATCTCTTTTCTTTATAAAGTTACCCGGATTCAGGTATTCATGTGATAGTAATGTCAAATGGACTGTGAAAAGCTAATACCTTGGTAGTAACATTGAACCTGAAGTTTACTATGTCACCAAGCATGTCACCTAAGCTTTCTAAGCTTCAGCTTTCATAGCTAATGAAAATAATAACTCATTTGCTGCCTGTGGGATCAGTATGTAAATCAAATTAGTCAATGTATGGGACGTTACAAAGTGGCTTATCAATGGTAGGTTTATTACTATCCTATTAAAAATAAACTTTGGAGCTGGAAAAAAAATTACTACTGTAAAGTATGAGATATGCAGAATATCTGATATGCAACCCACATGGGGTCATCATGCATAGATTGAAAACCACTGGTCTAGAAGAAACAAACTTCTGCTGGCAGCTAAGGACATCATACTGCATAGCTACATAAATAGCAGGATTGAGGTGTCAAGAAGGATGTAAGCCAGACATCAGGATTTCCCCTCTGCTCTTTTTTTAATGGGATATTTTATTTATTTATATTTCACCTTTCCGGTTTCCCCTCTGGAAATCCCCTATCCCATCCCCCTCTGCCTGCTTCTCTGAGGGTGTTCCTCCACCCACTCACCCACTCCTGCCTCCCCGACCTGGCATTCCCATACACTGGGGCATCGAGCTTTCCAAGAACAAAGGGCCTCTCCTTCCATTGATGTCAGACAAGGTCACCATCTTCTACATATGCAGCTGGAGTCATGGGTCTGTCCACGTATACTCTTTTGTTGGTGGTTTAGTCCCTGAGATAACTGGGGGTTCCGTTTGATTGATATTGTTGTTCTTCCTGTGGGGCAGTATCTGGATGCCCTTTCCTTCAGCCTCTGTTCCACATTTTGTCTCCATATTTCTTCTCTTGAGCATTTTGTTCCCCAATCAAAGAAGGACTAAAGCATCTACACTTTGCTCTTCTGTCTTCTTGATCTTCATGTGATTGTATCTTGGGTATTCCATGCTTTTGGGCTAATATCCACTTATCGATGAGTGCATACCATGTGTGATCTTTTACACTTGGGTTACCTCACTCAGGATATTTTCTAATTCCATCCATTTGCTTAAGAATTTGATGAAGTCATCATTTTAACTAGCTGAGTAGTACTCCATTGTATAATTCCCCATTTTCTGTATCCATTCCTCCATTGAAGGGTTTTCTCCAGCTTCTGGCTATTATAAATGAAGCTGCTCTGAACATTGTGGAGCATGTGTCCTTGTTATATGTGGGAGCATCTTTTGGGTATATGCTCAGGAGTGGTATAGCCGGGTCTTTAGGTAGTACTATGTCTAATGTTCTGAGGATCCACCAGACTGATTTCCAGAGTTTTTGTATCAGCTTGCAATCCCACTACCAATGGAGGGGTGTTGCTTTTTCTCCACATCCATACCAGCATCTGGTATCACCTGAGTTTTTTATCTTAGTCATTCTGCCTGCTATGAGATGGAATCTCAGGGTTGTTTTGATTTGTATTTCCCTGATGGTTAATGATGTTGAACATTTCTTTAGGTGATTCTCAGCCGTTTGGTATTCCTCAATTGAAAATTCTTTCTTTAGCTCTATACCCCATTTTAATAGGGTTATTTGGTACTCTGGGGTCTAACCAATTGCGTTCTTTGTATATATTGAATATTAGCCCTCTATCAGATGAGGATTGGTAAAGATCTTTTCCCAATCTGTTGGTTGCCATTTTGTCCTATTGACATTGACCATTGCCTTATAGAAGCTTTGCAATTTTATAAGGTCCCATTTCTCAATTGTTGATCTTAGAGCATAAGCCATTGGTGTTCTGTTCAGGAAATTTTCCCCTGTGCCCATGTGTTCTAGGTTCTTCCCCACAGTTTAACAGTAGGTGTGATCTGATAGTGAAAACATCAACCATCCTAAACTTAGTACCTACATTTGCACAGAATTCCTTTTCTCTAACCTATTTATGTAAGTCTACAAGTTAGCCTCCTTCCTTTAATACTGTCATTGTAGAATCAATTATAGGAAAGCATTTGCACTTTTGGTTTCTCTCTGTGGATCACTTTGCATTGCACAGCTTTTATTACCAACCGTTTTCACCTTCTGTTTACTTGCTATTACTTAGTGTATATTTCTAAAGTCCAAAAGGAACCAATGAAATGGCTCACAGCATAACACCCAGCCATTGCACCCCAGTGTGAGAATCTGAATTCCTTGTGAGTGACCCACAATACTAAAATAAAAAAAATATACAAAATAACTAATTCACTCTGGGTAGTAGAGTTAAGGTTAATGGTCTCTGGGACACTGTGAGACTCTGGTCTTTGTTTCTTCCAAGTTAGAACTCACCTGTTCTCTCACATGAGCTAAATTTTGAATTTTAAGAAGCATTCAAGGATGTGTATATATTTCACTGGATAAAGGTGCTTCCGGTAGAAATCTAATGACCTGAGTATAGACATACAGAACAGAGTTAACACTTAGATTTAAAAGCTAAGGAGATTGCTCAGTGGTTAAGAGCACTAATTACTTTTGTAAGGCACATAGGTTCAGTTAACAATATCTGCATGGAAGCTTACAACACTTGTAATTGGAGGGATCTGATGACCCCTCTAAGTTCAGAAGTTTGAGACTTTAAAGAAGCCTTTCTGACTAAGGTCAGAGAAATGGCTTCTTCTAATGTGTTCTCTGTAGGACAGAGGTTACAAGTATATTTGAAGGATATGGGATATTTTTCATATTTATGTGGTTTAAGGACTCAGTGGATTCTTTCTTAGTGACACTGACATGTGGAGATTGGCTCATGCTCATGGCTCTGCCAGGCATGGAAAGATTCAAGGGTAGGGTGCTCTAGCCTGGAAAAGAACCCTGGCTCATGCATAGAGACTTCTTCAGAAACAGTTCCCATCAGGTTATGGTACCTAGAGATGTCTTGACTTGTTCTTCTGGAATCCTGAGAATTACATAAAAATCACCTTTCTTTTTTTTTTTTTTTTTTGTCTTTTTTTTTTCCAGAGCTGAGGACCAAACCCAGGGCCTTGCGCTTGCTAGGCAAGCGCTCTACCACTGAGCTAAATCCCCAACCCAATCACCTTTCTTTTGAGGTTAAGGGTATTTCACTCTCCAGATAATGAGAAGGGAATCCATCTCATTTCCAGGACCATTCATGCCACTATTTACTTTAGTAGCATTCCAGGAAATGTGGTAATCATCTTGACTTTATTCATATTCCATGGAAATAAACTCAAATTTTCCTGGCTGATCAATTTTTATTTTCATAATAACTCTACTTCCCTAATACAATCTAACTGAATGTCAGGAGCTATCATAGGACAAAATAATACCTAGCAGATGATCTTCCTGAGATGACTGCCTTAGATTAATGTCTATGACGAACTCCAGTACACAAGGCCGAGAAGAAAATCATTTTAGGATAATTACTTTTCCTGTTATTATTAAACATATATAACAATCACTGGGCATTAGTCAACCCTTCTGAGATCTCTGCCAATCTATGAAGATGTACTGTCTTGTAGTTATGCTTTATAGACAAATAGATGATTTCTTAATTCTTAGTAATCCTATAAGAATCCTTAAAATTTTATCAGTGCTTATTAAACTCTTTTATAGTGGAACTGCTATTAGATCCTTTTCTGATAGTCAAAACTGTAATGAGAAATCTGCCTGTCTCCCATGTGTCACCCGTTAATTGTTCTTAGATATTAATCAGAATTTCTCCTACTCAGAGCACATTTCAAGAGGCTGTAAAACAATTAATTAAAGGTCATAAAAAAGGGAACTAACAATCTATTATAGGTGCGAGGACAGAAGACAGAATATTAACTGAATTTATCTATACAAACTAATCTTCTATGAACCTGTGGAGCTGTGATAGGTAATGGGCGTTTATTCAGATAGTTACTCGTTATGGATAGGCACATAAACATTCTTGTTGTAAAATTCTACGTAAATGTTTTATTAGACGTTTTCTGTGAATTTTTGATGAACTTTTAAACATGAAATCGTGTATTCCAAAAGATGTATGGGTACTGAGGACGAAGAGATGTGAAAAGAGAGAAGAAATTTTCTCTGTTTCTCCACTTGGAGAAGGATGTTTCCTTTTTAGCACTGAGAATCTTTCTGCTTTTCTCCCTTAGATAGCATTCATAGGAAACTCTATAGAATAGAAAAAATGCTATAATTATTTTTCAAAGTGTCCCTTTCTCTTCCTCTGACTTCTGATTAGCATGCAGAAAGTTAGAACTGCGAAGATCCTGCTGAGATAGAACAAAAGACACATTACCTTTTTCTGTTTTTTTTTTTAAATTGGATATTTTCTTTTTTTTTTCATCGTTATTAACTTGAGTATTTCTTATTTACACTTTGATTTTTATTCCCCTTCCCGGTTTCCTGGCCAACATCCCCCTAACCCCTCACCCCTTTCTCTATGGGTATCCCCCCCTCCATCCTCCCCCCATTACCACCCTCCCCCAAAAATCACATTCACTACGGGTTCATTCTTGGCAGGACCAAGGGCTTCCCCTTCCACTGGTGCTCTTACTAGGCTATTCATTGCTACCTATGAGGTCAGAGTCCAGGGTCAGTCCATGTATAGTCTTTGGGTAGTGGCTTAGTCACTTGAAGCTCTGGTTGATTGGCATTTTAGTTCATATGGGGTTGCAAGCCTCTTCAAACTCTTTCAGTCCTTTGTCTGATTCCTTTAATGGGGGTCCCATTCTCAGTTCAGTGGTTTAATGATGACATTCGCCTATGTATTTGCTGTATTCTGGGTGTGTCTCTCAGGAGAGATCTACATCTGGTTCCTGTTGCCCTGCACTACTTTGCTTCATCCATCTAGTTTGGTGGCTGTATATGTATGGGCCACATGTGGGGCAGGCTGGGAAGGGAGGTTTCCTTCTGCCTCTGTTCTAAACTTTGCCTCCCTATTCCCTCCCAAGGGTATTCTTCTTCCCCTTTTAAAGAAAGAGTGAATCATTCGCATTTTGGTCATCCTTCTTGACTTTCATGTGTTCTGAGCATCTAGGGTAAATCAAGCATTTGGGCTAATAGCCACTTCCCAATGATGCATACCATGTGTGTTTTGGGTTACCTCACTGAGGATGATATTTTGCAGTTCCATCCATTTGCCTATGAATTTCACAAAGTCATTGTTTTTGATAGCTGAGTAATATTCCATTGTGTAGATGTACCACATTTTCTGTATCCATTCCTCTGTTGAAAGGCATTTGGGTTTTTTCCAGCTTCTGGCAATTATAAATAAGGCTATGAACATAATGGAGCATGTGTCTTTGTTATATGTTGGAGCATCATTTGGATATATGCCCAAGAGAGGTATAGCTGGGTCCTCAGGTAGTTCAATGTCCAATTTTCTGAGGAACCTCCAGACTGATTTCCAGAATGATTGTACCAGTCTGCAATCCCACCAACAATGGAGGAGTGTTCCTTTTTCTCCACATCCTCGCCAACATTTGCTGTCACCTGAGTTTTTGATCTTAGTCATTCTCACTGGTGTGAGGTGAAATCTCAGGGTTGTTTTGATTTGCATTTCCCTTATGACTAAAGCTGATGAACATTTCTTTAGGTGTTTCTCAGCCATTCGGCATTCCTCAGCTGTGAATTCTTTGTTTAGCTCTGAACCCCATTTTTAATACGGTTATTTGTCTCCCTGCGGTCTAACTTCTTGAGTTCTTTGTATATTTTGGATATAAGCCTTCTATCAGTTGTAGATCTTTTCCCAATCTGTTGGCTGTCATTTTGTCCTAACAACAGTGTCCTTTGCCTTACAGAAGCTTTGCAGTTTTATGAGATCCCATTTGTCAATTCTTGATCTTAGAGCATAAGCCATTGGTGTTTTGTTCAGGAAATTTTCTCCAGTGCCCATGTGTTCGAGATGCTTCCCCACTTCTTCTATTAGTTTGAGTGTATCTGGTTTGATGTGGAGGTCCTTGATCCCCTTAGACTTACGCTCTGTACAGGGTGATAAGCATGGATCGATCTGCATTCTTCTACATGCTGACCTCCAGTTGAACCAGCACCATTTGCTGAAAATGCTATCTTTTTCCATCAGATGGTTTTGGCTTCTTTGTCAAAAATCAAGTGACCATAGGTGTGTGGGTTCATTTCTGGGTCTTCAATTTTATTCCACTGGTCTATCTGTCTGTCTCTGTACCAACACCATGCAGTTTTTATCACTATTGCTCTGTAATACTGCTTGAGTTCAGGGATAGTGATTCCCCTGGAAGTCCGTTTATTGTTGAGGATAGTTTTAGCTATCCTGGGTCTTTTGTTATTCCAGATGAATTTATAAATTGTTCTGTCCAACTCTCTGAAGAATTGGACTGGTATTTTGATGGGGATTGCATTGAATCTGTAGATTGCTTTTGATAAAATGGCCATTTTTACTATATTAATCCTGCCAATCCATGAGCATGGGAGATCTTTCCATCTTCTGAGATCTTCAATTTCTTTCTTCAGAGGCTTGAAGTTCTTATCATACAGATCTTTCACTTGCTTGGTTAAAGTCACATCAAGGTATTTTATATTATTTGGAACTATTATGAAGGATGTCATTTCCCTACTATTTGCAGATGATATGATAGTATAATTAAGTGATCCCAAAAGTCCCACCAGAGAACTACTAAACCTGATAAACACCTTCAGCAAAGTGGCTGGGTATAAAATTAACTCAAATAAATCAGTAGCCTTCCTCTACACAAAAGAGAAACAAGCCGAAAAAGAAATTAGGGAAACGACACCCTTCATACTAGTTCAAGATATTTTCTTTATTTACATTTCAAATGTTAATCCCTTTCCCTTTTCCCCTCCAGAAACCTCCTATCCATCTCCCACCTGCTTCTATGAAGATGTTCACCACCACCCACTTCCTCCCACCTTCCCACCTCAGCATTCCCCTCCATTAGGGCATCATGCCTTCACAGGACCAAGGGCCTCTCCCATTGATGCCCTACAAGGCCATCCTTTGGTACATCTGCAGCTGGAGCCATGGGTTTCTCCATGTGTACTCATTGGCTTGTAGTTTAGTCCTCGGAAGATCTGGCAGGTCTGGTTGGTTGATGTTGTTCTTCCTCTGGGGTTGCAAATCCCTTCAGCTCCTTGAGTCCTTTGTTTAACTTCTCCATTGTGGACACCTTTCTCAGTCCAGTGGTTGGCTGTGAGGATCTGTTTCTGTATTTGTCAGGCTCTGGCAGAGCCTCTCAGAAGACAGCTATGTCAGGCTTTAGTCAGAAAGCACTTCTTGACATCCACAGTAATGTCTGAAGTTGTTGTTGATATATGGAATGGATACCAAGATGGGGCAGTCTCTGGATGGCCTTTCCTTTAGTATGTTCTCCATACTCTGTCTCCAAATTTCCTCCCTTGAGTATTTTGTTCCCACTTCAGACTAAAGCATCCAAACTTTGGTCTGCTTTCTTCTTGAACTTCATATGGTTTGTAAATTGTATCTTGGGTATTCAATGCTTTTGAGCTAATACTAACTTATCAGTGAGTGCATACATTTGTATTCCTTTGTGACTGGGTTAACTAACTCAGGATGCTATTTTCTAAATCCATCCATTTGCCTAAGAATTTCATGAAGTCATTGTTTCTAATAGCTGAATAGTACTCCATTGTATAGACGTACCACATGTTCTGTATCTATTCCTCTGTGAAGGACATAAGGGTTCTTTTCAGTTTCTGGCTATTATAAATAAGGCTGCTATGAACATAGTGGAGCATGTGTCCTTCTTATATGTTGGAGCATCTTTTGCATACATGCCCAGAAGTAGTATAGATAGGTCTTCAGGTAGTATTATGTCTAATTTTCTGAGGAAATCCCAGACTATTTTCCAGAATGGTTGTACCAGCTTGTAACCCAACCAACAATGGAGGAGTCTGAGAAAGCATTTGACAAAATCCTACACTCCTTCATCGTAAAAGACTTGGAAAGATCAGGAATACAAGGCACATAACTAAACATAGTTAAAGCAATATACAGCAAACCAGTAGTCAACATCAAACTAAATGGAGAGAAACTTGAAGCAATCTCACTAATATTAGGGACTAGACAAGGTACCCACTCTCTCCATACTTATTCAATTTAGTACTTGAAGTCTAGCCAGAACAATCAGACAAGGAAAGGAAGTTAAAAGGATTCAAATTGGAAAGGAAGAAGTCAAAATATCACTATTTGCAGATGATATGGTAGCATACTTAAGTGACCTCAAGAGTTCCACCAGAGAACTACTAAGCCTGATAAACAACTTCAGGACCATGGCTGGGTATAATTTTAACTCAAACAATTCAGTAGAACAAACATTATTCAAAGAACAAACAGGGTGAGAAAGAAATTACGGAAATGACACCCTTCACAACAGTCCCAAATAATATAAAATAACTCAGTGTGACGTTATCCAAGCAAGTGAGAGATCTGTATGACAAGAACTTCACGTCTCTGAAGAAAGAAATTGAAGAAGATCTGAGAAGATGGAAAGACCTCTCATACTCATGGATTGGCAGGATTAATGTAGTAAAAATGGCCATCATGCCAAAAGCAATCTACAGATTCAATGCAATCCCCATCAAAATTTCAAATCAATTCTTCATAGAGTTAGAAACAGCCATTTTCAAATTCATTTAGAATAACAAAAAAAGCCAGGATAGCTAAAACTATACTTAACAATAAAAGATCTGGGGAATCACCGTCCCAGATCTCAAACAGTATTACAGAGGAAGAATGATTAAAAACTGTATGGTATTATTACAAAGACAGGGAGATAGATCAGTGGAATAAAACTGAAGACCCAGAAATGAACCCACACCCCTATGGTCACTTAATCTTTGACAACGGAGCTAAAACTATCCAATGGAAAAAGTTAACATTTTCAATAAATGGTGCCAGTTTAACTGGAGTTCAACATGTAGAATGCAAACTGAGCCATTCTTATAGCCTTTTACAAAGCTTAAGTCCAAGCAGATTAAGGATGTCTACATCAAACCAGATACACTCAAACTAATAGAAGAAAAAGTGGGGAAGAGTCTCGATCACATGGGCACTGGGGAAATTTTTCTCAACAAAACACCAATGGTTTATGCTCTAGTATAAAAAAATGGACAATGTGGACCTCATAAAAACTGCAAACCTTTTGCAAGGCAAAGGACACTGTCATTAGGAAAAAATGGCAACCAACAGATTTGTAAAAGATCTTTGCCAATTCTACATCTGAAAGAGGGGTAATATCCAAAATATAAAAAGAACACAAGAAGTTAGACTCAAGATATCCAAATAACCCTATTTAAAAATGGGGTACAGAGCTAAACAAAGAATTCTCAGCTGAGGAATATTGAATGGCTAAGAAGTTCCTAAAGAAATGTTCCACATCCTTAGTTATTAGGGAAATGCACATCAAAACAACCCTGAGATTCCACCTCACACCAGTCAGAATGGCTAAGATTAAAAACTCAGATGACCTCCAGCCCATAAATCAGGCATGGTGTTGCATTCCTATCGTAGCAATACTTGGGAAGTGGATACAGAATCACCATAAATTCAAGGATATCCTCAGTTCCCTGGCAAGTTCAAGGCCAGTCTGGGAAATATTTCATAACCCCCCCCCCAGAGAATCAGAAATACCTTATAAATTTCCTAAAGTCTCTATTTTGTCAATACTACTGTAAAAATTTGCAGGATTAAGAGACTTCACATTGCCTGGCAAGTCATTAGAATAAGAAATATGGTAAACTGATTTATACCTATGCAATCAAAACCTTATCTAGAGTTTACTGGCATGTCTTAAAATATTAAGAGTGGGAAGATAGAGGCACGGGAGCTACAGATAGACCAGTGGAATAAATTTGAAGACCCAGAAATGAACCCACACACCTATGGTCACTTGATTTTTGACAAAGGAACCAAAACCATCAGATGGAAAAAGATAGCATTTTCAGCAAATGGTGCTGATTCAACTGGAGGTCAGCATGTAGAAGAATGCAGATCGATCCATGCTTATCACCCTGTACAAAGCTTAAGTCCAAGTGGATCAAGGACCTCCACATCATACCAGAGACACTCGAACTAATAGTAGAAAAAGTGGGGAAGCATCTCGAACACATGGGCACTGGAGAAAATTTCCTGAACAAAACACCAATGGCTTATGCTCTAAGATCAAGAATTGACAAATGGGATCTCATAAAACTGCGAAGCTTCTGTAAGGCAAAGGACACTGTTGTTAGGACAAAACGGCAACAAACAGATTGGAAAAAGATCTTTACCAATCCTACAACTGATAGAGGGCTTATATCCAAAATATACAAAGAACTCAAGAAGTTAGACCGCAGGGAGACAAATAACCCTATTAAAAATGGGGTTCAGAGCTAAACAAAGAATTCACAGCTGAGAAATTCCAAATGTCTGAGAAACACCTAAAGAAATGTTCAACATCTTTATCATAAGGGAAATGCAAATCAAAACAACCCTGAGATTTCACCTCACACCAGTGAGAATGGCTGAGATCAAAAACTCAGGTGACAGCAGATGCTGGTGAGGATGTAGAGAAAGAGGAATACTCCTCCATTGTTGGTGGGATTGCAGACTGGTACAACGATTCTAGAAATCAGTCTGGAGGTTCCTCAGAAAACTGGACACTGCACTACCTAAGGCATATACCCAAAAGATGCCCCAGCATATAACAAAGAAACATGCTCCACTATGTCCATAGCAGTCTTATTTATAATAGCTAGAAGCTGGAAAGAACCCAGGTGCCCTTCAACAGAGGAATGGATATGGAAATATGGTACACAATAGAATACTACTCAACTACCAAATACAATGACTTTAGGAAATTCATAGGCAAATGGATGGAAATGTAAAATATTCTGAGTGACATAACCCAATCTCAGTAAAACACACATGATATGCACTCATTGATATGTGGATATTAGCCCAAATGCTCAAATTACCCAAGATGCACAGAACACATGAAACTCAAGAAGGATGACCAAAATGTGAATGCTTCACTCCTCCTTTAAAAGTGGAAGAAGAATACCCTTGGGAGGGTATAGGGAGGCAAAGTTTAGAACAGAGGCTGAAGGAACACCCATTCATGTTGGGAGCAATACCCTTGAAACTCTCCATTATTAATGTTATTATTATGGTTAAGTATGACTGGGTTCATGGAAATTCCCCAGCCAGCTGCAGAAGACTAATACAAATCTGGTGGTCAAAATGAATAATAATATGATAATGCTGTGACCTTGCTGAGAAATACATCTGACATCAAGACGTCCAATGTGATGACCTGTAGCCTTTCTGAAAAATCAACATCCTGCTGACTAATAGATACATCAAACCTGTGACCTTTCTGACATCCTGTCAACATCAGCCTATTCCCTGACCACACAAATATTGTGTCCTTGACCTGTGTAAATGTTTCTTACTCGCCCCACCTCTGTTACCCATGTTATGGTATAAATTCAGTCTTGGCTAAGAGTAAAATTGTCACCTTGATCAAACTCTTGTCTTGGCGTCCTTCTTTGTGTCTCTTGGCCCCCATTCTCTTCCAGGTACCCAGCACCCTCATTGACATTCAGAGCCTGCCCCCCATGTGTCCCATACATATACAGCCACCAAACTAGATAAGATGGATGAAGCAAAGAAGTGCAGGCCAACAAGAACCGGATGTAAATCTCTCCTGAGAGACACAGCCAGAATATAGCAAATACATAGGCGAATGCCAGCAGCAAACCACTGAACTGAGAATGGGACCCCTGTTGAAGGAATCTTAGAAAGGACTGAAAGAGCTTGAAGGGGCTTGAGACCCCATATGAACAACAATGCCAAGCAACCAGAGCTTCCAGGAACTAATTCACTACCCAAAGACTGTACATGGACTGACCCTGGGCTCCAACCTCATAGATAGCAATGAATGGCCTAGTAAGAGCACCAGTGTAAGGGGAAGCCCTTGGTCCTGCCAAGACTGAACCCCGAGTGAATGTAATTGTTGGGGGGAGGGCGGTAATGGGGGAGGATGGGGAGGGGAACACCCCTATAGAGGGGGAGGGGGAGGGGTTAGGGGGATGTTTGCCCGAAAAAATAATTAATAAAAAAAGAATAAAAAAGAAAAAAGCTTTCTGCATGTTAAAGGAAAGTAGACATATAACCTACAGAATGGGAGAAAATCATTAACTTTTGTACACTTTAGCAAGAATCTTAAAACCTAGAATATATAAAGAAAAGTTACGATTAAAAAATCTTTCAACACTTTCTTTTCTTTTTCCTCTTTTTTATTGGACTCTTTTTTATTTATATTTCAAATGTTATCCCCTTTCCTGGTTCCTGTCCATAAACTCCCTATCCCATCCCCCGTCCCTCTGCTTCTATGAGGGTGTTCCCCCACTCACCCACCCACCCATTCCTGCCTCTCTGCCCTGACATTCCCCTACACTGGGGTATCGAGCCTTGGCAGGAACAAGGGCTTCTCCTCCCATTGATGCTCTAACTCTCCATTGGGGATCCTGTTCTCAATTCAGTGATTGGCTCCAAGTAACTGACTCTGTATTTGTCATGCTTTCGGAGAGCCTCTCAGGAGACAGCTATATCAGGCTCCTGTCAGCTTGCACTTTTTGGCATCAGCAACATTGTCTGGGTTTGGTAGCTATACATGGGCTGAATCTCCAGGCCTTTCCTTCAGTCTCTGATCCAAACTTCGTCTCCATATTTCTCCTATGAATATTTTTGTTCCACCTTCTCAGGACTGAAACATCTGTACTTTGGTCATCCTTCTTGAGCTTCATGTGGTCTGTGCATTGTATCTTGGGTAATCCAAGCTTTTGGGCTAATACCCACTTATCAGTGAATGCATACCATAAGTGTGTGTGTGTGTGTGTGTGTGTGTGTGTGTGTTTTCAACAACTTTCAAGTAAACAAATGTGTTAATGAAATAAAAGTTTTTTGTTTTGTTTTGTTTTGTTTTTTTGGGAGATAAAATACAAATAAGTAGTAAATTCTTTTAAAAGTGTTCAACATATTTAGCTATTAATTTAGCAGGGTATGAAAATTACAAATATGTTGAGACTCCATTATACTCCTTAGGATGATGAATATCAAGAGAATAGACATTAACAGATGCTGGTGATGATATAGAAAAACAATCAGTGGTTTGAGGGGAAAATACTCTATTCATTACAAAGTACAAAGATTTCTAAATAAAATATAGCTAGGATTACAATATAACACAGATATATTATTTTGACCATATACCCAAACATCTCTGTCTTACCAGAAAGATACTGCACATCCATGTAAACTGCTGTATTATAAAGAATAGCCAAAAAAGCAATGTTTACCCTAGCAGTTCATTAGCAGATAATGGAAGTGTGCTATCTAGACACAGAATTTCATTCATCTGTAAAGGAAAATGAAATCATGAAATTTTCAAGAACTAGGTGAACTTACAAAGAACTCAGCCAGGTGACACAGACACAGGGGGAAAACACATGGTCTTTCTGAAACAAGGATATGGATCTCTTAGCATGTATACATATACATATATATATATACATATACATATACATATATACATATATATACATATATATATATATATAATCATGGTTATGGGCCATCAAACCAGAAACAAAATCAAAGATAAGGAGAAGGGAGGTGTTGCAGAATCAAGGGGAGCGTAATAGAACAATGTGACACTAAACTGAGTAAAAAAGAATAAAATCAGGGTCTTGAAAAGGTATCTTCATAGTCACTTTTATAGTAGAATCATTTCAGCAGCTAAAGATGCAGTCACTCCACATGTTCATCAACAAAGACATGCATGAAGACAACATGGTGTACACAAACAACGGTGTAGGATTTATCCTCAAAAACAAAAGTTGACACATTCTAAAACATAGATGACAGAACAGATCCTGTGTTAGGTGCTCTGACCACTCGTGCTTATATGTGATTCCATCTAGTTGTAGTAACTAAAACAATCTATTGCAAATACACAGAAGCTAAAAGGATGAGGCTGCCACGACTTCTCAGCAGGTAAAGGTGGTTTCCAAGAAGCCCGATGATCAAAGTTCAATCCGGTGTTCCAATCATGGAAGGACAGACACAGTTCCAAAACACATCTTCTAACCTCCATACAAGTAATCTCTCTTATGTGCACTTGCTCACCCACCCCAAGGACAAATGAATTGTATAGTGAAAAATTTAAAGATATTAGAATAATGATAGGAATGCAATGTGAAAGGGATAGATATTTGTTCAAGGACAGTTTTGTGTTTGTGAAGAAAACGTTCTGGGGATCAGCCACAGAACATCAGGATCATTATTCATATGAATTAACTGTATAAGTACAATGGTTAACATGGTAGATATTTGTAGTTTGAAATTAGTTCTCATCTTAAATGCAAAAGGACTATGGTTAATATATGAGAAGTTCTGGTCATGTTGAATGGTACAACTACATTGATGGTGGTCAGTTAAAGTCAGAACTGACTTTGATTTATAATCTGGAGATATTGAATTTAGGGTCAAAATGATGAGTTTATATTTTTGTCTGTAAGAAAAATACATAAGTATATTAGTTAGGTATATAATATGGTAGAGTTGTTGTTGTTGTTGTTGTTGTTGTTGGTTTGGTTTCACTTATTAAGAATAATCCCTGACATCAGGCAGATATATGATAGCTTCTGAAACTCTATAGACAGTAGCCTTGGCAGTAGTAATAAAGTCAAATATACCTGTGTCTATTTTCCAGAAGTGGGCATGTTGGATTAGATAGGTTTCACATGACAAGAGCACTGTATCTGTTTATTCTTGAATATAACACATGAGCAGGATTCATATAACAATCAGTTTAGGGTGACACTCAATAAACATGAAAATAAACTCAGGAAAATCTCTGTCATAATTCAGAATAGCTAAAGTACAAAAAATATTAAACATGCTCCTTAATATACATTAAACAGGCAATTACTCCTTACTTGTAATTCAATGAATTTCTCTTAAATCTTCAAGCATCCTTAAAGTCATTTTTTTTCTGGTAGAAAATAAGATAATTTAATTTACTGTTATCAGTATTCTATTTCACTAATTCTTTTGGAATTAATTTTTAAGACACAAAAAATAGAATGCTTTTCTATCAAGGTGCATTTACTGAGGAGGAGGAGTAAAAAGAATACAAGCACACCAAACTAATTAACATAAGATAGAGATGGAACTCAGGCTTTCCTAGCTATTACAAGGTACTGGGTGTGATACCCTGTCTTATCAGTAAAGAAAAATGTAGAAACCAAACAAATCTTTTTAAAACTAAAAACTAGAAAGAGACATGGAAGAAGAGATAGACATAAGGTAAACAATAAATATGTAAATATGGAGTTTTTCAAAGAGACAGAGGCAATATGGAGAAAGGAAAGAAGAAAATGAGGATATCAGTTATAGCAGAGACTCAGTAGCAGCTTATGGGAGAGAGACGCTCACACAGTTTAGGCAGGAATAGAGACACTGGACTCAGCTCTGAGTTGAAAATACTCAAATTAATCCAACAGCTCATTCAAGTCCCTACTCTTTAAACCATAACAGGGTTCCATTTTCCTATTCTACTTATTCTATCAATCTGTGTCACACACACACACACACACACACACACACACACACACACATCTCTTTCTCTTCTTCACTCTTTCCTTCTTTCCTCATTTTCCCCTCCTTTTTACTTTTTCCTTCCTTCTTTCTTCTCAGCAGAGCTTTGGAAGGATTTCATAATATTTTAAGTACAACTAAAGTAAAAATAAGGGGGAAAAAGGTGTATCCAAGATAAGGAGTGTGGCTTCTCCAAGGAGGGCTTCTTCAAGTCTTGCGTGTCTCTTTCTACTTTTTAGTTTTAAAAAACTAAAGGAACCATGATTCAGTATATTTTAACACAGAGGCTCACACTGCCTCTCTCTCCTCATGGCCAGGTTCAGCCTACTAACCCTGTGTAATGGCTATTCCTGGTTTTCAAATTGACTATATCTGGAATGAATGACAATACAGAATTGGCTCACCTGTGATCCAGATCTTGAGGCCAGAAGACACAAGTTTCTGACCTGAATCTTGGCATGGCGATATTGAGGCATAGTGGCTATAAAAAGCTTAGGCCCAGGCAAGGTAGGAGAGCACACCTTAATCCCAGGGAACTAAGGCAAGGAGATCTTTGAGTTCAAAATCAGCCTGGAACCAAAATATTCCCAGATCCAGGGTGGTTTATTCTGGGCCACACTTTCTGCTGGAGAACTAAACAAAAACATTAGAAGAAGGAAGATTCTCTCTTCTTCGTCGGCTTGCATTTACTTGCAGCACATCTGCTGGAATCTCCTTCAGAAGAGCAGCTGAAACAACTAGCCACATGGGACTGAGCAACTACTAGATTCTTGGACTTTCCACTCACAGCTGACCATTGTTGGTTGGACTACAGACTATAAGTCAACAAGTTCCCTTAATATATCGAGACATTCCATAAATCGTGAGTCTAAAAACCTTGACTAAAACACCATGTTGAGTGTACTACACTTTCCCTGCAATGTATATACTTCTAGATGCTTCTGGCTCTTGTCTCCCTCACATCTGCAATGAAAACCTTCTCTTCAAAGATACTTTGGGATACTCACATCCACATGTTCATTCAAAAACTGCCAAATACTATGAGGCATGAGAGAAGAGAGTAAGTGTCATGAGTGTGCGTGCACTGCATCCTTCGCGTCTAGTTTTCCAAATGATTCATCCATGTTGTGTGTGTCACTCATTGTTGACTTTCATGCTGTAGACCACTCCATTGCATGTGTATACAACAATTTATATTCACAATTAATAGCTATACCCTCTTATTGTGAGCTATGATGAATGAGACTGCTGTGAATTTGCTGTAATTAAATCTAGGTGTACATAGGCATGTATAGGGAACAGTTTTCCCTAAGTACATTAAAATTTGGGATTCGCTTTTCTAAATATATCAGATTTAAGAAATTACAGACATATACAGAAAATGTGGTACATCTATACAATGGAATATTACTCAGCTATCAAAAACAATGACTTTATGAAATTCATAGGCAAATGGATGGAACTGGAAAATATCATCCTGAGTGAGGTAACCCAAACATAGAAAAACACACATGGTATGCACTCATTGATAAGTGGCTATTAGCCCAAATGCTTGAATTACCCTAGATGCACAGAACACATGAAACTCAAGAAGGATGACCAAAATGCGAATGCTTCACTGCTTCTTTAAAAGGGGAACAAGAATACCCTTGGCAGGGAATAGGGAGGCAAAGTTTAGAACAGAAGCAGAAGGAACACCCATTCAGAACCTGCCCCACATGTGGCCCATACATATACAGCCACCAAACTAGATAAGATGGATGAAGCAAAGAAGTGCAGACCGACAGGAACCAGATATAGATCTCTCCTGAGAGACACAGCCAGAATACAGCAAATACAGAGGCGGATGCCAGCAGCAAACCACTGAACTGAGAATGGGACCCCCATTGAAGGAATCAGAGAAAGGACTGAAAGAGCTTGAAGGGGCTTGAGACCCCATATGAACAACAATGCCAAGCAACCAGAGCTTCCAGGGACTAAGCCACTACCCAAAGACTGTACATGGACTGACCGTGGACTCTGACCTCAAAGGTAGCAATGAATATCCTAGTAAGAGCACCAGTGTAAGGGGAAGCCCTTGGTCCTGCCAAGACTGAACCCCCAGTGAATGTGATTGTTGAAGGGAGGGCAGTAATGGGGGGAGGATGGGGAAGGGAACACCCATAGAGAAGGGGAGAGGAAGTTAGGGGGATGTTAGCCTGGAAACCTGGAAAGGGAATAACAATCGAAATGTAAATAAGAAATATCCAAGTTAATAAAGATGAAAAAAAAAAAAAGAAATTACCGACATGATCGAGCAGGCCTCTGCACGTGCTTGAATCGCAACTACAGCAAGCATTTTCCACCAGGGGACAACAGCAGGGCCCAGTGCTAATGTCCTCTTGGCGGTAGCAGTGGCAAAAGGCTGGCTGGGGGCTCTGGGAACACTGTGCCCTCCCTACTCCGGAGTTAGGAGCTGCCTGGATGTGCTCTGCCTGAAGTGTGATGGTCCTCCTTGCCTCCCAAGACTCTTCCAGTGGCATCTGTGTTCCCAGGCGTCATCCCTTGAGTCTGTCTGACAGGGGGGAAGAGCTGACAGAACAAGCTGGCCCAGCTCACAGAGAAATGTTCAGCTGCAGAAGTTGTTCTTCACCCCAGGTTTTCTGCGTGTGCACACTGAGTTGGTCCTGGCCCTGGGGGCTGGAGCAAACGTGGTATCGGTGCAGGTTGATGCTGTTGAGCACCCGCGCGCTCACACGGCTGCTGCTCTTCTTTCTTGGCTAGTGATAGGCTGATGATTGTGCCAGTGCCGGCAAGAAACAAAGGAGCCTAACCCGCGAACGCAAGCGGGAGAAAGCAGCCAGACTTGCTCTAGTCCGAGAACTCAGGCATACTGAAGAGTATCAGAACCCAGGAGCAAACAAAAAAACAGGAAGAGGTTGTCTAAAAAGCCCAAACTAAATAGATTGATTGTTGAAGTACCAGAGGATGAAGTTGTTAGAACTCCCTGAAGTAAAGCAGTAAAGCAGCCACCAGAGACAGACAAGGAAAACAAAAAGTCAAAGAAAAATAAGAAATCCAAGTCAGATGCAGTTCATGCCATGAAAGGAAGTTGATGAAGGAGCCTGGGAAACTAAAATCAGTTAACAGAGAGAAAGGACAACCCCCTAAACGTGATAAAGTACTGACTGACTTTGGTTCATTGGTTCATTGGAAAATACCATCACAGTCACCACCGAGTAACCTGCAACTGCATCATTTCCTATTGGTTCCAAGAAGAATAAAGGTGATTCTCCTCTAAATGTTCAAATTAGCAACTTTAAGTCTGGAAAAGGAGATTCTAAAATTCAGGATTCTTCAGGGTGGAATGAAAATCTTACTGTTTATGGAGTCTGTAAATAAAACTCATCTCACTGCCAGGAGACTCACTGCCAGGAGCCTCCCGGCCAGGAGAGGGCAATAGTGAAGGTGCAGTTGGACTCTGGTGATGGCTTTAAAGTTTGAGGGTCTTCAGACATTCTAGTTCTCTGACTGTATTGAAATGCTGATGATAACTTCTCAAAAGTCTTAAAAACTTTCTTGCTCTTTCTGAGGGTAAAGGGCTGCTGGCTTAGGTGATTAACACCCAGAACTCAGCTGGAACTACTCAAGCTCCAACTTTCCTCTGTTAGTCAGTCAGAAATAGCAGAAGAAAAAGGGACACTTTGAAAAGGGATCATAGAATTTATTACTAAATTGTATTAAGTTTCCTATGAAAGCTAAGGGGGAAAGCAGAAAGATCCTAAGTGAGGAAAGGGAAAAATTCTTCTAGGTGTGGAAAGGGAAATTTTTCTACTCTAAGCAGGGAAAGGCAAAAAATTCTCCCAAGGGGAAAAATTTCTTTTCTCTTTGTCCTCAGTACCTATACATCTTTCAAAATACATGCATATATGTTACAATGTTCATCATAAGTTCACACAAAAAATCAAATCATAACTTGAAACGTAAGTTTATAACAGAGAATGTTTACATGCATAACAATTACCTGGGTAAACATCCATCACCTGTCTCAGCTCCACAGGTTCACTGAGGTTTAAAACCATAACAAAGTTACTAGTGAAGTTTTGTATAGATAAACTCAGTCAATACTTTATCTTCTGTCCTAGCACCTATAATAAATGGTCAGTTCCCTTTTTATGACCTTAATTGCTTTATAACTTCTTGGAATGTGCTCTGTGTAGGAGAAATTCTGGTTATTTAAGAGCAATTAAGAAGTGACACTTGGGAGACTGGCAGAGTTCTCTTTGCAGTTTTGACTATCAGGAAAAAACCCACTAGTAGTCACACTATAAAAGAGTTTAATAATCACTGATATAATTTTAGAAACTCTTATAGGATCATCATTAAGACTTAAAAATCATCTATTTGTGTGTATAGCATCACTACAACACAGTACATCTTCATACATCTGCAGGGATGTGCTGCAAAGGGGTGGGCTATTACTTAATGATTGTTATATATGTTTAATAATAACAGGAAAGCATATTAATAGCAGAAACCTTTCCTAAAATGAATTCCCTTACAGCCTTGCTTAATAAGGTCAAACCTGTGGCAGATTATATAATAATATGAAGCAGGTCATCTCAGGAAGATCACCTGCTACTTATAAGCTTGTCCTGTTATGGTTCCTGACATCTCACCATTGAGTGCAGGTAAGGAGAAATGGAACTCTGTCCCACCTGCTTCTGCAGACAAGAGGAAAACCGCTGTCTACTTGGGCTCGAGACACCACTAACAGTAATGCAAATGATAAAAACTGGGAAAGGAATTGGAGTGATTGCTTAGTGTTTTCTGCCATTTGGGTCTACTGTTGAGCCAGTTTCTAAGACTATAACCCTATATCAATGACAAATGAACTAAGTTAAATGGCTTGTTTTCTACTGATCCCAGATCAGACTGGAATGTACCAGCAGAGGAGTAGGGGAACTGGCTAGATGAAGAAAGAACATTACTTCTGATGTCCCAGGAACTGATTTCTAATGCTCAAAAGTAATCAGATGATGATAAAGAAAAAGGAGAGAGAATGCCAACTGGACAATCTTAAATGAAAATAAGAAAAAACAGAAAAAAAGGAAAAAGAAGCAAGGTGAAGACAACTATTTCATACAGGATACAGAAGAACTAGAAAAGGACATTAGAGAAGAGATTCTAGTGACTACTTGCAAAGCAATTCCAAACTGGGAAAACGTTTGTTCCCTGAAGACCATGAGTACTATTGATCCAACTGAAGTAGACGTCAAAAATGAACAGTGTATCCAGACTCTTCTGCCTACTATTTCTCCTGAGCTCTTCTCAACTGCCACAGATATTACAAGGTTCACTGACAAACACAAGTCAAATACAGAGCAAAACAGTGTGCCTCCCTCACCTCTGTCACAGACTAGGTCTGCAACTAACTGCAAAACTCCAAAACAAATAAAAAAGAAGAAAAAAAGCCAAACGGGAAATGTGATATTTTTGTCTTGAATTGGATATGTGTTTACAAACACTGTCTTGAAGATTATGTTCTCTATGCAATAAATATGTAAACATGTACTGAATTGTATATAAATTTAAACCAAGTTTTAAAACAAAAAAATGAACACAAACATCATAAAATGGAATCAAAGGAAAGTTAATTTATGAAATTAAGTTGCCAACCTAATATATCCTATAGTGCTGGAAGACACTTGGGAGTCTTTTCAATTGAATGAGAATGATCTTAATTTAAGAATATTATCCTGGTTTTACAACAGTTCTCTGTTTACAAGTGATTGTGCCTTTTCTCATCTGCAGTTGAGGAATAATGGATTCTGATTAGAGAGAAGGCTTCCTAGAAACCAGTAGGCAAGTCCTTGGGTCTTATGCATGACCTTAGACGATTTCAATCTGTTGTAGACTTAAAATCAGAGTGCTTTGATCAAATGCATAGTCTTCCATATCTTACGTACTTGTTGTAGTGATTTGTATTAAAGAATCAGGAGTGCAAATAGAAGTCATTTATCATTTGTTTAACTAAACTGCCTTGGTTTAGTTTACAGTTCTTTAAAAGTTAAAGCATTAAAAAATGCAATTGACTTACCCTTGTATCACTTACAAGTTATTTTTGATAGTCTTACATTACTTGAATTATTTAAAGTAAGAGTATATTTTAAATGAAGGTAAACTATTTTATTCATTTGATACATACAAGGCTGAGACTAGCAAATAATGCTCTTGTTTATGATTTGAAGACTTTCCAGGCAAAATACAAATTAATTTTTCCCTTTCCCTATCAAAGTCCTAGTGTCTACTCATAGTTGCTAGTACATGTTTTACCTTTAGGATGAAGTAATTCGCAGTTTTTGAGCATGTGAGAAAGAGTGGAAAAGTGGCCAGACAGCTTTAATTGACATTGTCTTGAGGCCTCCAGTTACCAAGAATACATTTTTTAACTGCCTTAACCTGTGCAATGGATATGCACCAATTTCTTGAATGTGATTCATGATTTTACAAAAATTTTCATGTAGCTTGAAATTGTGTTGATTTAAATGTGTGATCTGTCACCATTTTTAGGCACTGTGTGATCCCTAGGAAACCTGTAGGCCTCTCTGTAACTGCAAATACTGCATGCATGGCCATGTACACTGTAAATAGCAGCTTGTTTCCTGGCGGCACCAGGAATGATACTGTTTAAAAGCTATGACCAAGGGTCATAAACACTGTCACTTATATTTGTCTACAGCCTGAGCTACTGTCCTCATCGATCAGTACTAGCGTATGCATTCAATAAACCATCCCTGTTGGACTAAGACTGGTATTTGTGTGGTTTTGTGGGTAACTCTTGGTATCCTAGTAATCTTAAAAACTATGTGAGCATGAGCCTGACTTTGCTCTATGGCTTTACCTCCCCAGTGCTGGGGATCCAGGACTGTTCTACTTCTTCAAGCACTCTTTTTATTATTTTTGTTTGTTTTTCTGTTTTGTTAAGTCCTTTAGATGTAGTCTCTCTATATATAGCCCTAGTTTTATTGAGTTTGCTAAGTAGACTGGACTGGCTTCATAGTCACAGAGATTTGTCTGCTTCTCCATCCTGAGTGCTGAAATAAAAGTTTGAGACATGTTGCTATGTTTGCTAATTGTTGATTTTTTTTAAAATGTGAGATTATTTCAAGTGGATAGAAAAATTGCAGAAAAGTGAATAAGAACTTTTCTCATTCAATTTTACTCAGACTAGATGGGACTCTGTTCTGGCTCTGTGAACATTCTGAAGGCAGAATGCTTGCCTTTCAAGAACTCATACCTAGCATGGTTTATACTATATGCCACAAAAATTATTACAAACAGTATTACACCATATAAGCCCAGATGAATTGTCAAATTCAGACTATGATACCCTTGTAGCAACATTATGTCATCTCTTAGTACCTCTCACATCTTCCCAATAATCACAATGCTACCTTTTGTGGCAAAAAGTAAGAAAACATTCTGGTGAAATTATAAGCCAGGATTAAATGTAGCATTTAGCAACCTTCCTTTAGAGTATGTTTACATCCAAATTTTATTTACTGTAAAACAGATTCCATAATAAGATAAGACAAACTACTGCCTAGAAGATATACAAAATGAGAACAAAATCCTCAGATGTTTTAGAGCTTGTTACCAAATAATAATTTCTCTAATATGCAGAGAAAGCTCACAGACAATTCAGTAGATGAGAGGCTAAGAATTAAGTCAGGGAAGATTAAAAATAATGTTCAGGTTGATAAAAAGGAAAATAATAAAAGTTGTCCCTTTTTGGAAATGGGAAACTAAGAGTAAAATTGAGATCTGAATGAAACCTTAAAAGTGTGGATACAGACCATGTAAAGGCACCTGAGCCTGGTGCTCCTGGCTTAGTGGTGTCACAGTTTAGAAAACAGTAGGTCAATGCCTCTGCATTAAAGCCAGAACTGGAACTTTTCCCTGTGTGGTTTCATCTGTTAACATGTCTTCTCTCACCATAGAGGTGATGCAGCTCTTAGCTGCTCAACGGGTTATTTGGATGTGCATACTACAGAGGACCAGATGATCACATGCAAAACTGATTTTTTTCTTTGCACAAATTTTTTCTACAAAAATTTATTATAAATTAAGAATGTTAGAAATGTAACTCCTCCAGAGAACAGAAGAAGCCAGAGATATATTTTCTTGAAGAAATAAATATATACAAGAAGCTTAATTTTACACAAAGTATTTTGATGCACCTTCTAGAAAGTGGATGTTACTGATCATGACCCATGGGTAAAATGAACCGACTGGGCCACATGGCTGTGGTAGTAGGTTTTAGTTACTTTTTAATTTAAGGAGTATATTAATTGTACATACTAAGGGATTACAATGTGGTATTTTCATATATGTGCATTATGTGCTTCTGTCATATTCATCCATTCAGTATCTCACCTGTTACCATTTTCTGTTCTCTAGATTTTTGCCTCATCTCAGAAATTCCTATTTTATTCTGATTCACATAATAGAAAAGGTAACATTTGCCTTTGTTAGGCTAATTTTCTTAAGGTGACCTCCATTTCCATAATTTTTAGGACATTTTCAGACCAATGGTGACATTTGGAGGACTATAATGTCTACATATGAAAACAACAGCTTGGAGCTGGAGAGCATGTAGTCATTTTCTAGAAGATCCAGGGTTTATTTTCAGCACTCAATAATTGCTCAAAGCTATGAGTAACTTCACTCCTAAAGGGTCCAACGCCCTCTTCTGATGTTTTCAGGTATTTTATGCATGTGGTATAGACATACATGCAGGAAAAAATACCCATACATATAAAATAAAAACGAACACACTTTCCTGAGGCATAACATAATGTCTTCCCTATGTTACATTTACATACTGTTTACTGATATGTAGAGATTAGCATACTGTAATAAATGTATATATTTGTGTAGATTAATTTATTTTAAAAATTATGCATCATAGGATTTTAAAGTCTGAAAGGAAAATACTCAGATCAAATGATTAATGAGTTCTCCACACTGAAAAAGTTAGTTACTGGAGGCTTGGTGTTTTCATACTATTGTCTTAGTATCCTACAACAGATAAAAAGATTATCCATACTTAGAAGTAAAGAGACAACTAGGGTTTGTGTCATACTTGAAGGTTGCTATCTTTTACAACAGGGTAAACACACGCTGGAACTCAACATCCTATTGCTAATGAGACCAAAGGGGCAAAATGTGGGAAAACATATTTCTAGAAACAGAAATACACTTAACTCTCCATAGCTTTGGGTATGTGGAGTAGGTTGTAAAGATAACCACAGTAGAAGGGAATTAGTAAGAGATGACAAATGTGCACAGCTGGATGAGGATTGTTTGGGCAGCTCTGTCCTCAGATGAGACTTTCAGAAAGTTATTAGTACTGTGGCTATACTTTACTTGTCTCATGTCTGTAGAGGATATGTACCATGGAGACACTTGAGCAGGACATGAGTCCCAGACACAGTCCTTAAGAGAGGCACAGTAAGGAAATATGAGGTGCAGTTGCCCCGTTGCCAGAAGCAAGCAATGAGCAGTATCAATGAACTCATCCTGTTAAGTCACATTTTTATTGTACCTGGGGCCTGACATTCTTGCTGGAGTCAAGATGTTTAGAAGCCAGCGTACAAGCTACCTCTGTGATTAAGAGTGACCAATGTACTTGGTGGCTCTGGGCTTCATCTTCATCCACCTGGAGTTGCTGGGGCTGATTGTGATGGCCTGGTAGCTAGTCAGTAGACACACGGCATACACAGACATCCTCGTGTTATTCAGTACCAATTTATATCCAGTATCATCCAGGAAATCCTTAAATCCAAAATCTAGCCTTGTCTGTGGAATACCTTTTGAGATGATAGTCGAGTAGTTGGCAAAAGTCATTTGCTCTATAATCACGTCTTTGGGCATTAAATGCTTCCCAGTTAATAGGAAAAAGGCATACAAAAGCATTAATTGTGAAGCATTCCCATTGAAATCTGGGGGAAGGGGAAAATTCCCACTGCCACGTTTGCAGTAGCCATTTATATTCCTATTTAAAAAAGTAAATTTAATAGGATCAACAGACCATAGAAATGCATTGAGTGTGCATTATTTCATGAAGTTAGTTTAAATAAAATAGCCACTACATCACTGATTTATATAGCTCTTTCACTGAAGAAATGTCTAAAATTTTGTTCTTTATAGAAGTAGATGTCCTCTATTATTTAAACGCAAAGTAATAGATATGTCTCTTAAAGATTAATATTTTCACTAGATGAAGTGGCATAAGCCTCAATCCTAGCACCCAAGAGGCAGAGGCAGAGACAGATAGACCAATGAATCAGAGATTAACCTGGACTACCAACTCACTTATAGAAAACACAGGCTACATTCAGAGAAACCCGGTCTAAAAAAAAGAAAGAAAGAAAGAAAGAGAGAGAGAGAGAGAGAGAGAGAGAGAGAGAGAGAGAGGAAGGAAGGAAGGAAGGAAGGAAGGAAGGAAGAAAGAAAGAGAGGAAGGAAGGAAGGAAGGAAGGAAGGAAGAAAGAAAGAGAGGAAGGAAGGAAGGAAGGAAGGAAGGAAGGAAGGAAGAAAGAAAGAAGAGAAAAGAAAGGAAAGGAAATTTTGTTTTCATTAGTTTTAACTAAATACTAATGATTTGTTTCAAGGAGAGACTTTTAGAATATGCCATCATTTCATGAATGTGACCGAAATTCAAACTCCATCAAAAGAAACAATAAAATATATTGGACAATCATATTTATATTGAGTAGTTAAACATTCACATTTTATAAAGATTAATTGTAGATAAGACTTATTTTGTTTTGAATTATGTTTGCTGCGAGAGGTTGAATGTAAGTAGGAGGGTCAACAGAGGCCATAGGCATGAGATCTTCTACAGTTCAATTTATAAATGTTTGTGAGACACTGGCCGGAGCTGGGTGCTGAACTCGGATCCAACATAAAAGCATTATGTACCTCTCACATGACTCCACCATAAAGAAAATATTTAAAACTAATTTTGGAAAAAAATGTAACATATAAAACAAATGAGGAATGGATTCACACTTGGATAAATTTCCTACAAACATCTCAGAAATGTCCAAAGTTTATGCGAAATGAAATACATCATCCTCCAAAATTAAGGAAATACAATGAGGGATGCAAATCAAAGTGGCAACGTGAGGTCATATTCTGTGTAGATCAGGTAACAGTCAAAACAAATTAACCAAAATAAAAGCAGGAGATCTGATGGACCCACAGACACAAAACGGCTCCTTCAAACAGGAAACACAAATATATACACTCAAGCACACACACATAAAATAAGAATTCTTGAAAGGCAGATCCAGTGGCAGAGACATTTGTCAGAGCTCAACTTCCTAAGAACTCTGGAGAATGAAGACAAGAGGATGGTATGTTCCTCAAATTACCCTTTCCCGGAGAACAAATTGTTAAACAAGAAAGTCTGTAACAAATAAGGTGGAAGGTAAGACACAATAGCCCCACACACTGGCACCCACTAACATGCTGGACACACAAACACACAAGAAACATAAAACAAGAGAAACAGAACCATCAACATTTATTTACTACTGGGAAATCCGATAACAGCCAGTATTTAGGTACTTGGAAAACTTTAGTCAACAGACAAAAACTTCATTTTTGCCTTCACATGCCAAAGGCACGGGACAGCACATGGAAGGAACAATCTCAATGTTAAGTGAATCATCCTCACTGGCTAACTCTCAGGTATATGTTACTTCATGTGCAGATGAGACACTGGGGCTGCGTGAAGCCCTACTTCTAAGGTCCACAGTTCATTCTGATTTGTGGAACTTCCTCAGGTGACGGTGGTATGTGGATGACTGGCGGAAGCTACTATTGCACAGAGAGCAGGAGTAAGGCTTCTCTCCTGTGTGAATTCTCTCATGAGCCTGCAGGTTGGTCTTGTATCTGAAGGCCCTTCCACATGAACTGCATGTGAAAGGCTTCTCTGCCTTGTGTATGACCTCATGAACTTGAAGTTCTGACTCCTCATAAAAGCCTACCTGGCATTCCTTACAGAAAAATGGTCTCTCCTTTCTGTGTGTTTTCTGGTGGATGGAGAGGTTGCAGGGATATTTGAAGGTTCTGGAACATTCCTCACATTTATATGGTTTGGGGTCTCTCTGGAGTCTCTCCTGGTAACCCTCAAAGGTAGAATTTACCTCATAATTCTGGAAAAGAGGGACAGGCTTAGGGGTAGGCTGCTCTGCCCTGGAAAGAAACCCTGGTACCTTCATAGGGACTACTTCAGAAGAAGCTGCCCATAGGGACTCTTGCAGGGACCTGGAGGTACCGCACATTGCAATTCTTAAATCCTGTGGCACTCCATAAGAAACACCTTCCATATCAGGCTCAGAATACTGCTCTCTCTGGATAATGAAAATGGAATCTTCCTCATTTGTGAGATTAATAACACCACCATCCCCAGTGTCCTCAGACTGTTCTGTCAGTGAGAGAAAAACTGGTTGTGCCTCCATGAGGACATCTTCAGAAGAAGGTGTTCTCAGGGACCTTTCCTGGAACCTCGAAGTACCTTGACTTGTTCTTCTGACAACCTGTGGGATTTCATATAAAACATCCCCCTCTTCCGGCTCTTGATACTGCACTCTCTGGAGAGTGAGGAGGGAATCCCTCATGGCTCCTATACTATTAACACTGCCATTTCCAACACCAGCATTCCAGGGAGTTTGGCAGTTTTCTGTATTTTCATGTCCTGTGAAAATAAGACAGCCAGTGAAACTGTGCACAAGTAGTGATCCACACAACATCCCTCTTCTGTCCAGCCTTCTGACTCACCTGTTGCCATATCTGTGGAGATCGCCAAGAGTGCCCTTACATTCTCTTCTGTTGGGGTTGCTGCTGCTTTCTGTTGCTCCAAATGTGTGATGACTTCTTTTAAGGGCATGTTCTCAGAAAAGAGGGCTTCCTGCCCATGCATAGAAACATGGACCTGTAAACAAAACCAGATGACCACCGTAAGCCTCTACCTTTTTTTTTTTTTTTTTGAGGAGCAAATTTTTTTTTTTTATTAACTTGAGTATTTCTTATATACATTTCAAGTGTTATTCCCTTTCCCGGTTTCCGGGCAAAATCCCCCTCCCCCCTCCCCTTCCTTATGGGTGTTCCCCTCCCAACCCTCCCCCCATTGCCGCCCTCCCCCCATAGTCTAGTTCACTGGGGGTTCAGTCTTAGCAGGACCCAGGGCTTCCCCTTCCACTGGTGCTCTTACTAGGATATTCATTGCTACCTATGGGGTCAGAGTCCAGGGTCAGTCCATATATAGTCTTTAGGTAGTGGCTTAGTCCCTGGAAGCTCTGGTTGCTTGACATTGTTGTACTTTTGGGGTCTCGAGCCCCTTCAAGCTCTTCCAGTTCTTTCTCTGATTCCTTCAACGGGGGACCTATTCTCAGTTCAGTGGTTTGCTGCTGGCATTCGCCTCTGTATTTGCTGTATTCTGGCTGTGTCTCTCAGGAGCGATCTACATCCGGCTCCTGTCGGTCTGCACTTCTTTGCTTCATCCATCTTGTCCAATTGGGTGGCTGTATATGTATGGGCCACCTGTGGGGCAGGCTCTGAATGGGTGTTCCTTCAGTCTCTGTTTTAATCTTTGCCTCTCCCTTCCCTGCCAAGGGTATTCTTTTTCCTCATTTAAAGAAGGAGTGAAGCATTCACATTTTGATCATCCGTCTTGAGTTTCGTTTGTTCTAGGGATCTAGAATAATTCAAGCATTTGGGCTAATAGCCACTTATCAATGAGTGCATACCATGTATGTCTTTCTGTGATTGGGTTAGCTCACTCAGGATGATATTTTCCAGTTCCAACCATTTGCCTACGAATTTCATAGACTCGTTGTTTTTGATAGCTGAGTAATATTCCATTGTGTAGATGTACCACATTTTCTGTATCCATTCCTCTGTTGAGGGGCATCTCGGTTCTTTCCATTTTCTGGCTATTATAAATAATGTAAGCCTCTACCTTAACATCTAGCCTCTGGTCAATGATGGACCAGCTTGACTCCATCTCAAGGTTAGAAACCTTATTACAAGGTCAAAATAGAATCATTCCTGGTTTTTTGTAAAACTTGAATTTGACCATGTCTTGACACATTTTCTGAAATTTAACATTTTCTGACGCCTATATACTCTGACCATGTCCTGACCTCCACTCTGGTAAGTTTTGAAATGTTCAGCCAAATTCCTATATGAACAAAAAAGTCCCCAAGTCTTGGATTCCCCCTAGTCTTGCAGTTTTTAAAGCTATATAACCCCACTGTCTGTGGGTCCACTCTTTTCTCAAAGCCAGATTTTGAAAAATAGCCCTGTCTGACATAAAATAGGGCTTGCTTAATTCAAGCAAAAAAAATGTGTGGAGCGGGAGTCCCAAACCCGCGGATCCCTGCCTGCAGCAGCTCTCTGCTCCCAAACCCCGTGGGAGAGAGCCCTCACCGCCTGGACAGGTGGGCACTCCTGAGGCTGCAGAGCGGAAGAGACCACCAACACTGCCCACCCCTGCCCACATCCCTGGCCCAAGTGGAAACTGTATACGGCCTCTGGGTTCCCGTACAGGAGGGCCCAGGAGCAGGAAATCCGCTGCGTCTGAGACACCGCCGGAACCTGAAGGGACCGACCAGATAAACAGTTCTCTACACCCAAATCCCATGGGAGGGAGAGCTAAACCTTCAGAGAGGCAGACACGCCTGGGAAACCAGAAGAGTATACACTCGGCCCACATCTCTGACTCCAGAGGAAAACACCAAACACCATCTGGAACCGTGGTGCACAGAAACTCCCAGAAAGGGCGGCGCAGATCTTCCTGGTTGCTGCGGCCCTGGAGAGCTCATAAGCAACACCCCACGAGCAAACTTGAGCCTCAGGACCACAGGTAAGACAAACCTTCCTGCTCCAAGAGACCTGCCTGGTGAACTCAGGGCACACAGAGGCAAAATTCCTCTAGGACCGGGCACTTCCGGTGTTTAGCAGGAGTCCCAAACCCGCAGATCCCTGCCCGCAGCAGCTCTCTGCTCCCAAACCCCTTGGGAGAGAGCCCTCACCGCCTGGACAGGTGGGCACTCCTGAGACTGCAGAGCGGAAGAGACCACCAACACTGCCCACCCCTGCCCACATCCCTGGCCCAAGAGGAAACTGTATACGGCCTCTGGGTTCCCTTAGAGGAGGGCCCAGGAGCAGCAGGTCCACTGCCTCTGAGACACCGCAGGAATCTAAAGGGACCGACCAGATAAACAGTTCTCTGCACCCAAATCCCATGGGAGGGAGAGCTAAACCTTCACAGAGGCAGACACCCCTGGGAAACCAGAAGAGACTGCACTCTGCCCACATCTCTGACACCAGAGGAAAACACCAAACGCCATCTGGAACCCGGGTGCACGGAAGCTCCCGGAAAGGGCAGCGCAGATCTTCCTGGTATTTACCACAGTGGAGAGCTTGTAAGCAACACCCCACAAGCAAACTTGAGCCTCGGGACCACAGGTAGGACAAACCTTCCTACTCCAAGCGACCTGCCTAGTGAACTCAGGACACAGGCCCACAGGAACAGCTGAAGATCTGTAGATAGGAAAAACTACACACCCGAAAGCAGAACACTCTGTTCCGATAACTGGCTGAAGGAAAACAGGTCTACAGCACCCCTGACACACAGGCTTATAGGACAGTCTAGCCACTGTCAGAAATAGACGAACAAAGTAACACGAGAGATAATCTGATGGCGAGAGGCAAACGCAGGAATCCAAGCAACAGAAACCAAGACTACATGGCATCATCGGAGCCCAATTCTCCCACCAAAGCAAACACTAAATATCCAAACACACCAGAAAAGCAAGATCTAGTTTCAAAATCATATTTGATCATGATGCTGGAGGACTTCAAGAAAGACGTGAAGAACACCCTTAGAGAAACACAGGAAAACATAAATAAACAAGTAGAAGCCTACAGAGAGGAATCACAAAAATCCCTGAAAGAATTCCAGGAAAACATAAATAAACAGGTAGAAACCCATAGAGAGGAGACACAAAAATCCCTGAAAGAATTCCAGGAAAACACAATCAAACAGTTGAAGGAATTAAAAATGGAAATAGAAGCAATCAAGAAAGAACACATGGAAACAACCCTGGATATAGAAAACCAAAAGAAGAGACAAGGAGCCGTAGATACAAGCTTCACCAACAGAAGACAAGAGATAGAAGAGAGAATCTCTGGAGCAGAAGATTCCATAGAAATCCTCGACTCAACTGTCAAAGATAATGTAAAGCAGAAAAAGCTACTGGTCCAAAACATACAGAAAATCCAGGACTCAATGAGGAGATCAAACCTAAGGATAATAGGTATAGAAGAGAGTGAAGACTCCCAGCTCAAAGGACCAGTAAATATCTTCAACAAAATCATAGAAGAAAACTTCCCTAACCTAAAAAAAGAGATACCCATAAGCATACAAGAAGTCTACAGAACTCCAAACAGATTGGACCAGAAAACAAACTCCTCCCGTCACATAATAGTCAAAACACCAAATGCACAAAGTAAAAAAAGAATATTAAAAGCAGTAAGGGAAAAAGGTCAAGTAACATATAAAGGCAGACCTATCAGAATCACACCAGACTTTTCGTCAGAAACTATGAAAGCCAGAAGATCCTGGACAGATGTCATACAGACCCTAAGAGAACAGAAATGCCAGCCCAGGTTACTGTATCCTGCAAAACTCTCAATTAACATAGATGGAGAAATCAAGATATTCCATGACAAAACCAAATTTACACAATATCTTTCTACAAATCCAGCACTACAAAGGATAATAAATGGTAAAGCCCAACATAAGGAGGCAAGCTACACCCTAGAAAAAGCAAGAAACTAATCGTCTTGGCAACAAAACTGAGAGAAGAAAAGTACACAAACATAAACTCATATCCAAATATGAATATAACAGGAAGCAATAATCACTATTCCTTAATGTCTCTCAACATCAGTGGACTCAACTCCCCAATAAAAAGACATAGATTAACAAACTGGATACGCAACGAGGACCCCGCATTCTGCTGCCTACAGGAAGCACACCTCAGAGACGAAGACAGACACTACCTCAGACTGAAAGGTTAGAAAACAACTTTCCAAGCAAATGATCAGAAGAAGGAAGCTGGAGTAGCCATTCTAATATCAAATAAAATCAATTTTTAACTAAAAGGCATCAAAAAAGATAAGGAAGGACACTTCATATTCATCAAAGGAAAAATCCACCAAGATGAACTCTCAATCCTAAATATCTATGCCCCAAATATAAGGGCACCTACATACGTAAAAGAAACCTTACCAAAGCTCAAAACACACATTGCACCTCACACAATAATAGTGGGAGATTTCAACACCCCACTCTCATCAATGGACAGATCATGGAAACAGAAATTAAACAGTGATGTCGACAGACTAAGAGAAGTCATGAGCCAAATGGACTTAACAGATATTTATAGAACATTCTATCCTAAAGCAAAAGGATATACCTTCTTCTCAGCTCCTCATGGTACTTTCTCCAAAATTGACCATATAATTGGTCAAAAAACGGGCCTCAACAGGTACAGAAAGATAGAAATAATCCCATGCGTGCTATCGGACCACCACGGCCTAAAATTGGTCTTCAATAACAATAAGGGAAGAATGCCCACATATACGTGGAAATTGAACAATGCTCTACTCAATGATAACCTGGTCAAGGAAGAAATAAAGAAAGAAATTAAAAACTTTTTAGAATTTAATGAAAATGAAGATACAACATACCCAAACTTATGGGACACAATGAAAGCTGTGCTAAGAGGAAAACTCATAGCGCTGAGTGCCTGCAAAAAGAAACAGGAAAGAGCATATGTCAGCACCTTGACAGCACACCTAAAAGCTCTACAACAAAGAGAAGCAAATACACCCAGGAGGAGTAGAAGGCAGGAAATAATCAAACTCAGAGCTGAAATCAACCAAGTAGAAACAAAAAGGACCATAGAAAGAATCAACAGAACCAAAAGTTGGTTCTTTGAGAAAATCAACAAGATAGATAAACCCTTAGCCAGACTAACGAGAGGACACAGAGAGTGTGTCCAAATTAACAAAATCAGAAATGAAAAGGGAGACATAACTACAGATTCGGAGGAAATTCAAAAAATCATCAGATCTTACTATAAAAACCTATATTCAACAAAATTTGAAAATCTTCAGGAAATGGACAATTTCCTAGACAGATACCAGGTATCGAGGTTAAATCAGGAACAGATAAACCAGTTAAACAACCCCATAACTCCTAAGGAAATAGAAGCAGTCATTAAAGGTCTCCCAACCAAAAAGAGCCCAGGTCCAGACGGGTTTAGTGCAGAATTCTATCAAACCTTCATAGAAGACCTCATACCAATATTATCCAAACTATTCCACAAAATTGAAACAGATGGAGCCCTAAAGAATTCCTTCTACGAAGCCACAATTACTCTTATACCTAAACCACACAAAGACACAACAAAGAAAGAGAACTTCAGACCAATTTCCCTTATGAATATCAACGCAAAAATACTCAATAAAATTCTGGCAAACCGAATTCAAGAGCACATCAAAACAATCATCCACCATGATCAAGTAGGCTTCATCCCAGGCATGCAGGGATGGTTTAATATACGGAAAACCATCAACGTGATCCATTATATAAACAAACTGAAAGAACAGAACCACATGATCATTTCATTAGATGCTGAGAAAGCATTTGACAAAATTCAACACCCCTTCATGATAAAAGTCCTGGAAAGAATAGGAATTCAAGGCCCATACCTAAACATAGTAAAAGCCAAATACAGCAAACCAGTTGCTAACATTAAACTAAATGGAGAGAAACTTGAAGCAATCCCACTAAAATCAGGGACTAGACAAGGCTGCCCACTCTCTCCCTACTTATTCAATATAGTTCTTGAAGTTCTAGCCAGAGCAATCAGACAACAAAAGGAGATCAAGGGGATACAGATCGGAAAAGAAGAAGTCAAAATATCACTATTTGCAGATGACATGATAGTATATTTAAGTGATCCCAAAAGTTCCACCAGAGAACTACTAAAGCTGATAAACAACTTCAGAAAAGTGGCTGGGTATAAAATTAACTCAAATAAATCAGTTGCCTTCCTCTATACAAAAGAGAAACAAGCCGAGAAAGAAATTAGGGAAACAACACCCTTCATAATACACCCAAATAATATAAAGTACCTCGGTGTGACTTTAACCAAGCAAGTAAAAGATCTGTACAATAAGAACTTCAAGACACTGAGGAAAGAAATTGAAGAAGACCTCAGAAGATGGAAAGATCTCCCATGCTCATGGATTGGCAGGATTAATATAGTAAAAATGGCCATTTTACCAAAAGCAATCTACAGATTCAATGCAATCCCCATCAAAATACCAATCCAATTCTTCAAAGAGTTAGACAGAACAATTTGCAAATTCATCTGGAATAACAAAAAACCCAGGAGAGCTAAAGCTATCCTCAACAATAAAAGGACTTCAGGGGGAATCACTATCCCTGAACTCAAGCAGTATTACAGAGCAATAGTGATAAAAACTGCATGGTATTGGTATTGAGACAGACAGATAGACCAATGGAATAGAATTGAAGACCCAGAAATGAACCCACACACCTATGGTCACTTGATTTTTGACAAAGGAGCCAAAACCATCCAATGGAAAAAAGATAGCATTTTCAGCAAATGGTGCTGGTTCAACTGGAGGGCAACATGTAGAAGAATGCAGATCGATCCATGCTTATCACCCTGTACAAAGCTTAAGTCCAAGTGGATCAAGGACCTCCACATCAAACCAGACACACTCAAACTAATAGAAGAAAAACTAAGGAAGCATCTGGAACACATGGGCACTGGAAAAAATTTCCTGAACAAAACACCAATGGCTTATGCTCTAAGATCAAGAATCGACAAATGGGATCTCAAAAAACTGCAAAGTTTCTGTAAGGCAAAGGACACTGTGGTTAGGACAAAACGGCAACCAACAGATTGGGAAAAGATCTTTACCAATCCTACAACAGATAGAGGCCTTATATCCAAAATATACAAAGAACTCAAGAAGTTAGACCGCAGGGAAACAAATAACCCTATTAAAAAATGGGGTTCAGAGCTAAACAAAGAATTCACAGCTGAGGAATGCCGAATGGCTGAGAAACACCTAAAGAAATGTTCAACATCTTTAGTCATAAGGGAAATGCAAATCAAAACAACCCTGAGATTTCACCTCACACCAGTGAGAATGGCTAAGATCAAAGACTCAGGTGACAGCAGATGCTGGCGAGGATGTGGAGAAAGAGGAACACTCCTCCATTGTTGGTGGGATTGCAGACTGGTAAAACCATTCTGGAAATCAGTCTGGAGGTTCCTCAGAAAATTGGACATTGAACTGCCTGAGGATCCAGCTATACCTCTCTTGGGCATATACCCAAAAGATGCCTCAACATATAAAAGAGACACGTGCTCCACTATGTTCATCGCAGCCTTATTTATAATAGCCAGAAACTGGAAAGAACCCAGATGCCCTTCAACAGAGGAATGGATACAGATAATGTGGTACATCTACACAATGGAATATTACTCAGCTATCAAAAACAACGACTTTATGAAATTAGTAGGCAAATGCTTGGAACTGGAAAATATCATCCTGAGTGAGCTAACCCAATCACAGAAAGACATACATGGTATGCACTCATTGATAAGTGGCTATTAGCCCAAATGCTTGAATTACCCTAGATCCCTAGAACAAACGAAACTCAAGACGGATGATCAAAATGTGAATGCTTCACTCCTTCTTTAAATGAGGGAAAAGAATACCCTTGGCAGGGAAGGGAGAGGCAAAGATTAAAACAGAGACTGAAGGAACACCCATTCAGAGCCTGCCCCACATGTGGCCCATACATATACAGCCACCCAATTAGACAAGATGGATGAAGCAAAGAAGTGCAGACCGACAGGAGCCGGATGTAGATCGCTCCTGAGAGACACAGCCAGAATACAGCAAATACAGAGGCGAATGCCAGCAGCAAACCACTGAACTGAGAATAAGTCCCCCGTTGAAGGAATCAGAGAAAGAACTGGAAGAGCTTGAAGGGGCTCGAGACCCCAAAAGTACAACAATGCCAAGCAACCAGAGCTTCCAGGTACTAAGCCACTACCTAAATACTATACATGGGCTGACCCTGGACTCTGACCCCATAGGTAGCAATGAATATCCTAGTAAGAGCACCAGTGGAAGGGGAAGCCCTGGGTCCTGATAAGTCTGAACCCCCAGTGAACTAGACTATGGGGGGAGGGCGGCAATGGGGGGAGGGTTGGGAGGGGAACACCCATAAGGAAGGGGAGGGGGGAGGGGGATGTTTGCCCGGAAACCGGGAAAGGGAATAACACTTGAAATGTATATAAAAAATACTCAAGTTAATAAAAAAAAAAGAGGAAAACTCATAGCGCTGAGTGTCTGCAGAAAGAAACAGGAAAGAGCATATGTCAGCAGCTTGACAGCACACCTAAAAGCTCTAGAACAAAAAGAAGCAAATACACCCAGGAGGAGTAGAAGGCAGGAAATAATCAAACTCAGAGCTGAAATCAACCAAGTAGAAACAAAAAGGACCATAGAAAGAATCAACAGAACCAAAAGTTGGTTCTTTGAGAAAATCAAGATAGATAAACCCTTAGCCAGACTACCGAGAGGACACAGAGAGTGTGTCCAAATTAACAAAATCAGAAATGAAAAGGGAGACATAACTACAGATTCAGAGGAAACTCAAAAAATCATCAGATCTTACTATAAAAGCCTATATTCAGTAAAACTTGAAAATCTGCAGGAAATGGACAATTTCCTAGACAGATACCAGGTACCAAAGTTAAATCAGGAACAGATAAACCAGTTAAACAACCCCATAACTCCTAAGGAAATAGAAGCAGTCATTAAAGGTCTCCCAACCAAAAAGAGTCCAGGTCCAGACAGGTTTAGTGCAGAATTCTATCAGACCTTCATAGAAGACCTCATACCAATATTATCCAAACTATTCCACAAAATTGAAACAGATGGAGCACTATCAAATTCCTTCTATGAAGCCACAATTACTCTTATATAAACCACACAAAGACCCAACAAAGAAAGAGAACTTCAGACCAATTTCCTCTATGAATATCGATGCAAAAATACTCAATAAAATTCTGGCAAACCGAATCCAAGAGCACATCAAAACAATCATCCACCATGATCAAGTAGGCTTCATCCCAGGCATGCAGGGACGGTTTAATATACGGAAAACCATCAACGTGATCCAGTATATAAACAAACTGAAAGAACAAAACCACATGATCATTTCATTAGAGGCTGAGAAAGCATTTGACAAAATTCAACACCCCTTCATGATAAAAGTCCTGGAAAGAATAGGAATTCAAGGCCCATACCTAAACATAGTAAAAGCCATATACAGCAAACCAGTTGCTAACATTAAACTAAATGGAGAGAAACTTGAAGCAATCCCACTAAAATCAGGGACTAGACAAGGTTGCCCACTCTCTCCCTACTTATTCAATATAGTTCTTGAAGTTCTAGCCAGAGCAATCAGACAACAAAAGGAGGTCAAGGGGATACAGATCGGAAAAGAAGAAGTCAAAATATCACTTTTTGCAGATGATATGATAGTATATTTAAGTGATCCCAAAAGTTCCACCAGAGAACTACTAAAGCTGATTGACAACTTCAGCAAAGTGGCTGGGTATAAAATTAACTCAAATAAATCAGTAGCCTTCCTCTACACAAAAGAGAAACAAGCCGAGAAAGAAATTAGGGAAATGACACCCTTCATAATAGACCCAAATAATATAAAGTACCTTGGTGTGACTTCAGCCAAGCAAGTAAAAGATGTGTACAATAAGAACTTCAAGACTCTGAAGAAAGAAATTGAAGAAGACCTCAGAAGATGGAAAGATCTCCCATGCTCATGGATTGGCAGGATTAATATAATAAAAATGGCCATTTTACCAAAAGCGATCTACAGATTCAATGCAATCCCCATCAAAATACCAATCCATTTCTTAAAAGAGTTAGACAGAACAATTTGCAAATTCATCTGGAATAACAAAAAACCCAGGATAGCTAAAACTATCCTCAACAAGAAAAGGACTACAGGGGGAATCACTATCCCTGAACTCAAGCAGTATTACAGAGCAATAGTGATAAAAACTGCTTGTTATTGGTACAGAGACAGACAGATAGACCAATGGAACAGAACTGAAGACCCAGAAATGAACCCACACACCTATGGGCACTTGATTTTTGACAAAGGAGCCAAAACCATCCAATGGAAAAAAGATAGCATTTTCAGCAAATGGTGCTGGTTCAACTGGAGGTCAACATGTAGAAGAATGCAGATCGATCCATGCTTATCACCCTGTACAAAGCTTAAGTCCAAGTGGATCAAGGACCTCCACATCAAACCAGATACACACAAACTAATAGAAGAAAAACTAGGGCAGCTTCTGGAACACATGGGCACTGGAAAAAATTTCCTGAACAAAACACCAATGGCTTATGCTCTAAGATCAAGAACGGACAAATGGGATCTCATAAAACTGCAAAGCTTCTGTAAGGCAAAGGACACTGTGGTTAGGACAAAATGGCAACCAACAGATTGGGAAAAGATCTTTACCAATCCTACAACAGATAGAGGCCTTATATCCAAAATATACAAAGAACTCAAGAAGTTTGACCACAGGGAGACAAATAACCCTATTAATAATGGGGTTCAGAGCTAAACAAAGAATTCACAGCTGAGGAATGCCGAATGGCTGAGAAACACCTAAAGAAATGTTCAACATCTTTAGTCATAAGGGAAATGCAAATCAAAACAACCCTGAGATTTCACCTCACACCAGTGAGAATGGCTAAGATCAAAAACTCAGGTGACAGCAGATGCTGGCGAGGATGCGGAGAAAGAGGAACACTCCTCCATTGTTGGTGGGATTGCAGACTGGTACAACCATTCTGGAAATCAGTCTGGAGGTTCCTCAGAAAATTGGACATTGAACTGCCTGAGGATCCAGCTATACCTCTCTTGGGCATATACCCAAAAGATGCCCCAACATATAAAAAAGACACGTGCTCCACTATGTTCATCGCAGCCTTATTTATAATAGCCAGAAGCTGGAAAGAACCCAGATGCCCTTCAACAGAGGAATGGATACAGAAAATGTGGTACATCTACACAATGGAATATTACTCAGCTATCAAAAACAATGACTTTATGAAATTCATAGGCAAATGGTTGGAACTGGAAAATATCATCCTGAGTGAGCTAACCCAATCACAGAAAAACACATATGGTATGCACTCATTGATAAGTGGCTATTAGCCCAAATGCTTGAATTATCCTAGATGCCTAGAACACATGAAACTCAAGACGGATGATCAAAATGTGAATGCCTCACTCCTTCTTTAAAAGGGGAACAAGAATACCCTTGGCAGAGAATAGAGAGGCAAAGATTAAAACAGAGGCAGAAGGAACACCCATTCAGAGCCTGCCCCACATGTGGCCCATACATATACAGCCATCCAATTAGACAAGGTGGATGAAGCAAAGAAGTGCAGGCCGACAGGAGCCGGATGTAGATCGCTCCTGAGAGACACAGCCTGAATACAGCAAATACAGAGGCGAATGCCAACAGCAAACCACTGAACTGAGAATAGGACCCCCGTTGAAGGAATCAGAGAAAGAACTGGAAGAGCTTGAAGGGGCTCGAGACCCCTTATGAACAACAATGCCAAGCAACCAGAGCTTCCAGGGACTAAGCCACTACCTAAAGACTATACATGGACTGACCCTGGACTCTGACCTCATAGGTAGCAATGAATATCCTAGTAAGAGCACCAGTGGAAGGGGAAGCCCTGGGTCCTGCTAAGACTGAACCCCCAGTGAACTAGATTGTTGCGGGGAGGGCGGCAATGGGGGGAGGATGGGGAGGGGAACATGCATAAAGAAGGGGAGGGGGAGGGATTAGGGGGATGTTGGCCCGTAAACCGGGAAAGGGAATAACACTGGAAATGTAAATAAGAAATACTCAAGTTAAAAAAATTTAAAAAAAATGTGTGATTGCTTTTATTCTCCTACATTCCGTGAACTTAACTATCGTGATTGTAATTTTCAGTCTTGAGTAACAGGATTTCGACATATACTCTGCAGTACACACCACTTTGGTGTCTTGGCCTCAGACAGACAATCATTACTTTCCGACTTGGAACCCCAGGGCCTTCCATTTTCATTCTCAAGTCTATCCTGACCTCCACCCTGGTAAGATACATTTTGAAAGGTTCAGTCTAATTCCTACATAAACATAAAGCACCCAAATCTCTGAAACCCTCTGGCCTTTCAGCATTTTAAGCCATATAAACCCTGTCTCTTCATTGCTATTTTCTCAAAGCCCACTTAATAGAGATGGCCCTGTGTGAAAGAAAATGAAACCTGTTTAATTCAACCAACAATTCGGGTGATGGTCTTTACTCTCATTTATTCAGTGGGATTAACTATATGTGATTAGCATTTTCTGCCTGAATCCTCAGGATCTCTACATATTTTGTGCAGTGGATGCCCCTTTGATCTCTTAGTATCATACAGGCAAATGTTGCTTTCTATCTAGAAACCTCATGTTGCTCCATATTCATTCTAAAGTAGCTAAGACTTTCCCATCTCCCATCTCTAGCCATTAGTCTGTCAGTGGCCCCTCCCTATCTGTCACTTCACTTTTCTGAGTGGGCTCTATTTCTAATACCTATATTTTTTGTCCCTTCCATTAAATACAAGCCCTAGACAACTACCTTTGTTCAAAGATGTTCTTGCCAAGAAAGCTTTAATTTGAGGGAGCCATAGTTTATTTATTATTAAGTCTTTAACAAGACTCACACCTGTCTGAAACAAGCCTACACTTAACCACTGCTGGCACAAGAAGAAGCACACTGCTTCTGACCTTAGGAACAGGACTGGATATTGTGGCAGTAGTTTACTTGGAATTCAGTTTCAGTCATGAAATTTTGAATTTAAAATAAAGTTCAGGAGCGTTCAACAAAGAATAAAACAAACTGAAATGAGAACTCGTTTATAGAGTAAAAGAACTCTAACAAACAGTGTATGTGGGGGGGGGGGGATTCCATACCTATAACTTCCATACCTAGAGAAAAAGAACTGAAATCAAAACTAAAATGCATATGCATAGCAATGACCTTTTACAATGTGAGTATGGGACTTTATTTAAATGTGTATATATTTTTTATCCCTTCCGTTGAATATTAGCCCTAGACAAGTATTCTTGACCACAGATATTCTTAACAAGAAAGCACTAATTTGGGACCCCTGCCTCCCCAAATTAAAATTGAAAAATGTTCCACCATATGCAAATCTAGACCCTGGAAGAAGATCCAATGTATTTACATTTACCTTTTTTCAAGGCTTGAAAATTTGCACTGAAGCACCAGTATTCATCAAGGCATTGCTTACAACTGTGTCCCTCTTGTGTATGGATGTGAAAGCAGCATTTCAACATCAGAATCCTATTTGCAACCTCAGTTTTCCGGACAGGGTATCTTACATTTATTAACCAATTTGGAAAACAAAGTAGTCACTTCAGTCCCCAAATTCTGCCCTTTATGTACAGGGATTGAGAGAGCAAATCTTTTGGGTTCAGACTCCATTTTAGAGAACCTGACCTAAGATTGTACTCAAGTTAACCAACAGGCCTGTACCTAGCACCAGTTTACAGGCTACCCCACAACAGGACGTGTTTCTACCAGTTTCCAGGTTACTCCCCAACAAAACCTGTGTCTAGCACTGGTTTCCATGTTATTCTCCTACAAATCTGCACATCCAGGTTACAAGCAGCCCCTGATACTTCACTTTCTAATAACCACCAATCAGGAGGAAAACAGAAGTTAAGTTTATGGTTTAGTTCCCAGCATCAGCCAATTATGTTAAAGACCACAGTGGCCCTTCAATCATATGTGTACCAGGATAGATACCTCTTTCTTGCCTCTGTAAATGCTTGCCTAAAACTAAACTCAGTGTTGTATTTTCCTGCTGTATTAGGGTTGGTGGGTTGTCCAAGCTTGAGCTTGAATAAAGAGACCCTAATATAATTGCATTGGATTAGGCTCCTTGGTATTCTTTTGGGGTTCACAAACGTTTCATGGCACAACAGCATCAGAGACTAGTGCTAAAATCCGGATGTTTAGAGGTGAGCTGAGGTCCCAGCACAGTTCTCATGATTACAAAATGAGTATCTCCTTGACTAAGCCATCCTCCAGACAGAAGGTATTTCCTTTAAAACCCTTAGATTCTTGCCCAAATATCGACCTCCCAGTCTCTCTGTCACTAGGTCTATATATCATATTTAATTAGAATCTCCAAACATTTGATTGGCTCCTTTCTGATTTATTCATGCTAATTTATAGTATTGTAAATTCAAGCATGCAATGGTTTTGGAGGGGGAAAAACAATCTCCCTAATAACAAAACTACAGCAATTTCTCAGTACTTTTTCCCCATTACAAATGATTGTCTTTTCTCCCCACATAGCAATCTCTTACCCCAGGTACTCACCATAGCAGGAGGCTTCAAGCACTCATCAGTCAGACCCTGCATGAATCTCCCCATGTTTCTGCCACAGGATTTCCACTTCTCTGTCAAGGCAAACTTGTCCTTGCAGTGTCCAGTGAGGTGAAACTGCTCCAAGACCAGTTGAGAAATCATCTGCTCCTTGCTCTGCTTTTCTGGCTGTAGCCAGGAGGTAAACATCTCCCATAGTGTTTTCAGCTCCTGCTTTGCCAAGGAGCCATTGTTATTTGGGGAAATGTTGAACTGAACACTTGGTAAGTGAGAGATGTTTTCTCCCCATTGCACAGCAGAAGCATGAGTTGGAATAAACTCTGCATTGTCTAATTCAAGGTCATTTGACGATGACTTGGGCATAAAGGTTTCTCTGAACTGTGAAGCCATTGTGATGAGAATCCTCAGAAAATTTCAACTGTGGCAATTTGGTATTTGTCTTTTGAGTTGAGGCCCTATTTCAGCAATCGGTGTATGTGTAAAAGCTATAAAGTAAAAAGGAAAGAGACACGTAAGTAAAGACACAGCGGAAATTTCTGTCACAGTTAGTTTACTAGTTAACTGCTACTTGCATCACTGCATCAGAGAAAATATCAAAAGACACCTTTTCTGCTGAATGAACCACAGCTGGAATTCTAACTCAGTCTCAGCTCAGTAGCTCTAATACAATGCTTGAAGCTTCCCTGTGAGGTGAACATATCCTAAGCAAGCATGGTATGTCACTGTGGTCAAAAAGGAGAGTACCACACTGGAAGGGAATATCAAGATTGGCATTTATCTCCCATGACTTCTGATCCTGTGCTCTCACATATGGTTCATTCCAAAACTGTTAAATTTTCATCATTTTCAGAGTTTCGGGTCCCAGATGCTTCAGTGAGGAAGGTCAAACACTTGGAAGTGTAATGAGACAAAGGCAAGAGGCTCTCCTGAATGTGTCTGAATCACAACAAAGACAGAGGCTGAACAGGGCTCATCTTGGTAAGCAGAGCTAGACTTGTATTTTATTTGTCAGAAATATATGATGGTTGGCAGACACGATGTAACTACTGTAGTCTGGGTGGAATTAAAATGTTTTGTGATTATTTGTTCTTTCCTTTTCTGCTTGTCTGTCTGTTCCAGAGTGTGTGTGTGTGTGTGTGTGTGTGTGTGTGTGTGTGTGTGTGTGTGTGTGTGTCTGTTTCCTTGTTTTTGCAAAAGGGTATCTTGTAGCCTAATCTTATCATAAATTCAGTAAGCAGTTGAAAATGCCTTTAAACTCCAATCTTAGTGCTTTTACCTCCCCAGTGCTGGGTTTCTTTCACAAGAATCATTTTCTTTTAGGTTTTGGTTCTGGTTTTTGTGAGAAAGTGTCCCTCTAATGTTGGCTGTCCTAGAACTCCCCATGTAGACCAGGGTGGTCTGGAACTCACAGAGATCTGCCTGCTTCTATCTCCTGTATGCTGGGATTACAGGGGTATGCCATTGCTACTGGCTTTTTCCAAACATTCTAATATTTAGGTTGAATTATGGGCCATGAAACTCAAGAGCTGAGAGATTAACCTGTAATACTTCAGACTGTAGCCTTATTTCAAAGAGTGCTGAACCTCTGTACAAAGTCAGAATTTTAAATACCATCAGCCCAAAGAGGAATAGCAACTCAGGGATGAAAAATTCGGAGGTCTAAAGTTCCTTAGACTACAATACTGAACAATCTGAATGTTGAAACCACAAGTTGCAGCTTTCATGAGAAGAAAACAATGTCACCTGTTTGGGTTAGAAAGGCAAATTCTGGGAATCCATTAGCGACAAGGCATACCAATATTTGAATTCAATGTAAAAATTCATCATTTGCTGAACTGCTATTTCCTGTTGGTGAATTTCTGAATTTTAAGAAGTTAAAGTAACCTTGATCAGAAGAAGCATCCATATGAAAATAGTTGTTTCCATGAGCATAAAAAAACACATGCCTAGGGGAAAAAATCCCACCCTCTCAGAGAACAGGTGCAGGTAGGAGGGCCTGTGTGTGTTGTGGGGAGTGGGGAGCATTGATCAGGATGTAAGATGAGTAAATAAATTAATGGGGGGGAAATACCATATGCCCTGAGTGTAACTATTTTCTTCCTGCTAACTTCTTGTTTATTTAGTGATTAGAATTAATATTTACCTACCTGAAACAACACAAAACATGACACTGGAAAGATGGGAATTGAAAAAAAATCAACATTTGTTTATATAGACTTCTAATCCTTGAGGAAAAAGGAATCTTTCAGTCACATCTCTTATATCTCAGGCTTTCCTTGAACTCCATACGCAGTCAATGATGACCTCAAACTTCTGATACTTGGGTATCTACCTCCCAAATGCTGAGACTGCAGGTAAGAGGGGCACCAGGGATGATGTGGTATGATATGAAACCCAGGGATTATGGAATGTTAGGCAAGCTGATCTACAGTCTCTGCTCTGTCAGATATTTTTAAAAGAGCAGAATGATGTAAAACACCAGTGTAAATCAATCAGCTCAGGAAGGGCCATGCTCTAAGGTAAAACTGCTTATCCATCCAGCAGGGAGGTGTGCACAGGCAATAAGTCCAGCACAAATTGTCCAGGATTATGGAACTCTGTCTGTATTACCAGTTTGCAAGGCAGATTTTCTATTATTTTTTCTTGCACTTTTCTCAAATCCGTATGCTCATATTTTTGTTTGATCAATTTACCACAAAGGATATTTCACTTTTAAAGTTCTAACGTGAAAACAAACAAAAACACGACCCACAGCTTAAACGCACCGTTTTTCCAAGCTTAAAGTACTCACTTTGGAATCAAACTTTTTCTGTCTGACTAATGTTAACTAGTAAAACATTTACGGATAAGACCACAACACGCTGAGCACGAGAGATCAGCGTAGGGGTGGAGGATAGGAGTGCTACATTTGAGTCTTTAGAATCAGTTGCTGAAACCAACACAACACTCAGTGCAGGCCCAGAGGGATTCCGAGAATTCCTACTTCTCTCACACAATTAGCAATGGACATTAAGCCGGAGAAAAGACTCAGGAAAGGATTATAAACTACCATGCTCATACCCAGCATTGACCGTAGGCAGAGTGCAGGCTGCATCTGGCACTTACCACACAATGCCTCATTTCTATGAACTTTAACCAAATACTGTGGTGAAAACTGAAGAAAGCTGTTAGCACATGCCTTGGTAAGCACAAGCAAAATCCTAGAACGCCAAGACCAAGGAAGTTCAGATAAAAAACCCCACAGGGATGGTGGCTGTTCATCCCAGAGCAACATGATAAATTCATTTTTTCTTAACTCTGTATGTCTATTTCTCTTGTCCACTCCTGAACTTAGGGTAGGTTCTGGGGAAATTCATGGAATGACATCAAGACTAAGTACCTCACTGGAAGTGCTTTGGACCACCCTCAGCCCTTTGTCCCTTCGGGACTGTTACATACCTGGGCCGGAGCTGAAGAAGCCGCGTAGGCTGTTTTCCAGAAACTTCGGGATCTTAGCGAGGGGTGCTGCTGCCAATGCAAATGAGGCGTCTTCCAGAAATTTCGGAGTCTTACTGAGGAGAGTTGCCGGTGCGTGTGCAAAAGCCTTCTTAGGCGTTTTCCAGAAACTTCTGGGTCTTGGTGAGCGGGGGCTACAGTGATGTATAAGGATTGTAGCTGCCTTTTGCTTTTCCTGATTGGTCTGGATATGGCATCCCACCTAGCCTCCTTTTGCCCCATACAAGGGGTCCTGATGGACTGGTTTCTAGACAGGCAGGTGAAATGGTCACTCTTGGGCAGCTGGCTAACTGTAGGCCCACTATACCCAGGTTTCTGAGCCATACAGATGGCTAGCCATGTTTTAATCTTTTAATATTTAATTCATTTTAGTGTACGAGTGGGAAACACATATAACTGTCCATCACACACACACACACACACACACACACACACACACACACACACACACACGCACGCGCACGCGCGCGCGCACACACACACACAAAAGAACGCGCGCGCGCACGTGCAACACGTGCATGCCCCTGTGCATGCCCTCCCCCACGTAACACACGGCACAATGCATAAACGCACATTTAAATGTGCTGGCTCGCGCATGCGTGGTGTGCACATGTACTTACGCACACAAAAACGCATCCACTCAGAGGCACACCGGAGAAACTACTAACTAAAGTCAACACTCCCTGGTTCTCAGCTTTAAGTGTTTTGTAATCTCATGAAAACTATTTTCATATGGATGCTTCTTATGAACAATGTTTCTGTGACTTATTAAAATCCAGAATTTCATCAACAAAAAAGAATATCAATGCAGCCAAATAATGGGAATTTCTTCCACTGAACTCAAGCATTGGTATACCTTATGACTTATTCCCAGAAATTGGATTTCTTAATTCTATCAGGTGACATTTTTTTCTCTCCCAGGAATACTACAGATTGTGATTTCAACATTCAGATTTTTCAGTTGTAGTCTCAAGGACTTTGGTTGAAAGTTTTGTTTCGTTTTGTTTGTTTGTTTGTTTGTTTCAGCCCTGAACTTCCAGCCTTTTTATTTGGGCTGATGACACTTAGGATTCGGACTTTTGTGAAGAGGTTCAGAACTCTTTTGAAATAAGGCCACAGTCTAAGGTGTTTGAGGTTAATCCCTCAACTCCTGAATTTCAGGGCACATAATTTAACCCAACAATTAGAATGCTTGGAGAAATTGGCCCAGGCCTTTAATCCCAGCATAGAGGAGACAGAAACAGGCAGATGACTGTGAGTCCCACCATGCTCATCCAGGAGAGCCAACTCTAGTGAGATACTTGCTCAGAAAAACAAAAACTAAAAGAAAATGATTCTTGTGAGAGAATCCCAGCACTAGGGAAGTAAAAGACATAAGATTGGAGTACAAGGTCATTTTCAGTGAGTTTGTGAGCAGAAAGACTAAATGACACCCTTTTGAGAAAAGAAGCGCGCACGCACGCACACACACACACACACACACACACACACACGAGGAAAAGGAAAGAAAAGAGAAAGAACAAATAGTTGGTTTTTGGCCATAGCACTTAAGTTTATCCAGACTACTAATACAAACCCTTCTCTGCTTACAGAGACGAGCCCTGTTCAGCCTCTGTGTTTGTTTGTTTGTTTGTTTGTTTGTTTGTTTGTTAGTTTCTGTTATGATTCAGACACATTCAGGAGGGTCTCTGGCCCTTCCTCTCATTCCACCTCCAAGGGTCTGACCTTGTTTACTGAAGCATCTTAGATCTAAAACTCTCTAAAAACGATGAACCATATGTGAGAGCACAGGATTAGAAGTCACAGGAGATAAACTCTGATCTTTTACTTTAATTACGTGTCTCCTTTCTTTTTAATGTATAGCTGTCATACATCCACCAATTGTTGAAACAGGACTCAACTCAGAAGACAAATACCAAATTGCCATAGTTGAATTTTTCTGAGGATTCTCATCCCAATGGCTCCACAGTGCACAGAAACCTTTATGCCCAAGGCATCATCAAATCACTTTGAATTAGACAATGCAGAGTTTATTCCAGTGGGGAGAAAACATCGCTCACTCGCCAAGTGTTCAGTTTAATGTTTCCCCAAATAACAATGGCTCCCTGGCAAAGCAGGAGCTGCAAACACTCTGGGAGATGTTTACCTCCTGGCTGCAGTCAGAAAAGCAGAGCAAAGCAGATGATTTCTCAACTGGTCTTGGAGCAGTTTCTCATCACTGGGCATTCCAAGGACAAGTTTGCCTTGACAGAGAAGTGGAAATCCTGTGGCAGAAACATGGGGAGATTCATGCAGGGTCTGACTCATGAGTGCTTGAAGCCTCCTGTCATGTTACCTGGGGTAACAGATTATTATGAAAGGCAGTCATGTGTAATTGGGAAGAAATTCTAAGAAGTTATTGTAGTTTTTGTTACTAAGGAGAGTTTTTCCCTCCTCCGAAATGGTTATATGGAAAATTTTCACTACTCTAAATTAGCTTGAATAAATCGAAAGGGTTCCATCAAATGTTTGATGGTTCTAATTAAATATAGTATATTTATATGGTTTCAGAGGGACCGAGGAGTTGACATATGGGTAAGAACTTAAATGTTTTAGAGGAAATGCCTTCTGTCTGGAGGATGTCTCAGTCAGGGATATAATCATATTGCAGTCATGAAAAATTTGTTCGGCCCTCAGCTCACATCTAAAGATCTGGCTCCCAACACTAGTCTCTGATCCCTATACCCGAAAGGCAGAATCTGGGGATTGAAGTAACTACCTGGCTTTCCAAATTGGCTAATACATGTCAGTAAGACACCATGTCCACAAAATCTTAGGTTACAAAATTGTAGAGTAATGTTTCTGATGTTGAAAGACATCTGTCACATGCATATGCACCAGTGGCACACTCATAAGAAATGCCTTTGTTGAACATTGGTGCTTCAGTGGAAATTTTCAAACTTTGAAAGACTTGTTGTAAATGTAAATATATTGGATGTTCTTTCAGGATCTTGATTTGCATATTTCTTAGTGACAGAAATTTCCTAAGTGGAGACATTGTTCAAACACCCCACATTCACATTGTAAGAGGTCATTGTTATGTAAATAATTTCTTCTTGTCTTATATATTTTAATTGTGATTTCAGTTTGTTCGTGGTTTCTTGATTTTTGTTTTTGTTTTTGTTTTCCTATTTGAGGTATGGTTTCATAGTGTAGCCCTGACCAACTGAGAATTTAGGTGTATATTAATAATCCCTCTTCCTACAACAATTAACCAGAGCTTCCAGGGACTAAACCACTATCGAAAGACTAAACATGGACTGAACCAGGGCTCCAACTGCATATGTAGCAGAGAATAGCCTTGTTGGTGCACCAGTAGAAGGGGAAGCCCTTGGTCCTGCCAAGGTTGGACCTCCAGTGCAGGGGAGTATGGGGGACAGTAAAGGGGATAGATGGAGGGAATACCCATATGGGGGAGGGGGAGGAGATGGAGGGCTTATGGACAGGAAACCAGGAAATGGAATAACGTTTGAAATGTAAGTAAAGAAATATATCTAATAAAAAATAATCCCTCTTCCTCTCAAGTGAAGGATTGTAGTTGTAGACACACACAATCCACCCCTCTCCCTGCCACCCCATGCTGTTTGTTGGAGTTCTTTTACTCTGTAAGCAAGTATTTCTTTCAGTTTGTCTTATTCCAGGTTCACACCTGGGCTTTATCTTAAATTCAGAATTTCATGATTGAAATTGAATTCCAAGTAAACTGCTGCCACAATATCCAGGTGTCTTTCTAAGATCAGAGGCAGTGTGCATCTTGTGCCAACAATGGTTAAGTGTTGGGCATGTTTCACACAGGCGTGAGTGCTGGTGAGGACTCAATAATAAATAAGCTGTGGCCTCCTCAAATTAAAACTTTCTTGTCAAAACATCTTTGAACAAAGGTAGTTGTCTAGGGCTAGTATTTAATGGAAGGGACACAAAAAAATATAGGTATTAGAAATACAGCTCACTCGGACAGAAAATGAAGTGGCAGATAGGGAGGGGCCACTGACAGACTAATGGTTAGAGGTGGGAGATGGGAAAGCCTCAAATACTTTAGAACAAACATGGACCATCAGGAGGTTTCTAGACAGAAAGTAGTAGTTGTCTGTCTGAGGCCAAGACACCAAGACAGCATGTCTTGCATAATTAATGTAGAGATCATGAGGAGTCCAGACAAAATATAACAATTACCCATAATTAATCCCACCGAATAAATGAGTATAAAGACCATCTCACAAAATTTTTGTCCGGAAATACCAGTCATAGAGCTAAGTTAAAAAAAGAAAAAGACAAGCTATTTTGAACAAACAGATCCAGTTTAGGGTATCATCTACTGTAGGGTGTAAAAAGGAGTCCAGAGATGGGAAACCTCAGGGGATTCTGTGTCAGACATTTTATGGGCTCCTTTGGGTTCTCCCCATCTCCAGTCTTCTTGCTTGGTTCTACCCAGCCTTGGTCTCTTTTTCCCAAGCAACACATTTGGTAATAGTTACAATATCTTACTTATGAGGTTTTGGGGAGGAGGGACAATTCCTGGAATAATGTGTAGCCTTTCTTTTATTTTATTTTATTTTATTTTATTTTATTTTATTTATTTATTTTATTCATTCTGGCACATATTTCATTTTGACCTCAGTTTTCCCTCCCATCTCTCCTGTTAGTTCTTCTCTTCCCAGCTCATCTATTTCTCAGATCCAGCCCTCCATTTCCCTGCATAAAGAAGTGGCCACCCATGAATATCAACCGAACATGGCATAACAATTTACAGTAAGTCCAATCACATCCCTCCATATTGAGGTTGAACGGATGAGGCAACTGAGCATAAATGCATCTCAGTATGAGTAAAAGGGTTCAAAGGCAGGCAAAAGGTCAAGAGGCACTACTGCTCTCACTGTTAGGAGTCTGATAAGAACACTAAAGTACACAACTGTTACATGGAGAAGACCTAGTACCAACCCATACAGGCTCTGTAATTGCTGTTACAGTCTATGAGCCCTAGTTTGTTAATTCTGTGGGCCAAGTTGTGTGGCATCCTTGACACTTCTGAAATGAGTAACCTTTCTTAAAGGGCCAGTCCCTGTTTAACAGCTTGGCCCCCTTTCATCTTATCTTCATTCAATGTTAACAAGTTGAGGAAAACATTTTGGCTAGACATTACAGAGACATAACGTTGTGGTTTTCTTAGGGACAGTGACTCAACACTTGCAAACACAGTGTGAATAGTGACTTTAGAGAACAGAACTTAGGAGTGTCAGGATAAGATCACTAGAAATGAGGGATAGGCCCATGAGCTAACCCAGAATCTAGGGATCCTTTGTAAGGAGTTTGAGGGTAGGTTTTCTGTCATTCAGTGATTAATTGACAGTGGTCACCTGGCTTTGTTTACAAGTCCACATTTCCATGAACGGCAGGAGACCCTCTTTTCATGGAACATGCCCTTAAAAGAAATAGGCATGCATATGAAGCAACAGAAAGTACCAACTCCAACACAAGATAATGCAAGGGTACTTTTGGAGATCCCCAGAGATATGTTCAGGTGAGTCAGGAAGCTAAACAGAAGATGATCCTTGTATGGATCCCTTCTTGGACACAGCTTCTCTGGCTGTCTTATTTTCACAGGACATGAAAATACAGAAAATGGCTGCCAAACTCTCTGGAATGCTAGTGTTGAAAATAGTAATATTAACAGTATTGGAACTGTGAGGGATCCCCTCCTTACTTTCCAGAGAGTACGGTATCCAGAGCTTGAAGAGGGGAATGTTTTTATGGAATCCCATAAATTGTCAAAAGAAGAAAACAAGGTACTTCCAGGTCTCAGGAAATGTTCCTGAGGGCATCTTCTTCTGAGGATAGCCATATGAAGGCATAACCAGTGTTTCCCTCCAGGACAGAGCAGTCTGAAGACACCGGAGATGGCCACAACACCACTGATGTAAATGGTGGTATTATTTATCTCAGAAATAAAGGAGTTTCCCTTTTTCATTATCCAGAAAGATGAATATTCTGAGCCTGATATGGAAGATGTTTCTTATGGAATGCCTCAGAACTTAGGAAGAACATTGTGTGGTACTTCCCAGTCCCTGGAAGAGTCTATGTGGGCAGCTTGTTTTGAAGATATCGCTATAGAGGTACCTGGGTTCCTCTCTAGGCCAAAGCAGCCTACCATAAGCCTGTCCCTGTTTTCCAGCATCATGAGGCATATTCCACCTGTGAGGGTTGCCAGGAAAGAGGCTAGAGAGACCCCCAAACTACACAAATGTGAGGAAAGTTCCAGAACCTTTAAATATCCCAGCACCTCTTCATCCACCAGAAAACACACAGGAAAGAGAGGCAATTTTTCTATAAGGAGTGCCAGAAAGGGTTTTACTAAGTCTCAGAACACTAAGTTTATGAAGTCATAATGTTTGGGTCTAATAATCTTTAAGGAAGACCCTAGAATCAAGTAGTATGCAATTGCAAAGAGCATTTATCCTGCAGAAATTACTGGCATGCAGTAGGTCAATCATTCATCAAAATGAGGGGCTCGCTTGCCCCCTTTTATGCAGTACTACAGAAAATTTGCAGAAGAATTGGGTAACATCTTATATGATTGGTAGGGGCAAATCAGTGACATTAGTACAATTTTGATTAGCTACTATGTTAGTTTCACTATATTTGGTAAGACCTTGAAGGGTTTCAGTGACCAGCTCTGTTCTGACTTTGTTCTAGGAGCTGACTCAGGTCCAGACTTATCCTTCCGAAGTCAGTCATCATTGACCAAAGGCCCATTGTCAGTGGCTCCTTTTGAGGAGCTCATTACGATTCCCGGGGAATTGATAATTTTTATTCTCATGGTTTTTGGTATACAAGACAGAAAAGCCATTTATATGAAGTACATGTAGAATGCCCTTCAGATACAAGACCAAACTGCAGGGTTATGAGAGGATTTCACACAGGAGAGAAGCCTTACTCCTGCTCTCTGTGCAATAGTAGCTTCCGCCAGTCATCCACATACCACCGTCACCTGAGGAAGTTCCACAAATCAGAATGAACTGTGGACCTTAGAAGCAGGGCTTCACGCAGCCCCAGTGTCTCATCTGCACATAAAGAAGCATGTAGGTTCTCAATAAGAGTTAGCCAGTGAGGATGATTCACTTAACATTCAGATTGTTCCTTCCATGTGCTGTCCCGTGCCTTTGGCATGTGAAGGCAAAAATGAAGTTTTTATCAGTTTGTTTACTAAAGTTTTCTTCCAGTTACCAGCTTTGGCATCTATGTGGTGGTTAAACTGAGGCAGGCAGCCATTAGGGGTTAGTGTTTAGTGCCACTGTCAGGGATGGATCCAGATACTTAACAGGAGCTGCTGCCAATGGCAGGCAGTAATTAGAGAAGTTACTCAGCAGACTTTTCCCTGTGGGAACAAAGCTTAATTTGCTGGGGCTGCAGAAAAACTCTGAACTCTTTAAACAACTTGGGGCCAGTGAGAAAGAGAAGGAAAGAGAGAAAAAAATAACACACACACACACACACACACACACACACACACACACACACTGAATAAATGAAACAAAAGCAGAGTCCAAGGACCTCATACATACAACCATATACATGCATACATACATGCATACATACATGCATACATACATACATACATACATACATACATACATACAGATAGATATATACACATTCATACATTGAATGGTTAGAACAAAGCTCCAGAAAGCAGGCTTTAAGCATTTCACACATACACATGCAATCATACACACACACTATTGGTCGATAGAGCAAGCTCCAACACACACCCAGACAAGCTTTACATGTATGTATGCACACACATTGTTGATATATGGAAGGAACAATATTCCAAACCTCTACACTTTATTTTTCCTTCCATAGCTTACATATCCCAGCAAAACCTTTCACATGGTATAAAATTACAATGTGATTACACTTGACTTTTCTTCTAGTAAATAATTGTGAAAAGTATGTTCCCCAATACATTTACAAGATATAACATCACATGGCCCAGGTAAAGAAAACAAACTATTTCCCAAAACCCACATACATTTGTAGCTAAGCAGCTTGCTATAGATTCACAAAGTATACACAAGCAAGGTAGTTTTCTCTGCCATTTTCTCTTACTGGCAGGAAGCAATTTGTGGTTACAAAGAAAGTAGATATTTTATTATTTACATTTAAAAGTAATCTTGTAAGAACATTAAAAGATTCATAAATCTAAACTTTTATATAGAAATCAGTCATATGTACCTTAAATCCTCAGAATATATATACTTATAAGAAATTTTTAATAAATCATATAAGAAACCTGAGGGCAGAAATGGGTATAAGAAATCTGCCTCAGTGAGAGTCATGCCAGCCAGTGCCATTGTTCTTGTTCCCTGATTATAAAAGGTCTCTAGATTAACTAATAAGATTATGCCTTTCTGAATAAACTTCACATTGTTCCTTAAGACTATTTTTTTACATCAGAACCAGTAGTAAAAACATCTCAACCTAGCTTCACTAAACAACTTTATATTTCCAAATGTTTTCTAAGGGTCATTGCTGACGATCCATATCTCTAAGTTCTTGCCTAGGTTGGTGAGAGAATCATTAATCTGCTCCAGCAGCAATGCCTGAAAGAGAAAAAACATTATTACTGTGAGTGCCAGAGATACTGTCCAGTGAGGGACTGGAAGCCACCTTAAAGTATTCATATAACTCCTAGATAAAAAGGGTTGTGAAGGTAGCAAGCAGAGCAAAATTCTATAACAGCAAGAAATTTCTGGGGTCATGCCATGTAGAGGCTCACCCACGTGGCTATGGTACCCAGTAGGCAGCTTGCCATGAGTTCTAAAGCCATTTGTCGTTCCTCCTGCATGGCCCTTGTCAGTTTTCCAAGATAAATACTGGCTGTTATCTGATTTCCCAGTAATAAATAAATGGTGATGGCTCTGCCTTTCTCCTGTGAGTTAGGTTTCTTGTGGGTTTGTGTATCCTGCGTGTTAGTGGGTACCAGTGTGTTGGGCTCTTGCACCTTACCTTTCACTTTATTTGAGACAGAGCCTTTCTTGTTTCGCATTTTGTTCTCCAGGCAAAGTGACTCTGAAGCACATACAAATCCTCTTGTCTTCATCCTCTATACCTCCTAGGAAGCTGATATGACAAATGTCTCTGAAACTGGATCTGCCCTTCCAAAATCTTATCTTATGTGTGTGTGCTTAAGTGTATTATGCATGTGTGCTTAAGTGTATATATTTGCACATTATGTTTCAAAGAGCTCTTGTATATCATTGGCAATTCTTATGACCCTACTCTAAATATCTAATGCTGTAAGAAGTAAATGTATATACATTTCTAGAAATACGCTTTCCCATAGCTTGCCCCTTTGTTCTCATCATGAATCTGAAGTCTCGTTGCAGCCTGTTTGCCCCCGATCTGATAGAAGATAGCTACCTCTACGGGTGGTATGAACCCTTGCTGTCTCTTCTAAATAAGCACAATCTTTTTATCTGTTGTAAAGTGCTGAGACAACAGTTTGAAAAAGTCAAGTTTTCTCTAACTGACATTTTCCGTGTGGAGTGACCACAGGTTATTTTATTATAGCGTTTTTAAAACAGACTTTATTATCTAATTATAAACCATTTTTCATTCATCACATTTTACATTTTTTTTACCTTGAAGTGGATGTCATACTTTAATTAAAGAGCCACAAACACACAGAAGAAAAATTATATATGTGTGTATATATATATTGCCTCAATACCCTAATTTTTACAAACAGAAATATTAAATTCAGAGACACCCACAGACATTTCACCCCCCCCCCCCACCTCTGAAAAAAAATTTAAATCCTGGACTTATTGTTGAAAAAGGACTGTGATATAATCAGTACTGGAGTACTTTGTGCGTGTGTGTGCGTGTGTGTGTGTGTGTGTGTGTGTGTGTGTGTGTGTGTGTGTGTGTGTGTGTGTGTGTATGGAGGGAGCTGTTTGTTTATTTTTGTTTTTATAATGTATTTATTTTATAATTTATTTATTTATTTATTTTTCTGTTGTTCTTTTCAGACACACCAGAAAAGGGCATCCGATTTCATTATGGATGGTTGTAAGCTACCATGTGGTTGCTGGGAAATGAACTCAGGACCTCTGTGAGAGCAGTCAGTATTCTTAACTACTAAGGCCATCTCTCCAGCCCGTGTGGGGCCTTTTTGTTTTGTTCTTTGATAGTTCTGGATATTGAACTCAGGATCTTGTATATTCTGACAAACTATTATACTACCAAGCCCAGGACTTCATTTGGCCTTAAATACAGAGCCTCCCTTCATTCCAGGTGCTCTCCTCAAACCCCCAACTCTCTGACCTTGGCTTCCTGAGTGCTAGAAATGAAGGTGTGCATATCCAGTTCTGTCCACTTTTGTCTATCTGCTGAGACAAGCTCTCACTAAGTAGTCTTGAGGTCCCAACCACCCTTATAAACAACTAGGCTAGTCTCAAACTCACACACATCTGCCTATCTCTGCATCTGACAGGGTCTGCCACTTCACCTCACCTAATTATTCTTGAAAAGTTCTTAGGTTAACTCTGATGTCCTGCAGGCCAAGGTAGTAATTAGAGTTTGACTGGGCTGCTGGTAGTTTTCTGTCTTTGAGTGTGTTGGAAGCTTTCTTTACTGATTTCCTGGGAGTAAGGAAGGACTTGGCCTCTGGCTTTCTGAGTTCTTGTACATATTTTTTTTCTTCCCTGACACCCTAGAATCTGGGGGTCTCTATAGCCGTGGGACTCCTTTTCTTGCTCTGAAGTGTATGTGGATCAGATCTCTTTTTTTTTTTTGAGATTTTTTTTGAGATTTTGTTTTCCCCTTGTGATATTTTCTTGCATTTTTACATTTTGTTTATCTGAAGTTTCTCCTATCGGTACCAGATGTGGAAATATTTCTTCACACTTGTCTGTCACTTTTGGTAACTTGATATCATTGCTGGCCTTTTTCTTCTGGGGTCCATGCCCTTCCTTCGCTTTTACACTAAACCACCTTGAGTTAAAAGCATTCTTGGACTTTTTCCTTAACATGTTTTCTTCCTCAACTTTTCCTTTTCATTCTTTCTTTTTTCCTTTAGTTCTTTTTTTTTCTTCACGATATAGAAAAATATGATGTTTTCATTCCAATATGCAACATACTAGGAAAAGATGGAAACAAGAGTTTCACACTCTGCCATTTCTCTGGCAATTTTTTAAAGCACTTCTGAGACAGCCAGAATGTTTTCACTGATGTACTGAGTCTCCATTCCAGTGTGACCGATATGTACAGTACTGCAAGAGCCATGCTTGGAGATATTTAAGAAATCTATGCATATTGTAAACACCATAGTTTAAGGCAGTAACAAAATGTATTCCTGATAACTAGAAGTCTTAAGACAATGTCAATTAAAACTGTCTAACTATGTTTCCACTCTCTCTCATATGCTCAAAAGCTATGAATTACTTCATCCTTAAGGCAAAAAAAAATGTACTTGCAACTAAGAGTAGACACTGGAAAACTGGTAGGGAAAAATTAAGCTGTATTTTGCCTGAAAAGTCTTCAAATTATAAACAAGAGGATTATTTGTTTGTCTCTGGTTTATATGTATCAAATAAATAATATAGTTTACCTTTCTGGGTTTGGTGTCTGGGATGTGGGCGTGGGGTAGATTGGGGGAGGGGGAGGGGGCAGTCTCTGGTTGCCTTTCCTTCTATCTCTGCTCCACTCTGTCCCTATATTTCCTTTAGATAGGAGCAATTCTGGGTTAAAATTTTGGAGATGGGTGGGTGACCCTATCCTTCAACCAGGGAGGGCCATGCCTAACCTCTGAGTGTGCTCTTAAGAGGAGAAGGTTTTTTATTGTAGGTATGAGGGAGATAAGAGACATGGACACTAGAAGGGTACAGGGCAGGGATAGAGAGTAAGTAGTACACTAGACATGGTTAGCTGACTGAACCTGGCCATGAGAAGAGAGAGGCAGTGTGAACAAGAGAAGAGAAGAGAGAAGGTCAAGGGAACCAAGAGAACAAAGTGCCAAGAGGAGAAACAAAAAAAGCACCAAGAGCCCAAGAATACATGATCAAAATGTCTGAGCTTATAGGAAAGAGAAAAGGGAAGGAAAGAGAAGCTCAGGGATAGAAGGGTTTAGGGGACAGGGAAGTGCTGAGAAGTGCTAGGATTTTGTAAGAGGTCCTTGCAATGCTGTGACAGTCTGGCAGCCAGCATCCCCTTTAATACATTAATAAGCATCTAAATTAGCCTCTTGTCCTGAGTGTCTTCGGAAACAAAACAAAATTGAGTCATTTAAACTGTGCAGGATGCTGGTTGTTAGGAAACATCTCTCCAGGGGCAAGGCCATACAACTTACTTATAGCAATGAAGCCTTGTTCCTCCTGCACATCTCTGCCATAAGCTTTGTGCTCCAAGGACAGACAGAGAAGGTTACCACCCTGCTTTCTAATTGCTCTTTGGAGCTGCTCATGTAATTTGCATTCCATTTTCCTTCCTTTCTTTCTTTCTTTTTTTCTTTCTTTCTTTCTCCCTCTCTTTCAACTAGGACCTCTGGATAAAGGTTTTTAAAAAGTTACCTAACACCTTTGTGGAGATGCTGTCATGGACTGAGAGTTGAGTTGATAATCCCCAATCTGCTGGGAAGGAACACCAGGAGATCATGAACCTTTAAGTCATGACTAGTGTCTCAGTACACTTTTAGCAGAGACCCTGTTTCATGGTGACACAAACCATGGTGGTGTCATTGAGCACTAAGGTGAGTGACCATAGCATGGAAATAGTAAGAACTAAAGACTTTAAGAAGCACTCCTTGAAGAAGCAACACTTCTGCTTCTTCAAGAAGATATATTTGCTGTTAATAAATGAAACCAAACCAATTTATAACAATAACAAACCTTACCATATTATATGCCTAACTAATATACTTTTGTATTTTTCTTACAGACAAAATATAAACTCATAATTGTGACCCTAAATTCAATATCAATAACTTTTATTTTGCTTTTAGTTGACTGCCAGCAGTATAGCTCTATTCTCTCCAACATAACCAGAACTTCTCATATATTAACTACAATCCCCTTACATTTAAGAGTAGAGAGCTATGTCAAACAACAAACATTTATCACATTAATCATTGTGATTGTATAGTCATCACGTGAATAGTGAATGATCCTCTTGTTCTGTAGCTGATCTTCAGAATGTTACATCACAATCATAAAACTCTGTCCTTGAAACTAACATCTATCACTTCCACAGTGCATTCCTGCCAATCATTCTAATATATTTTAAATTTTCATTACATAATTTGCCCCCACCAGCGGGGACCCAGTTATTTGTGGGTGTCGAGGGGGACCCATACCTGCGGGAGAAAGGGCCAGAGAGAGGAGCAAGACCAAGCAGTGTCCTTGTCAAGGTCTGCTTATTGAGAGGAATGTACAGCATTTAAAGCTCTGAAGCAGGAATTGAAGCAGGAACTGAAGCTAAGGGTGAGGGGAGTACTGGGAAGTGCCCAAGGACATAAGGTGAATCTCTAAACCGCAAGATATTCTCTTTAGACAAGGAGGCAACAGTCTTCCGGGGACAAGTTCTTTGAAAAGGTCAAGCCCTTCTCAGGAATCTGCTCAGGGCAGGGCTCTAGCTTTGCTTAGTTCGGACGTCCAGTCCCCGACAATAATTCATTTATTGTTGGGGAGGTGCATGTGTACATAAGAGAGCATACATGTGAGGATGCTAGAAAATATGTTTTGGGACTGTGCCTCTCCTTCCACCATTGGGACCCTGAATTGAACTTTGGTCACTGAGCTTCTTAGAAACCACCTTTACCTGCTGAGCAGTCTACCTGCTACCTGCTAGTTTCTTTATTTTAGCTTCTGTGTGTTTGTAGTTGATCACTGTAATAAAAACAGCTAGTTGGATTCATGCAGCTATACAAGTGGTCATAGCATTTAACACAGAGTCTTTTACTGTCATCTATGTTTTAGAATGTGTCAACTTTCATCTTTGAGTATAAATGTTACACCATTGTTTGTACATACAATTTTGTCCTCATGCATGTTTTTGTTGATGAACATATGGAACGATTGCATCTTTCAGGTGTTGGAATGATTCTGCTATGGAAGTGACTATGAAGGTTCATCTTCCAGACCCTGATATTATTCTTTTTTATTCATAATTTATTGACACATTATCCTATCCCTCTCCCCTTGATTCCTTAACATCTCTTTTACTCCTTACCTTTGATCTCTTTTCGATTTTGTAGCCCATATCTACCTTCTCTTAACACTTAACATATGGACATTGTGATACATGTTCTTGTTTCAGAAAAAATATGGTTTTTTCCCCTGTGTCTGTGTCAACTTGCTAAGTTCTTTGTAAGTTCATCAAGTCCTTGAAAATTTTGTGATTTCAATTTCCTTTTCAGATGAACGAAATTCCACTGTGTCTACATAGCACACTTTCATTATCTGCTGATGAACCTCTAGAATGAAGATAGATTCTTTGTAAATTCGTCCTGAGAACTGCCAAGACGCTGCAGGGCAATGGCAAGGAAAAGGAGATTCCTCATTTATCCTTATTCCACCCTGGTCACTTCCTGGGTGGGTTTGTATCCTTTAATACCCCCAGATGCTAGTCTTAATTTTGCCATTACTAATAACAAGAATTACTGGCTCAATTTGTTGGAGATGCAATAACACTGCATTGGAATTTGGTAATTATTTTCAATTTTGTTTGAAACAATAATAGTAAATTATATAGTTTCTTTGACATCCTACTTTCCATAAAGTCCAAATTAGGATTCTCAGATCTCCATATGCCCAGTCTGTAAACTCCTGCTTTTATTTTTGTAAGTTTTGACTATTTGTAAGGTACATAATGATCTTTCTTTGCTATTCTGATTACATACCATCACTATATTCCCATAATTATTGGTAATATTGAGCTTCATTTCATATGTATTTTGATCATTCTGAATAATTTATTAAAATATGACAGTCATTAACCTATTTTTCATTTGATTTATATTTTAGGTTTTTTTCAAATTATTGTGAATATTAGTTTCAGATATCTTCTGTTGTTTCTCATGATGAATTTTAATTCTCTCTCATTTGAAATTCAGAAATAATAGTGGCATGTTTTTTTTTTATTAACTTGAGTATTTCTTATATACATTTCGAGTGTTATTCCCTTTCCCGGTTTCCGGACAAACATCCCCCTCCCCCCTCCACTTCCTTATGTGTGTTCCCCTCCCAACCCTCCCCCCATTGCCGCCCTCCCCCCCACAGTCTAGTTCACTGGGGGTTCAGTCTTAGCAGGACCCAGGGCTTCCCCTTCCACTGGTGCTCTTACTAGGATATTCATTGCTACCTATGAGGTCAGAGTCCAGGGTCAGTCCATGTATAGTCTTTTTTTTTTTTTTCAAGTCTTTACTAGATGCCAGCTTTTTTTTTTTAAAGATTTATTTATTTTATATCAGTACACTGTAGCTGTCTTCAGACACACCAGAAGAGGACATCAGATCCCATTACAGATGGTCGAGAGCCACCATGTGGTTGCTGGGAATTGAACTCAGGACCTCTGGAAGAACAATCAGTGTTCTTAATTGCTGAACCATCTTTCTAGCCCCTAGATGCCAGCTTTTATGTGCATTCTTCTGCTAAATTCTCTGCTTATTGGGAAGGTGTTCTCTCCATGCAAAGACTGAGGCTCGGGATAGTTCATTTCTTGTCTGCGGATGTGAAGGTCCTCAGTAATTGCTCTGGCACAGCAACCTGGGCCGTTTAGCATCATGCTCTTAGGGCTTCACCACTAGATCGATCCTAGAGCCCACCCGATCAGCAGATGTGAGAAGACACTCTTCACTGATGGGGCAGGCTTCAATACCGGGAATGAGAGCAAGTGCACACCCTCCCTTCCCCCTGTAAAATACACACGACATTAGATTTTCATTTGCTTGAAGCATTGAGTTTTTAAGATTCTTTTCTTTGCTTTTATCTCAGGGGAATGTTAATCTGTACAGATTTATTATTAATTCCATGGGAACATGCTTAGCGGCTCATTTAAAATAAAAGAGCTGTTGCTTGTAAAAGAATGCCGGCCTGTTCTAGACACTTTAGGTACTTTGATCACTCTAGGATGAGATATTACCTTGAGAGTCATTGAAGGAGAAGAGAAAGTACAGAAAAAAGTAACTCCTCTTCCTCCCACCCATCTGTCTTTTCTTGGATACACGCCGTATTTGTGTTAACAGAATCTGTTCTCCCACCTCAACGACCTATGCTGTCTCTCAATAACCCTTTTCTTCCAAGACTGTCCATTTCGGACTTAAAACAACGCTTCCAGGAGAAAGTCATCCTCTCTTTAGAGCATTCTCTCATTTTTCTCCCTCTTTTCTTCCTTTCTTCCCTCCCTCCCTACCTCCCCTCCCTTCCTCCCTCTCTCCCTCCCCCTCCCTCCCCCTCCCTCCCCTTCCTTCTCTCTCTCCCTCTCCTCTCTCTTCCTCCCTCTCCTTCCCTCTCTCTCTCTCTCTCTCTCTCTCTTACATCTTTTTTCATCTCCAGAATCCAGTAGCTTAAATGCTTTATCTGGTCCTTAGGGTATTTTTTTATGTGTGGCTATAGCACAGAACAATTTTGTTGCTTATTCTGGCCAATTAAGGACTTTAAGACAAAAATTTAAGAGTGCCGACTTCTGTATACATCCATCCATTCATTCATTTATATGGTAAGAATTCATTATGTTCATAGTGTTTCAGAGATGGAATGGTCCTGGGAACATGACTTCTATCTACTACAAAACGTAGCCCCCATGCCACAAGAATTTACACACATAAGCAAATACATACATTAGTGCACATATTGATAATTTTGTAAAACGATTGTAAATTTTTTTCAGCAGTTAAAATTAGTAGTGTACAAGCATAAAATAATTTCTTCTCAATCCATTGCCTTTATGTATTGCAAACTATCCCTGAAATATGGTGAGTTAGCTTTCTAATTCTTTTTTTTTTTTTTATTAACTTGAGTATTTCTTATATACATTTCGAGTGTTATTCCCTTTCCCGGTTTCCGGGCAAACATCCCCCTCCCCCCTCCCCTTCCTTATGGGTGTTCCCCTCCCAACCCTCCCACCATTGCCGCCCTCCCCCCATAGACTAGTTCACTGGGGGTTCAGTCTTAGCAGGACCCAGGGCTTCCCCTGCCACTGGTGCTCTTACTAGGATATTCATTGCTACCTATGGGGTCAGAGTCCAGGGTCAGTCCATGTATAGTCTTTAGGTAGTGGCTTAGTCCCTGGAAGCTCTGGTTGCTTGGCATTGTTGTACTTTTGGGGTCTCGAGCCCCTTCAAGCTCTTCCAGTTCTTTCTCTGATTCCTTCAATAGGGGACCTATTCTCAGTTCAGTGGTTTGCTGCTGGCATTCGCCTCTGTATTTGCTGTATTCTGGCTGTGTCTCTCAGGAGCGATCTACATCCGGCTCCTGTCGGTCTGCACTTCTTTGCTTCATCCATCTAGTCCAATTGGGTGGCTGTATATGTATGGGCCAAATGTGGGGCAGGCTCTGAATGGGTGTTCCTTCAGTCTCTGTTTTAATCTTTGCCTCTCCCTTCCCTGCCAAGGGTATTCTTTTTCCTCATTTAAAGAAGGAGTGAAGCATTCACATTTTGATCATCCGTCTTGAGTTTCGTTTGTTCTAGGGATCTAGGGTAATTCAAGCATTTGGGCTAATGGCCACTTATCAATGAGTGCATACCATGTATGTCTTTCTGTGATTGGGTTAGTTCACTCAGGATGATATTTTCCAGTTCCAACCATTTGCCTACGAATTTCATAAACTCGTTGTTTTTGATAGCTGAGTAGTATTCCATTGTGTAGATGTACCACATTTTCTGTATCCATTCCTCTGTTGAAGGGCATCTGGGTTCTTTCCATTTTCTGGCTATTATAAATAAGGCTGCGATGAACATAGTGGAGCACGTGTCTCTTTTATATGTTGAGGCATCTTTTGGGTATATGCCCAAGAGAGGTATAGCTGGATCCTCAGGCAGTTCAATGTCCAATTTTCTGAGGAACCTCCAGACTGATTTCCAGAATGGTTTTACCAGTCTGCAATCCCACCAACAATGGAGGAGTGTTCCTCTTTCTCTACAACCTCGCCAGCATCTGCTGTCACCTGAGTTTTTGATCTTAGCCAATCGCACTGGTGTGAGGTGAAATCTCAGGGTTGTTTTGATTTGCATTTCCCTTATGACTAAAGATGTTGAACATTTCTTTAGGTGTTTCTCAGCCATTCGGTATTCCTCAGCTGTGAATTCTTTGTTTAGCTCTGAACCCCATTTTTTAATAGGGTTATTTGTTTCCCTGCGGTCTAACTTCTTGAGTTCTTTGTATATTTTGGATATAAGGCCTCTATCTGTTGTAGGGTTGGTAAAGATCTTTTCCCAATCTGTTGGTTGCCGTTTTGTCCTAACCACAGTGTCCTTTGCCTTACAGAAGCTTTGCAGTTTTATGAGATCCCATTTGTCAATTCTTGATCTTAGAGCATAAGCCATTGGTGTTTTGTTCAGGAAATTTTTTCCAGTGCCCATGTGTTCCAGATGCTTCCCTAGTTTTTCTTCTATTAGTTTGAGTGTGTCTGGTTTGATGTGGAGGTCCTTGATCCACTTGGACTTAAGCTTTGTACAGGGTGATAAGCATGGATTGATCTGCATTCTTCTACATGTTGCCCTCCAGTTGAACCAGCACCATTTGCTGAAAATACTATCTTTTTTCCATTGGATGGTTTTGGCTCCTTTGTCAAAAATCAAGTGACCATAGGTGTGTGGGTTCATTTCTGGGTCTTCAATTCTATTCCATTGGTCTATCTGTCTGTCTCTGTACCAATACCATGCAGTTTTTATCACTATTGCTCTGTAATACTGCTTGAGTTCAGGGATAGTGATTCCCCCTGAAGTCCTTTTATTGTTGAGGATAGCTTTAGCTATCCTGGGTTTTTTGTTATTCCAGATGAATTTGCAAATTGTTCTGTCTAACTCTTTGAAGAATTGGATTGGTATTTTGATGGGGATTGCATTGAATCTGTAGATTGCTTTTGGTAAAATGGCCATTTTTACTGTATTAATCCTGCCAATCCATGAGCATGGGAGATCTTTCCATCTTCTGAGGTCTTCTTCAATTTCTTTCTTCAGTGTCTTGAAGTTCTTATTGTACAGATCTTTTACTTGCTTGGTTAAAGTCACACCGAGGTACTTTATATTATTTGGGTCTATTATGAAGGGTGTCGTTTCCCTAATTTCTTTCTCGGCTTGTTTCTCTTTTGTATAGAGGAAGGCAACTGATTTATTTGAGTTAATTTTATACCCAGCCACTTTGCTGAAGTTGTTTATCAGCTTTAGTAGTTCTCTGGTGGAACTTTTGGGATCACTTAAATATACTATCATATCATCTGCAAATAGTGATATTTTGAACTCTTCTTTTCCGATCTGTATCCCTTTGATCTCCTTTTGTTGTCTGATTGCTCTGGCTAGAACTTCAAGAACTATATTGAATAAGTAGGGAGAGAGGGGGCAGCCTTGTCTAGTCCCTGATTTTAGTGGGATTGCTTCAAGTTTCTCTCCATTTAGTTTAATGTTAGCAACTGGTTTGCTGTATATGGCTTTTACTATGTTTAGGTATGGGCCTTGAATTCTTATTCTTTCCAGGACTTTTATCATGAAGGGGTGTTGAATTTTGTCAAATGCTTTCTCAGCATCTAATGAAATGATCATGTGGTTCTGTTCTTTCAGTTTGTTTATATAATGGATCACGTTGATGGTTTTCCGTATATTAAACCATCCCTGCATGCCTGGGATGAAGCCTACTTGATCATGGTGGATGATTGTTTTGATGTGCTCTTGAATTCGGTTTGCCAGAATTTTATTGAGTATTTTTGCGTCGATACTCATAAGGGAAATTGGTCTGAAGTTCTCTTTCTTTGTTGTGTCTTTGTGTGGTTTAGGTATAAGAGTAATTGTAGATTCGTAGAAGGAATTCGGTAGGGCTCCATCTGTTTCAATTTTGTGGAATAGTTTGGATAATATTGGTATGAGGTCTTCTATGAAGGTTTGATAGAATTCTGCACTAAACCCATCTGGACCTGGGCTCTTTTTGGTTGGGAGACCTTTAATGACTGCTTCTATTTCCTTAGGAGTTATGGGGTTGTTTAACTGGTTTATCTGTTGCTGATTTAACTTTGATACCTGGTATCTGTCTAGGAAATTGTCCATTTCCTGAAGATTTTCAAATTTTGTTGAATATAGGTTTTTATAGTAAGATCTGATGATTTTTTGAATTTCCTCTGAATCTGTAGTTATGTCTCCCTTTTCATTTCTGATTTTGTTAATTTGGACGCACTCTCTGTGTCCTCTCGTTAGTCTGGCTAAGGGTTTATCTATCTTGTTGATTTTCTCAAAGAACCAACTTTTGGTCCTGTTGATTCTTTCTATGGTCCTTTTTGTTTCTACTTGGTTGATTTCAGCTCTGAGTTTGATTATTTCCTGCCTTCTACTCCTCCTGGGTGTATTTGCTTCTTTTTGTTCTAGAGCTTTTAGGTGTGCTGTCAAGCTGCTGACATATGCTCTTTCCTGTTTCTTTCTGCAGGCACTCAGCGCTATGAGTTTTCCTCTTAGCACAGCTTTCATTGTGTCCCATAAGTTTGAGTATGTTGTATCTTCATTTTCATTAAATTCTAAAAAGTTTTTAATTTCTTTCTTTATTTCTTCCTTGACCAGGTTATCATTGAGTAGAGCATTGTTCAATTTCCACGTATATGTGGGCATTCTTCCCTTATTGTTATTGAAGACCAGTTTTAGGCCGTGGTGGTCCGATAGCACGCATGGGATTATTTCTATCTTTCTGTACCTGTTGAGGCCCGTTTTTTGACCGATTATATGGTCAATTTTGGAGAAAGTACCATGAGGAGCTGAGAAGAAGGTATATCCTTTTGCTTTAGGATAGAATGTTCTATAAATATCCGTTAAGTCCATTTGGCTCATGACTTCTCTTAGTCTGTCGACATCACTGTTTAATTTCTGTTTCCATGATCTGTCCATTGATGAGAGTGGGGTGTTGAAATCTCCCACTATTATTGTGTGAGGTGCAATGTGTGTTTTGAGCTTTAGTAAGGTTTCTTTTACGTATGTAGGTGCCCTTGTATTTGGGGCATAGATATTTAGGATTGAGAGTTCATCTTGGTGGATTTTTCCTTTGATGAATATGAAGTGTCCTTCCTTATCTTTTTTGATGACTTTTAGTTGGAAATTGATTTTATTTGATATTAGAATGGCTACTCCAGCTTGCTTCTTCTGACCATTTGCTTGGAAAGTTGTTTTCCAGCCTTTCACTCTGAGGTAGTGTCTGTCTTTGTCTCTGAGGTGTGTTTCCTGTAGGCAGCAGAATGCAGGGTCCTCGTTGCGTATCCAGTTTGTTAATCTATGTCTTTCTATTGGGGAGTTGAGGCCATTGATGTTGAGAGATATTAAGGAATAGTGATTATTGTTTCCCTTTATATTCATATTTGGATGTGAGGTTATGTTTGTGTGCTTTCATTCTCTTTGTTTTGTTGCCAAGACGATTAGTTTCTTGCTTCTTCTAGGGTATAGCTTGCCTCCTTATGTTGGGCTTTACCATTTATTATCCTTTGTAGTGCTGGATTTGTAGAAAGATATTGTGTAAATTTGGTTTTGTCATGGAATATCTTGGTTTCTCCATCAATGTTAATTGAGAGTTTTGCTGGATACAGTAACCTGGGCTGGCATTTGTGTTCTCTTAGGGTCTGTATGACATCAGTCCAGGATCTTCTGGCCTTCATAGTTTCTGGCGAGAAGTCTGGTGTGATTCTGATAGGTCTCCCTTTATATGTTACTTGACCTTTTTCCCTTACTGCTTTTAATATTCTTTCTTTATTTTGTGCGTTTGGTGTTTTGACAATTATGTGACGGGAGGTGTTTCTTTTCTGGTCCAATCTATTTGGAGTTCTGTAGGCTTCTTGTATGCCTATGGGTATCTCTTTTTTTAGGTTAGGGAAGTTTTCTTCTATGATTTTGTTGAAGATATTTACTGGTCCTTTGAGCTGGGAGTCTTCACTCTCTTCTATACCTATTATCCTTAGGTTTGATCTTCTCATTGAGTCCTGGATTTCCTGTATGTTTTGGACCAGTAGCTTATTCCGCTTTACATTATCTTTGACAGTTGAGTCAATGATTTCTATGGAATCTTCTGCTCCTGAGATTCTCTCTTCCATCTCTTGTATACTGTTGGTGAAGCTTGTATCTACAGCTCCTTGTCTCTTCTTTTGGTTTTCTATATCCAGGGTTGTTTCCATGTGTTCTTTCTTGATTGCTTCTATTTCCATTTTTAATTCCTTCATCTGTTTGATTGTGTTTTCCTGGAATTCTTTCAGGGATTTTTGCCATTCCTCTCTGTAGGCTTCTACTTGTTTATTAATGATTTCCTGTGTTTCCCTAAGTGTGTTCATGTCTTTCTTGAAGTCCTCCAGCATCATGATCAAATATGATTTTGAAACTAGATCTTGCTTTTCTGGTGTGTTTGGATATTCCATGTTTGTTTTGGTGGGAGAATTGGGCTCCGAGGATGGCATGCAGTCTTGGTTTCTGTTGCTTGGGTTCCTGCGCTTGCCTCTCGCCATCAGATTATCTCTAGTGTTACTTTGTTCTGCTATTTCTGACAGTGGCTAGACTGACCTATAAGCCTGTGTGTCAGGAGTGCTGTAGACCTGTTTTCCTCTCTTTCAGTCAGTTATGGGGACAGTGTGTTCTGCTTTCGGGCGTGTAGTTTTTCCTCTCTACAGGTCTTCAGCTGTTCCTGTGGGCCTGTGTCTTGAGTTCACCAGGCAGCTTTCTTGCAGCAGAAAATTTGGTCTTACCTGTGGTCCCGAGGCTCAGGTTCGCTCGTGGGGTGCTGCCCAGGGGCTCTCTGCAGCGGCAGCAACCAGGAAGACCTGTGCCGCCCCTTCCGGGAGCTTCAGTGCACCAGGGTTCCAGATGGTCTTTGGCTTTTTCCTCTGGCGTCCGAGATGTGTGTGCAGGGAGCAGTCTCTTCTGGTTTCCCAGGCTTGTCTGCCTCTCTGAAGGTTTAGCTCTCCCTCCCACGGGATTTGGGTGCAGAGAACTGTTTATCCGGTCTGTTTCTTTCAGGTTCCGGCGGTGTCTCAGGCGCAGAAGTCCTGCCGCTCCTGGGCCCTCCCCCACGGGAGCCCAGAGGCCTTATACAGTTTCCTCTTGGGCCAGGGATGTGGGCAGGGGTGAGCAGTGTTGGTGGTCTCTTCCGCTCTGCAGCCTCAGGAGTGCCCACCTGACCAGGCGGTTGGGTCTCTCTCTCACCGGGTCTGGGAGCAGAGAGCTCCATGTATAGTCTTTAAGTAGTGGCTTAGTCCCTGGAAGCTCTGGTTGCTTGGCATTGTTGTACATATGGGGTCTCGAGCCCCTTCAAGCTCTTCCAGTTCTTTCTCTGATTCCTTCAACGGGGGTCCTATTCTCAGTTCAGTGGTTTGCTGCTGGCATTCGCCTCTGTATTTGCTGTATTCTGGCTGTGTCTCTCAGGAGCAATCTACATCCGGCTCCTGTCAGTCTGCACTTCTTTCCTTCATCCATCTTGTCTAATTGGGTGGCTGTATATGTATGGGCCACGTGTGGGGCAGGCTCTGAATGGGTGTTCCTTCAGTCTCTGTTTTAATCTTTCCCTCTCCCTTCCCTGCCAAGGGTATTCTTTTTCCTCATTTAAAGAAGGAGTGAAGCATTCACATTTTGATCATCCGTCTTGAGTTTTGTTTGTTCTAGGGATCTAGGGTAATTCAAGCATTTGGGCTAATAGCCAGTTATCAATGAGTGCATACTATGTATGTCTTTCTGTGATTGGGTTAGCTCACTCAGGATGGTATTTTCCAGTTCCAACCATTTGCCTAAGAATTTCATAAAGTCGTTGTTTTTGATAGCTGAGTAATATTCCATTGTGTAGATGTACCACATTTTCTGTATCCATTCCTCTGTTGAAGGGCATCTGGGTTCATTCCAGTTTCTGGCTATTATAAATAAGGCTGCGATGAACATAGTGGAGCACGTGTCTCTTTTATATGTTGAGGCATCTTTTGGGTATATGCCCAAGAGAGATATAGCTGGATCCTCAGGCAGTTCAATGTCCAATTTTCTGAGGAACCTCCAGACTGATTTCCAGAATGGTTTTACCAGTCTGCAATCCCACCAACAATGGAGGAGTGTTCCTCTTTCTCCACATCCTCGCCAGCATCTGCTGTCACCTGAGTTTTTGACCTTAGCCATTCTCACTGGGGTGAGGTGAAATCTCAGGGTTGTTTTGATTTGCAGTTCCCTTATGACTAAAGATGTTGAACATTTCTTTAGGTGTTTCTCAGCCATTCGGCATTCCTCAGCTGTGAATTCTTTGTTTAGCTCTGAACCACATTTTTAATAGGGTTATTTGTTTCCCTGCGGTCTAACTTCTTGAGTTCTTTGTATATTTTGGATATAAGGCCTCTATCTGTTGTAGGGTTGGTAAAGATCTTTTCCCAATCTGTTGGTTGCCGTTTTGTCCTAACCACAGTGTCCTTTGCCTTACAGAAGCTTTGCAGTTTTATGAGATCCCATTTGTCGATTCTTGATCTTAGAGCATAAGCCATTGGTGTTTTGTTCAGGAAATTTTATCCAGTGCCCATGTGTTCCAGATGCTTCCCTAGTTTTTCTTCTATTAGTTTGAGTGTGTCTGGTTTGATGTGGAGGTCCTTGATCCACTTGGACTTAAGCTTTGTACAGGGTGATAAGGATGGATCGATCTGCATTCTTCTACATGTTGCCCTCCAGTTGAACCAGCACCATTTCCTGAAAATGCTATCTTTTTTCCATTGGATGGTTTTGGCTCCTTTGTCAAAAATCAAGTGACCATAGGTGTGTGGGTTCATTTCTGGGTCTTCAATTCTATTCCATTGGTCTATCTGTCTGTCTCTGTACCAATACCATGCAGTTTTTATCACTATTGCTCTGTAATACTGCTTGAGTTCAGGGATAGTGATTCCCCCTGAAGTCCTTTTATTGTTGAGGATAGCTTTAGCTATCCTGGGTTTTTTGTTATTCCAGATGAATTTGCAAATTGTTCTGTCTAACTCTTTGAAGAATTGGATTGGTATTTTGATGGGGATTGCATTGAATCTGTAGATCGCTTTTGGTAAAATGGCCATTTTTACTATATTAATCCTGCCAATCCATGAGCATGGGAGATCTTTCCATCTTCTGAGGTCTTCTTCAATTTCTTTCCTCAGTGTCTTGAAGTTCTTATTGTACAGATCTTTTACTTGCTTGGTTAAAGTCACACCGAGGTACTTTATATTATTTGGGTCTATTATGAAGGGTGTCGTTTCCCTAATTTCTTTCTCGGCTTGTTTCTCTTTTGTATAGAGGAAGGCAACTGATTTATTTGAGTTAATTTTATACCCAGCCACTTTGCTGACGTTGTTTATCAGCTTTAGTAGTTCTCTGGTGGAACTTTTGGGATCACTTAAATATATTATCATGTCATCTGCAAATAGTGATATTTTGACCTCTTCTTTTCTGATCTGTATCCCCTTGATCTCCTTTTGTTGTCTGATTTCTCTGGCTAGAACTTCAAGAACTATATTGAATAAGTAGGGAGAGAGTGGGCAGCCTTGTCTAGTCCCTGATTTTAGTGGGATTGCTTCAAGTTTCTCTCCATTTAGTTTAATGTTAGCAACTGGTTTGCTGTATATGGCTTTTACTATGCTTAGGTATGGGCCTTGAATTCCTATTCTTTCCAGGACTTTTATCATGAAGGGGTGTTGAATTTTGTCAAATGCTTTCTCAGCATCTAATGAAATGATCATGTGGTTCTGTTCTTTCAGTTTGTTTATATAATGGATCACGTTGATGGTTTTCCGTATATTAAACCATCCCTGCATGCCTGGGATGAAGCCTACTTGATCATGGTGGATTACTGTTTTGATGTGCTCTTGAATTCGGTTTGCCAGAATTTTGTTGAGTATTTTTGCGTCGATATTCATAAGGGAAATTGGTCTGAAGTTCTCTTTCTCTGTTGTGTCTTTGTGTAGTTTAGGTATAAGAGTAATTGTGGCTTCGTAGAAGGAATTCGGTAGGGCTCCATCTGTTTCAATTTTGTGGAATAGTTTGGATAATATTGGTATGAGGTCTTCTATGAAGGTTTGATAGAATTCTGCACTAAACCTGTCTGGACCTGGGCTCTTTTTGGTTGGGAGACCTTTAATGACTGCTTCTATTTCCTTAGGAGTTATGGGGTTGTTTAACTGGTTTATCTGTTCCTGATTTAACTTCGATACCTGGTATCTGTCTAGGAAATTGTCCATTTCCTGAAGATTTTCAAGTTTTGTTGAATATAGGTTTTTATAGTAAGATCTGATGATTTTTTGAATTTCCTCTGAATCTGTAGTTATGTCTCCCTTTTCATTTCTGATTTTGTTAATTTGGACACACTCTCTGTGTCCTCTCATTAGTCTGGCTAAGGGTTTATCTATCTTGTTGATTTTCTCAAAGAACCAACTTTTGGTTCTGTTGATTCTTTCTATGGTCCTTTTTGTTTCTACTTGGTTGATTTCAGCTCTGAGTTTGATTATTTCCTGCCTTCTACTACTCCTGGGTGTATTTGCTTCTTTTTGTTTAGAGCTTTTAGGTGTGCTGTCAAGCTGCTGACATATGCTCTTTCCTGTTTCTTTCTGCAGGCACTCAGCGCTATGAGTTTTCCTCTTAGCACAGCTTTCATTGTGTCCCATAAGTTTGGGTATGTTGTACCTTCATTTTCATTAAATTCTAAAAAGTTTTTAATTTCTTTCTTTATTTCTTCCTTGACCAGGTTATCATTGAGTAGAGCATTGTTCAATTTCCACGTATATGTGGGCATTCTTTCCTTATTGTTATTGAAGACCAGTTTTAGGCCGTGGTGGTCTGATAGCACGCATGGGATTATTTCTATCTTTCTGTACCTGTTGAAGCCCATTTTTTGACCAATTATATGGTCAATTTTGGAGAAAGTACCATGAGGAGCTGAGAAGAAGGTATATCCTTTTGCTTTAGGATAGAATGTTCTATAAAATCCGTTAAGTCCATTTGGCTCATGACTTCTCTTCGTCTGTCGACATCACTGTTTAATTTCTGTTTCCATGATCTGTCCATTGATGAGAGTGGGGTGTTGAAATCTCCCACTATTATTGTATGAGGTGCACTGTGTGTTTTGAGCTTTAGTAAGTTTTCTTTTACGTATGTAGGTGCCCTTGTATTTGGGGCATAGATATTTAGGATTGAGAGTTCATCTTGGTGGATTTTTCCTTTGATGAATATGAAGTGTCCTTCCTTATCTTTTTTGATGACTTTTAGTTGGAAATTGATTTGATTTGATATTAGAATGGCTACTCCAGCTTGCTTCTTCTGACCATTTGCTTGGAAAATTGTTTTCCAGCCTTTCACTCTGAGGTAATGTCTGTCTTTGTCTCTGAGGTGTGTTTCCTGTAGGCAGCAGAATGCAGGGTCCTCGTTGCGTATCCAGTTTGTTAATCTATGTCTTTTTATTGGGGAGTTGAGGCCATTGATGTTGAGAGATATTAAGGAATAGTGATTATTGCTTCCTATCGTATTCATATTTGGATGTGAGGTTATGTTTGTGTGCTTTCATTCTCTTTGTTTTGTTGCCAAGAAGATTAGTTTCTTGCTTCTTCTAGGGTATAGCTTGCCTCCTTATGTTGGGCTTTACCATTTATTATCCTTTGTAGTGCTGGATTTTTAGAAAGATATTGTGTAAATTTGGTTTTGTCATGGAATATCTTGGTTTCTCCATCTATGTTAATTGAGAGTTTTGCAGGATACAGTAACCTGGGCTGGCATTTGTGTTCTCTTAGGGTCTGTATGACATCAGTCCAGGATCTTCTGGCCCTCATAGTTTCTGGCGAGAAGTCTGGTGTGATTCTGATAGGTCTCCCTTTATATGTTACTTGACCTTTTTCCCTTACTGCTTTTAATATTCTTTCTTTATTTTGTGCGTTTGGTGTTTTGACTATTATGTGACAGGAGGTGTTTCTTTTCTGGTCCAATCTATTAGGAGTTCTGTAGGCTTCTTGTATGTCTATGGGTATCTCTTTTTTTAGGTTAGGGAAGTTTTCTTCTATGATTTTGTTGAAGATATTTACTGGTCCTTTGAGCTGGGAGTCTTCACTCTCTTCTATACCTATTATCCTTAGGTTTGATCTTCTCATTGAGTCCTGGATTTCCTGTATGTTTTAGACCAGTAGCTTTTTCCGCTTTACATTATCTTTGACAATTGAGTCAATGATTTCTATGGAATCTTCTGCTCCTGAGACTCTCTCTTCCATCTCTTGTATACTGTTGGTGAAGCTTGTATCTACAGCTCCTTGTCTCTTCTTTTGGTTTTCTATATCCAGGGTTGTTTCCATGTGTTCTTTCTTGATTGCTTCTATTTCCATTTTTAATTCCTTCAACTGTTTGATTGTGTTTTCCTGGAATTCTTTCAGGGATTTTTGTGTCTCCTCTCTATGGGCTTCTACTTGTTTATTTATGTTTTCCTGGAATTCTTTCAGGGATTTTTGCGATTCCTTTCTGTAGGCTTCTACTTGTTTATTAATGTTTTCCTGTGTTTCTCTAAGGGAGTTCTTCATGTCTTTCTTGAAGTCCTCCAGCATCATGATCAAATATGATTTTGAAACTAGATCTTGCTTTTCTGGTGTGTTTGGATATTCCATGTTTGTTTTGGTGGGAGAATTGGGCTCCGATGATGCCATGTAGTCTTGGTTTCTGTTGCTTGGGTTCCTGCGCTTGCCTCTCGCCATCAGATTATCTCTAGTGTTACTTTGTTCTTCTATTTCTGACAGTGGCTAGACTGTCCTATAAGCCTGTGTGTCAGGAGTGCTGTAGACCTGTTTTCCTCTCTTTCAGTCAGTTATGGGGACAGAGTGTTCTGCTTTCGGGCGTGTAGTTTTTCCTCTCTACAGGTCTTCAGCTGTTCCTGTGGGCCTGTGTCTTGAGTTCACCAGGCAGGTCACTTGCAGCAGAAATGTTGGTCTTACCTGTGGTCCTGAGGCTCAAGTTCGCTCGCGGGGTGCTGCCCTCGGGCTCTCTGTGGCGGCAGCAACCAGGAAGATCTGCGCCGCCCTTTCCGGGAGCTTCAGTGCATCAGGGTTCCAGATGGCCTTTGGTGTTTTCCTCTGGCATCCGAGATGTATGTGCAGAGAGCAGTCTCTTGTGGTTTCCCAGGCATGTCTGCCTCTCTGAAGGTTTAGCTCTCCCTACCACAGGATTTGGATGCAGAGAACTGTTTATCCGGTCTGTTTCCTTCAGGTTCCGGCAGTGTCTCAGGCAGGGGTCCTGCCACTCCTGGGCCCTCCCCCACGGGAGCCCAGAGGCCTTATACAGTTTCCTCTTGGGCCAGGGATGTGGGCAGGGGTGGGCAGTGTTGGTGGTCTCTTCCGCTCTGCAGCCTTAGGAGTGCCCACCTGACCAGGCGGTTGGGTCTCTCTCTCACGGGGTCTGGGAGCAGAGAGCTGCTGCAGGCCGGGATCCGCGGGTGTGGGACTTCTGGTAAACACAGGATGTGCCCGGTCCTAGAGGAATTCTGCCTCCGTGTGTCCCAAGCTCACCAGGCAGCTTTCTTGCAGCAGAAAAGTTGGTCTTACCTGTGGTCCCGAAGCTCAAGTTCGCTCGTGGGGTGCTGCCCACGGGCTCTCTGCAGCGGCAGCAACCAGGAAGATATGTGCCACCCCTTCTGGGAGCTTCAGTGCACCAGGGTTCCAGATGGCCTTTGGTGTTTTCCTCTGGCGTCTGAGATGTGTGTGCAGAGAGCAGTCTCTTCTGATTTCCCAGGCTTGTCTGCCTCTCTGAAGGTTTACCTCTCCCTCCCACGGGATTTGGGTGCAGAGAACTGTTTATCCGGTCTGTTTCCTTCAGGTTCCTGCGGTGTCTCAGGCAGGGGTCCTGCCGCCTCTGGGCCCTCCCCCACTGGAGCCCAGAGGCCTTATACAGTTTCCTCTTGGGCCAGGGATGTGGGCAGGGGTGGGCAGTGTTGGTGGTCTCTTCCACTCTGCAGCCTCAGGAGTGCCCACCTGACCTGGCCAGTGGCGTGTTTTAAAAATATTTTTGTGAAAAACTGATCCCAATCATTATATTCAAAAGAAATGAATACATTAATTCTTTGTTTCCCTTTTATGCTTTTTTGAGAACATTATTCTCTTCATGTAGCAATAACTGTCCTGCAACTGATTTTATAGTCCAGATTAGTTTCACTTCATAGAGTTGTCTTCATGTCTCTGAAACACTAAGATGAAACGGATACACTGCCACATCCAGGAAAAACATTAAATTTCAGTAAACATATGTAATATTTTTCATTGACATAACAGAGAATATGTAGTTATATAAAGAAAAACTTTTAAATATTTTTCTCTGAAAGATATATAAATTCAAGAAAGTGATGATTATCTTATTTAAGCTAGCTATATGAATTAATGGGCACTCAATTTATTTCCAGGGTACTGAACATAATAAATTTATTTACCTTTTTAACAGGAATGAAAATAACTCCTGCAAACTTGGCAATAGTAATATTCCTCCTCTCTCAGATTACAGTTGGAGTTCTTGGCACTTGCTCAATAATATTTTATTATATTTTTCTGATAGTTACTGGAAAGCATTTATTTAATCCCTAAAGACCTGAGTATAGAACACTTGACATTTGCCAACTGCTTGTCTATTATCTCAAAATGCATTGCAGAGACACTGTTAGATTTCAGATTTAAATTTTTCCTGAACGATATTGGATGTAAATTAATAATTTTTATTTAGCAAAGAACAAGGGGGATGTCCCTGTATGTCATGTGCCTACTGGGTTGCTTCCAAGCAATCACAGTCTGTCCCAGCAACTCCAGGAGGAGGATGCTTAAGCACAGAGCCACCACGTATATCAGTCCCTCCTGCTTAGTCAGATGGCTAATCTACCTTCTAAACATCTTGACTCCAGCAAACGTGTTAGGATCCAGTTACAACAAAAATATTACTACCATGAGTTTTGAGTACTGTTCCTTGTTTACTTCTAGCTATGTGGCAACAGCATTGTTTATGTTTTTACTTTGCTTCTCTGGTGGCTTGTGTAGATTTCATGGCTGCTCAAGTTTCTCCATGGTTTGTTTGTATCCTCTATAAACACAAGAGACAAGTCAAGCATATCCATGCTGCTCAGCATTTTCTAAAGTACTCCCCTGAAGACAGAGCCACCCAAACTATCCTCATCCCGGTGTGCACATTTGTCCTCTCTTACTCAGTCTCTTCTATATGTGTAATCTTTACGAGCTACGCCAAAAGCTCAGTGCTATAGGATGTAAGTGTATGTATATTTTTAGAAATATGCTATGCAATATGGTTCCCCTTTGTTCTCACCAGCAATTTCAAGTCTAGTTGCAGCCTGTTTTTATCCTTCTGTGATAAGAGATAGTTACCTCCAAATATTGCATGAGCAAGGTCATCTCTTCCTTCTTGTGTACTGCCAGGACCTTTTATCTATTGTAGATTGCTAAGAAAACTGTTTTAAAAATCAGTCATCTTTTAACAAACTCCCTTGTCATGTGGTTTGATCACTAGGTGTTTTATTATAGTTTTCAGTTTTACAGAATTTTATTCTAATAAACAATGTTTCAAATACATAGTATCATGTCATAAGAGTTATTATGTAATAGTAGACAAAGTAGAGTAGAACATGAGTGTAACTTTAATTTTTTCAAATTCAATTTTTAATGATGGTTCTTAAACACTTTAACCTCCCTTTTAGCCCACCACCCACCAGAGGTGGGGGGGGAGATATGGGTTTTGGGGGTAGTGGGCCAGTTTAGAAAAGTTCTTTATTGTCTGGAAATCTGCAGTTCATTTCACAGGTTAGCAGCAGCAGCTTGATCCATTTGCAAATACTTCACAGATATACCATCAACACAGTTCAGTATAGATAAATAGCAGGTATCAGCAGCAGATGCACTACGTGGCAGAGACAGCCAAGCCTCAGCCTCTGCACAAGTCATCAGGAGAGACAAGGAGAAATGTGGGTCTTGAGATCTTAAGTGTAGCACAGCCTTCTATGTACAGTCTAAGGGTTCCAAACATTATTTCTTGATCTCTTTCTGTCTCTCTGTCTCTCTGTCTCTCTGTCTCTCTCTCTTCTCTACATGTACATATTTTTATATATGTGTGAACACCTTCATTTTTTAATGTGGATGTTGATTTTTCCTGCTTATATGTTTGTGAACCACATACATAATGTACCTGCAGAGGAAAGAAGATGGCATTACAACCAGTGGAACTGGAGTTACAGACACTTGTATGCCAACACTGAATGCAAAAAGTACTCCTGGGTACTCCAGAAGAGCAATCAGTTCTCTCATCCACCAAGCTATCTCTTATGTTCTGCAGTTTGTTTTTTGTTAAATCATAGTTTAATTGTATTTTGTGTACGTATGTGTGTGTCTCGGTGAATGTATGTGTACTACATGCATTGCCTAATGCCTGCAGCTGCAAGGAGAGCACATTGGATCCTCTGGAACTGTAGTTAAATGCAATCATGGGCCACCTTATGTACTTGCTGGGAACAGAGCTCAAAATCATGATGAGTTTTTTCCCCACTGAGCCAGCTCTCCAGCTCCAAACTGCTGTTCATTGGTTCTAGTATGTGGATGCTATAATCTTTCAAACGTCACCACTGGTCTGAAAATATTATTGAAAAATAAATGAAACCGATGTCACCTTAAAAATATTAGGTAGCTTTACAAAGGCAAATATTATATTTTCATTCTTGTAAAATTAGGGAACAAAAAGTAATGAGAGTAAAATATGAAGTACTAAGGACAAAAGAACCAGAGAGCAGGAAAGGAGGACACAAAGGATAAATATGACATAATCACATAACGCACATGAATGAAAGTATCATAATGTAATCCATTGCTATGTTTAATTAATGTGTGCTTTAAAATATAAAGTGATTAAAACTGTCCACATCCCCTGTGACATATTCAGTTCATGTTACTCCTATATCATTCCGTGTGCTGTGACATTCTCTTTCTACAAAGTTTCTGCATTAAAATATTTTCCGTATAAATTCTGTTCTTTGCATATATTTATACTTTCAGTGAAATATACCTCTGGGAGTCTCCCTTTCTCACGAGGAATTACATTAATAATGTACTTAATTTATAATAAGTTTTTCTACAAGAAAAGCACTCTTTTCATGCAAAGAAAAATATGCCTGCTGTGGACTCCTTCAATCCCCTAGAATATGCACATGCCACTAAACCATGTGCATTCCACTGACCTTCTAAATGGTCCAACACCTCCATGGGGATTGCAACATATATAACACGGAATCTGGTAGGGGGGGCTTCAAAATCTGACTTTGACGACATTTTTATGAGGCATTGACTTATTGTTTTCTAAATAATTTTGATACCACCAAACCATATGTGCAATCCTCCAGTCTGTTTAAAGGGTCTGTATCTATCTGTATTTTTACATTTGTTTCATTCAGTTATCACCTCTTTAGTTTTATTTCCATTTACCTTTTCACAAGACAGGAAATAATTTCCTTATTTTTGGTTGAACGAAACTGAGCATGTTTTTAGTCTCCACTCATTCAATTATTTTGTCTAATGCGTTATCTGTAAACTTTCTTTGCATATTATACAAATTATAACATGGTATCCAGCTTCAAATCATATGAGGATTTTACTCTCATATTTTATTTTCTTCAGGACAATAGTTTGTCTTCTTCTTACTCTTTTCAACAATTTAAATGTAAACATATTTTAAAGAAGGAAGGTTGCTAACAATAGTTATTCCTAAGATTTTACATAAGATTATTGTATTTTCTTCTTTCACAAACTGCACCTTTGTGATGAAAATATTAATGGTGCTTAAAGATGATGTAATGTTGTTAAATAGAAATAAATGATCTAATTTTAATAATTAAATTGGGGTTATGTGATAGAATGTGTACTTTAGGTGGTATGTATGCAGTAAGCTCTCTATGACATATGCTGCAACAGTATGGATCATAGAGCACCTCATTTTTTAGGCAAGCATTCAGCATCCATAATGTTCACACAGTGGCAAAATTACTGACTCAAGGTAGCAATGAAAATAAATTTATGGCCCAGAAGTGTTAAGATCATCAGAAATATGTGTTTCCTGATAGTTGTAACACACGGGATGAGAAACACTGCTGTACAGGAATCCTAATGCTGCAAATTAGGTCAGGAAACCATGCTAGGGAAATTCACAGGCCCCTTGGATACAAGAAATACCATTATTTTGCTAAATGGACACATTATTAAATTACTCTCTAAATTCATATATCTATAGCCATATATTAGTGCAACACTCAGAACTCATCCAAGAAGTTTCTCTGTGCTATGCAGGTGGTTATCACATTGACCAAATTGCAGAGAATGAGTGACTCTGTAATGCCTAGTCACAAATGGGATAACTAAACCATTCCCTTCACCAGAAATTTCAACTAAAATGAAAAAGAGAATGGAAACAGTGTAAGAGCCAGTTGTAATGTAGAGTCACAGGAAAACAGTGTCTATTGACTATGGCAATGCCACTGCACTCAAGAATTCTCAACAGCTGTGGTTGCCTACATAAGACCTGGTCAGGCAACTTTCTAGCATGAGAGAGGGGTTCATGAGGCACTTGCACTAACTGAAGAGATATGGACCGTGCCTGGCTTTGTGGCAAGGAAAATGAGATTTCCATAAAGATCTGGCCCCTAGTAAGCCAACAGAGTTCCCATAGGTGGTCTCACAAATCTATGAGTGTATGGTCAAAAGAAATTGACTTGGGGGGTTATAAATAATAGGGGATATGAAGGTGGTAGACTTAGGAATGTGGGAGTGAATTTACAGGACTTAGCAGGTCACTATGATCCAAAGTGCATTTAAACACACCTGCCATTTTAAAAGCATAATCAACATAATATAGTTTAAATATATCACTCCAATATTCATGATCTGCTCTTAAATGTATGAAGGCAAATATATATTTAGTCTCTATAACCTATTTACAATGAAGTTCTGAGCAAACTAGCACCAAACTAGAGGCTATACATTAAGTATTTATGCAAGTTCCTTTTTTTTCACGGTGTGGAGAGCAGTAGAGTTTATAAAGAATGAATGAAAACTTCAGAGTAAAAATTAATCCATTTTTTTAAGAAACAGACTAGAAGAAAGGGAAAAAGGTAATTTATTGCATTTGCTTTCTTCACGAATCTCTATTTTGCTGTTCTTCAAAGCTTAAAGAAATCTTTAAAACCGTCTGAGCACTGGAAAAGGCTCTCGGATGTCCTTCATTCTTTAAGGCCAGGAGGCAACTTCATGTTCTTAGTTATTCTTGGCTCTTTGTGCCTTCTGCATTCCTCCTTGTAACACTGAGGACTCACAGGGATGGTTTCTTACTAAGCACTCCTAATTGTTTCATTGCACTTGCTCCTGTGATTTGCATAAGTTTGCACTGCTATGTAATTGGTGGAAAGTCAATTAAAAGTTCTCAGTCCTATGTAGACAGTGTTGCAGATCTTGACTTGAGTTGAAAAGCACTCCTGTGAGCAAATAACATGGGACACGAGCAGGCAGGCTCAGAGCCAAACAGGCCCTGGGAGTGAGTGTGCAGCCCAGCAGATGGATGTTACAGGAGAGTGGTCTTGGAATTGACACTTATTTCATAGGAATTGTGATCCTGTTCTCACATATGGCTTCTTCCATGGTTGTAAATTTTTCCTGATTTCTCCAGAGTTTTGGATCCCAAATGCTTCAGTGAACAACTTCTAACAATTGGTAGTGGAATTTGACAGAGGACAGGAAGCACCAAGGAGGAGTCTGAGGCAGGGTATACAAAAGATATAGGGTGGACCAGGGTCATCTCTGAGAGGAGAGGGAGAGATATACTTCCTTTGTAGGAGACATGATGATTTGTAGACATGATATCAGGACTGAAGTCTGGAGAGAAATTAAAATGGAGTGACCAAAAGAAGTTTTTGTTCCCTATTCTACTTTTCTTATCTATTTTTGTTTTGTTTTGGTGTTTGCTTATTTTTTCAAACTTACCAAAAAGTTGCAATTGACTTTGCAATACAATCCTATGCTTTGTTATTCCCCAGGGCTGCTTCAGTTCTTCATGCATCCCTTTTGATTGTCTATTTGATTTGCTTTTGTTTTTTGGAGAAAGTTTCCCCTTATGTAGCCTAGGCTGCCTGCAAATACTGTAGTCCATGCTGGCCTCAAACTCACAGAAATGCACCAAATTCCTTCACCTGTGTGGTGGGATTAAATGCCAGTGGGTTTTCTCCAATCATTCTAATTGTTAGAATCAATTGTGAGATTTCCATGCATGAAATTTACATGCAGAAAAAAGTGACACACCATGAAATAAGTATTATGTATTTTCATGAAAACAAATGTTTTCATAAGAATGCTTCTTCTGACCAATGTTGCTTTAGTTTTTAAGATACAGAATATCATCAACAGGAATGAATATTAATGCAGAAAAATTATACTTTTTTAACCCCAAAGATTGAATCCTTCACATACTTTGCGGATAATCCATTCTAAGAACATAGATTTATAACACTAATATATAGCATTTTTAACTCTCCCAGAAGTGGAACTTGAGGTTTCAAGACTCCAAATTTTCAGCGTTATAATCTTAGAGAAATTTACACTTCAGATTTCTAATCTCTAAACTTCCAGCCTTCTTTTAGGGTTGTGTCCTTTATGCTGAGATCTCTCAGCTTTCTGAAATCATACTATTTCCATTGGGATATAGACTTCAGCATGTGAATTTCTGGAGACAAAATTCAACCTAAGAATTAGAATGTTTGTAAAAAGATAGTCATAGTGACAAACACCTATGATCCCAGCACTCAGGTGAGGAAAGTATACCTCTGTGAGTTCAAGTACAGCCTGGACTACATAGAAAGTTCCAGGACAGCCAGGGATATGCAAAGTGGCACTGTAACAAAACAAACAGAAAAAAAGACCCAGAAGTCGTAGAACAGGTCCAGAACCCAAGCAGTGGGAAGGCAGAAGCCATAGAATTACAGCCCAAGGTCATGTAAAACTACTTAATGACGTTGGGATCAGAATAGGCTACATTACTTCATTTTGCAAAAAAACAACCAAACACCAAAAATAAAAAAGGAAAGAAAAAAAGAATAACAACAACAAAAAACCCTACTAATTTTTGTTCCCCCTGTTTTAATTCTTCCGCAGACTACAGTCCTCACATCATGTCCAAAAAACACCATGTTTCACAAAACAGAAATACATGCCCCTAGGAGATGAACCTGGTTCTGACTCAGTCTTTTCTATGTTGTGGTTAGACAACCTCTAGGTACTTCTTTCTCTCTGTCGCATTCCATTTCCAATGGGTTGTTTGATCTTGTTCACTGAACCGCTTCAGATTGAAAACTCTATGGAAATCAGGAACTTTTAACAACTCTGGAATGGGGTATATGTGAAAACACAGGGTCAGAATTTCTTAGAGATAAATGCTGATCTTAATATTACCTCTGGTGTGCTACTGTACATTTTAACCACTGTGAATTACAGCCCATGCTTAGGGTGTGTTCTCCTTCCAGGGACGTATCAAGCATAGCAGTAGATATGTAGAGCTAGGGGTGAGTTAGGATTCCATCTATGACTCAGTGAGCAGGTAAAGGCTCTTCCCCCTGTTTTGTTTACTTGCTTGCTTTGTTGCTGTAGTTGTAAAACTGTCAGGTAAGGATGAAGCCAACTGTGACAAAGCCTTAGTTAATTTTTCACTTTAATTATATGTCTCTTCTCTTTAGAATTCTTAGTTTTCAAACACCCACCAATTTTTGAAATAGTTTTTCAATCACAAAACATATATTGAACTTCCATATTGAAATCTTTCTGAGGATTCACAGCAGGTTGGTGTGAATCACCAGCTCACAACTGGCTCAGAGAATCTTATAAGCCTGAATCAAAAGCAAATGATCTTAAATGAGATAATGTCCAGTTTACTCTAACCCAGGTTTCTGTTGTGCGCTCTGAAAAAAAGACATCTCTTACTCCCCAAGTGCTCAGTTCAACTTTCCCCCAAATGACATTATCTCCTGTGTAAATCAGGAGCTGCAAGAATTCAGATGTTTACTTGGTAGTTGTAGCAAGAAAAGCAAAGCCAAGAACAGATGGTTTCTCAACTGGTCTTGGAGCAGTTTCTCACCACTGGGTTGGAGGCAGTAATTTAATGATGATAGTCTTATATGTTCCAAAATAATTGACACAAAGACATATTAAGTTTATTAACAAGCTTTAAGCACTTTGGTTGGACAGATATTCATCAACTCTACCCCACTAAGCTATTTTCCAGCCACAGGTCCCGGGTTAATTGCAGTATGAGTCTTGCTTTGGCTTGGTCTGCTACATGTGTGTCCTGACAAATTCCATGGTGAATCCTTTAGCAAACTGTCATGACTTCTGGAGCCTCATAGGTACCTTTTCTATTCTTTCCTCTCCCGTGTTGCACCCCTTTCCCTGGGATCGGATGTCTTGACTTCTCTGCCCAGTCATAGGCCAATTGACTCTTTATTGATCAATCGGAGATAATTGGAGAGCATCAGTCACACAACATCTGGGAGACTGCTCAATCAGATATGAACTCACATTGTAATCAGGAAGACTGAGATGGAACCTCAGCTCACACTTACAAATATGGCTCAAAATACTAGCATGAGATCCCAGTACATGGGACGCAGAAATTGTGGTTGGTAGTATCTACATGCGTTTCCAAATTGTCTATGACATGTCAGTAAGATGCCCTGTCTAGAAAACTGAGGTGGCAGAATGTGAGAGTAAGGTTGCTGATGTTAAAATATGGCTCTCACATGCATTCGCAATAGGGAGGGAAGAGGTGGCTATGTAAAAAGGCTTAAGTAATGACAGGAAATATTCTTATGTCTGTGTGATGACACTTCTGAAACCTTAAAATCACTATGCATGTACCTTTGTAATGTGCACTTCTGCTGCTGGCAGAAGCCTGCCTATTCTAGACTACCATCACATGTTTTGCTGTCTTGCACATTGTTAAAAAAGATTCCTGGCAAGCATAAGCATAGAGCTAATTACAGCTTTTTTTGTTGGGGGGGAAGGGAGTTGAAAATAGTTTGCTCTGTTTGGTATTTCTTTGCATGCTAAGAATGTTTTGCCTGAATATATGTTGTTGTCATTGTTAATGAGATCATTGTTTGCATTTACTCACTAAATCACAATTGGCAGCAAAGTAGTGAATGACTTTGTCATCCCCAATACAGGACAGAGCATGGCTTAGCATTGAACCTTTGTATCATCTTTGCTTCTTCAAGGAACACACTGAGCACTCCAAGGATCATGGAAAAGGTTCCTTCTAACTCGTCATCATTACTTTCTTAAATTTATTTCTGTAATTTGTTCTTATTTTAATCTAAGATAATATTAAAACAAAGTGATTTGAAACTAATTTTCAAACCTTCAGTTAGATGGTAATGTGTATATACAGTTGAGAAAATGACAGTTTGTTTGTTGGAAAGAGGATAAAAAATAGTAAATACATATGTTGTATAGTCAGAGACTGTTTACAATCTGAGCCATTCACAATGGGACACAATTGTGTTCCCAAGATGTATACCAGTAGAGTATCTTTCCTGTCATATCAAGATATTAGAAACAACAGACTGAAGAAATAGATGGAGTATGGCACATTGGTTATATTTCTGTATTTTTAAGTATGATAGTAAAACATGGTCATGTGTAATAGGATCACCTCCTAAAATGTGCAGGCTACTTCCTGCTAAGTTAGACTGCTTTCCTGCTAGATGCAAATATGATTTATTATGTATCTACAGCTTCCACTTGATAGTTCCCACTTTTAAAATTGTAATGTCTTTTTTCTGCTGTTTTTCTTTTACCACATACATACATTAAAAGACCCTAGTATTCAAATCCTAGTACAAAACTATACATTTACATAGGTCCTCAAATAGTTTATCTAATTAAATTATCATAATTATGTAACGGAAAATATATACCATATATAAAATGATTTATGTCAATAAGAGAGAAATAGATATATAGCCTTATTTATTAATTCTTTAGATGTAAAGTGTTCTTATAGGAATATTTCTTCAGGGTGAGCAAAAGAGTTTTAAACACACTTACCTTTCATTTTCATATAAATTTCTGTGATTTAAGCACCTCAGACTTGTCAGGATCCTGAGTGAGCTTACTGATGGAACTCAAAAAGAGAAAGCTGTCCAGTAAATAGTTATCTTTTTTTCTAATTTTATACTGATATGAATGAATGTTTTACCCATATGTACATATGTGTACCAAATATATGTCTAATGGTCATGAAGGTAAGAAGAGGGTTAGGAAACTCTGGGATAGCTGCTAACCATCAATTGGTTTCTGTGATCGCAACTGGTTCCTCTCCGAAATCAGAAATCATTCTTGTTTCTTGATTCAATTTTTCAACTACAAGTTAGATATTTCTAGGAAAGCTTATTTTATTCACAGTCAAAAGTCATTCATCAGAGCTAGCACTAACACTATCTAGCCATTGACTGTTAATTTAAATTTGTTAATGCAATCAATGGATCTCTCTACTGCATGAAGCCAACAAAGAGTGACACACACAACATGGATTAATTATTTCAAAACCTTGACCTGGAGGATGCAAAGCACATAGATCCATGGCATCTCCATTCTCCCATATCAGTACTTAGAATTTTCTAAATAAAATGTGGACATGCCGTACCAACTTATGGCTGAAGAGGAGGGTTTTTGTTGTAGATATGACATAAAGAACAGCCAGAGGCATCCAGAAGAGTCCAGAGTACAGACAGAAAGTAGGACAATAGATTGGTTCCTTGGAGTTATTTGTGTAATCTGTACTACCTGTTTTGTTGTGTTTTCTTTTCTGACATGAAGTCAGGACCAAGGTGCTTGAAAGTTACTTCAAATTCTTGTAGAGATGATGTTTCATGTTTCTAGGACTAAGATTAAAGTGACTAATCTTGTGGGAAAGAATACCATGAGATCATGAACCTTTAAGTGTAGGAGTTTCTCACCAGTTTCAACAGAAACTCACTTCTCATGGTAACAGCCACCATAATGGTGTCATCTAACACTGAGGTAAGTGACCAGAGCATAGCAGGTTTTAGAGAAGCTACCCTTGTATCATAGAAGCATCTTTTTTTCTTCCTACTTGCCTCTCTTACTTGTGGTTATACTTAAAATTTATATTAAGAATTTCATTCCAAAGCTCTATTGAAAGGAAGTATAGAAGAAATGAAGGTAGGAAGAAAGGAAGGAAGGAAGGAAGGAAGGAAGGAAGGAAGGAAGGAAGGAAGGAAGGAAGGAAGGAAGGAAGTCTACTCAGAGCAAAGTAGACTGTCTGCAAGCCTCCCTAAACTGTGTGAATCCTGTTTCTCCCATTAGCTGCTGCTGCTGAGCCTCTTTTATCATTGATAACACCTCATTTTCTCCTCCCTTCTTCTCTTAGCCTCCATCTTTCATATCTCTCTCTCTCTCTCTCTCTCTCTCTCTCTCTCTCTCTCTCTCTCTCTGTCTGTCTCCATCTTTCTCACACTATCTCTATCTCATTTTGCATGTCTCTCCCTAGTTTTTAGAGTGTCGAGGGAAGATTTATTTGGATTCTTCATTTTTGTTTACATATGAAATTGAGAATCACACTCTGGGCCCTGCAATTGCTGGACATGCCGTGATCTACATCTCTATCCATAAATAACTTGAATAATTTTATTCTGTTTTTCTACTCACCAATTTGGAAACTTCTGCAAAATGCTAAGTCCTATATTTATGTCTAAAGAGTTGAATTAAAATATTGGATGGGAGAAAACACTGATACTAGTGAGTTAAATTTTTAAATCAGAATTATAAGGTGATTTTTCTATTAGGAAAATAAATTTTATGGAATCACCAAGATTAATAGTTACATCGAAAGAATTGTGTAAAAGTAAGAAATGCATGTTAGGACTATGATTTATTACATAGTACTTCAGGTGGTCTGAAATATGACATATTTTTGTGATTACTTCTACATTTCAATATATATCCCATAAAATTGTTTGTTGTATGTTTCTAGCTTATGCTCACATGTTATCTGTAAGAACATACACAAATAGTTCTCTTGTCAGATGAGGCCTGTCCATGCACTCCTGTCTACTTCTGGAAAAGAGACACAGGTATGTTTGGCTTTTTTATTCTTATTGTCATTGTCCCTTGTCTAAATTTTTCAGGAAATATCATATATCTGTCTGTTACTATGAATTGCTACTAATAAATGGAACCAAGACAAAAACAACAAAATCAAAGCTTTACCATGTTATATACATATTTAATATGCCAATACCTCTTCCTTACAGACCAAAATATGATCTTATCCTTGTGATTATCAAATCAATGTAAGTATCCTAGAAGCCCGTGAAAGTTTTTGACTTTATGTAACTGCATTCATTGTAGTTGTGTACCATACAACATAACCTAAACTTCACATATGTTAAGCAGAATCCCTTTATATGTAAGATAGAACTAATGTCAAACTACAACCTTTTATCATGTTACCTATTGTTAGTGTGTAGTTCAGTCATGTCAAAAATGATCTTAAATGTTCTGCAGCTGAGCTCCAGAGTATTTCCATCGCGAACCCAAAACTCTGTGTCCTTGAAACCATAATCTTCTTCTTGCAGCCCTGTAAATCTTTGTTCTAATGTCTTTTAAATTTGCATTACACAATTCATTTATTGTTTGGGAAGGGGGGCTTGTGCAGCTAAGAGAGCATACATGTATGAAGATTTGAATATGTATTTGGGGAACTGGGTCTCTCCTTCCATGATGAGCCCTGGTCATCAGATGAGGTAGAAAGCACCTTTACATATTTTACATACATCAGTCTTGCTGGCCCTCATCATTTAAGTGTCTGTATATTTGCAGTTGATCACTATAGTCACAACAGCTAGACAGAATCATACAGCAATATAACTCATGATAGTATTTAACACAGAGTCTCTTCTAGTTACCTATGTTTTAAAGTGCATCAAATCTATGTACACCATATTGCCTTCATCAATTTTTGTTGCTGGTGATGGTGGTTGTGGTCCATTCTCTTGATGTTAATAATTCTTAGAGGTGCACAGTATTTGTAATTAAACGTATTTGCAATTTACACTTCTTTGATAGGTGAATATGTTGAATACTTTTGAAAACTGTTTTCTGCCCATTTGTATTTTATCCTTAAATAAATCCTTTCTCATTTCATCAATCTGTTTTCTTTTTACTAGAAAGTAGAAGCAGTTTGATCTTTATTTTACTTTATACAGTTTAAATTTTAAGTTATTGAATGAAATACAGAAGTCAATGATTTTCTCTCATTAAATAGGTTATATCTCTCCTTGGCAGGTAGTTTCTTTAACCTGCAGATAGCTTTTAATATCCTGCAGTTCTACTTGTTAATTCATGCTGCATTTCCTGTGCTATTACTATTGCTGCCTGTACCTACATCTTGTGTTTCTACCATTTTCCTCTGAGAGTCTTATCATTTTATTAACTCATCTTTAAAGTAATTTAACATAATTTTTGTGCACAGTAATGATATAGAGACATAATTGCCTTCTGCAGGTATACACAAAGTCATTCAGGATCAGAAGGTCTGATCACTGAATCACAACAAATATTCAAGAAAGAAGTGATTGTGACTTCCTGAGATTCTTCCTGAGAACTGCTGAGACTTAGCAGGGCTTCAGCATGGAATGTCTGACCCCTCTTTTATTTTTCTTACTTAACAATGACCATTCCCTGTATGACTTTGTATCCTCTCATGTCCCCAGATCCTTGTATAGCATTTGTTATTATGATGAACAAGAGTTGATGACTTAACATGTAGGAGATCCAGTAACAGCACAACGGGAACTTGGTAATTACTTTTCAATTTTATTGAATAAAAACAATGCTAATTTGTATAGCTTCTACAACGTTTTACTTTCCTATAGAGTTTACACTACCTGCTTTTGTGTCTGTTAACATGTTTTGAATAACATCTGTTTATGATTATCTCTTGTTGCATCCTGTTAATTATTGATGATTTTGAACTTTTTATACACATTTTGAACATTTCTGATTCTTTTTTTTTTTAATTCTGTTTTGGTTTTGTTTTTGTTTTTTGTTTTTTTTTGTTGTTGTTGTTGTTCTTTTTTTCGGAGCTGGGGACCGAACCCAGGACCTTGTGCTTCCTAGGTAAGCGCTCTACCACTGAGCTAAATCCCCAGCCCCCCATTTCTGATTCTTTGTAGGAAATTTATCCAAGTCATGAAACCAGTTCAACTTATTTTATATTTTTGGTCTTTCCAAACCTAATTTTAGTTTTAAATATTCTTCTTAATAGACAGATGAGTTAGTTATTAAAAGTGCATACTGCTGTTACTATATAGTGGTGTGGGAAAACTGCTAACAGCACCTGAGATTCCTGAAATACTTCCCTTGTTAATGAGGTATTTCAGGTACTCTTAGTGCCCAGCCTTTGCCAATTCCTGGATGTTCCTACCCACAGTCTCCCCAAACTTCATAAACCTTGAATCACCCTAGGTAAAGTTGATCTGCCTCCTGATCCTAGTGTGTTCTTTTACCAAATATACTCACAGGGCTTTTAAAACCCCTGTTCATCTTCCCTGCGCCCAGTGTCATTGTGGATTGAACTGTTCAACAATCCTTAAAAGTGGGAAGACCCAAATATCTGTGGTCAGTTCCTAGTTCCTCCTGCTGGTTCACAACTGTCTATAAATCAAGCTGTAAGAGATACTAAGCCTCTGCTTCCCACTGTCACTCAAACTGACATACAACCTTCCAATGTTTAATTAAAAACATTGAATGCAAAGTGAAAAATGCATATTTCCTGAATAACAAAGGGAATGCTCCTTTGTTCAATGTACCTACAAAATTGTTTCCAAGCAATAATAATCAGACCCAGCAACTCCAGGTGGATGAAGCTTAAATACAGAGCAACCAAGTACATTGGTCCCTCCTGCTCAGTCAGTTGGCTTAATTTAAAATAAGGTAAATTTTTAAAAATAAGATAAATCTTAAAATACAATATTCTTTTTCTCTACTCACTGTAAATATGATTTTTAAATATTTTGTTTCTCTTGATAAATTTGGAAATCTATTTCATGTGAATTTTACAAATAATGGCACATTTACATTTTTTTCTTTGAAAATAGGCCCTAAAACATTGTGCTTAGAAAAAAAAAAGATAGAAAAGAAAAAACATACTAATCTTATTATTTGGATTCTATAGTCCTTTGTTTTTATAATGGTTTTGTCTGTGTGTAGCCTGATAGTCTTGAAACTACCCCCTTAGTCTATATTAGCTGCAAATTCATAGAACTGTCTGTCTATGTCTCTTGAGTCCTAAAATTAATGATGCACACAACCACATCCAGAGAAAACATTAAACTTGGGTAAACATATCCATTTTTTTATTTCACTGAAATAATAGAGAATATCTACTTTATAAAGATAAAGCTTATAAACATTGTTTTCAGTGAGAGAATTATATAAATACAAAAAAGTGATAAATGTTTCTTAAAGTTAGCTTGGGGAAGTAATTCACACACATAATACATTTACAGAGTCTTTGGAACATAATAAATTTATTTACTTTTTAAAATAGGAATGAAAATGTCTTCTGAAAACTTTGCAATGGGAATTTTCCTCTTCTCTCAGATGACAGTGGGAATATTTGACAGTTCCTCAATACTATTTCATTACATCATTTTAATACACACTGGGAAGCATTTAATGCCCAAAGACCTGATTATAGAGCACTTGACTTTTGCCAACTGCTTGTCTATCATCTCAAAAGGCATTTCATGGACAATGTCGGATTTGGGATTTAAAGATTTTCTAGATGACTTCGGATGTAAATTGATAATGTATATTTCTTGAATAACAAGGGGAGTGTCCCATTATGCCATGTGCCTACTGAATTGTTTCCAAGCAATAATAATCAGCATCAGCAACTCCAGGTGGATGAAGCTTAAATACAGAACAACCAAGTACATTCATCCATCCTGCTCAGTCAGTTGACTTGTGTACCTGGTCTAAACATCTTTATTCCAGCAAGAATGTTAGGCCCCAGTTACAAGAAAAATGCTACTAACTGGGTGAGTTATGAATACTGCTAATTGTTTGCTTCTAGCAGTGTGGCAACTGTACTATATATGTTCTTACTGTCCTTCTTTAATGTCCTGTGTCTGAGTCTCATGGCCTGTGCAAGTGTCTCCATGATAAATATCCTCTACAAACATAAGAGACAAGTCAAGCATATACATAGTACTCAGCACTTTCTAAAAGTCTCACCTGAAGACAGAGCCACCCAAACTATGCTCATCTTGTTGTGCGTGTTTGTCATCCCTTACTCATTCTCTTCTGTTCTGACTGTCTTACGGACTTGCTCCAAATACCCAGTGCTCTGGGGAGTAAATGTATTTCCATTTATTGAAATATCCTTTCCCATATTTTGTCCCTTTGTTCTTATCGTGAATATGAAGTCTAGTTTTATTCTGTTTTTACCCTGCTTTGGTAAGAGCTAGGTTCCTCCAAGTATGATATGAGCCCTGCTCATCGCTTTACTATCGTAGATTGTCATGTTCTTTTATCTGTTGTACAGTGGAAAACATCAAGCTTTCTATAACTGCTTCATCATGTATAGTGGTCAACAGTTTTTATGCTGGAACCATTTTGTAGATGTCTTACTTATGTTTCCTGTACCTCAGACAAAATACCTGTCAAAGGCAACTCAGAGGAAAGGTTTCCTTAACCACACATTCTGAAGGTTCTGTCCATCATGGTGGTAGTAACAGTGAGAAGATGGGTTTGTGGAGAGAGGGGCATAAGTTACATGATAACATTAAACTCACAAGAAGCAAGACAGACATATATTTCTTTGATCCATTCTTTTTCTTTGGCCCTTTTAAATAAGAATCTACATCTGCCTATGAGATGGTATGACCCAGAGTCAAAGTGGGATTTCTGTCCTCAAGTGACAATCTCTGAAATATATTCACAGTCCTATCAGCAATGAAGTGTAAGGATCACAAGTCAATATTGTCAACTTGACACATATGCATACTATTTTTAACTATAAAAATCAATCTTTTAATAAAAGTCTATATTTAAGGTCAAATGACACGTTATTCATCTTTAAAATGCATAATTAATCCTGAAGAGATAAATTCATATACACCAAAATTTATATTAAAAATTCCAACACAGAATTAACAAGGATTTATATGTATTTGTGTGTATATATAGCTATATATATGCAAAACCTCAAAAATTTATGTTCATTTGATTGTTTCAGAAAACCTCTTGAGATTAGATAAACTAGGAAAATAGATAAGGATGGGCAAAGATGCTAACTAACATTAAGGATGACTGAAAATCAATATGGAAAGTCTCTGCTTGCATGTCTGTGTGAGTGTTTACTTGGGCTTATCCTATTAAAAGAACATGATGGATGCATTAAAACAACTGGGTTGTTAATGGACTCAAATCCAATCCTCAGCAGTAAATCCACACACATATGGATAATTGGATTTTTTTTTACTTTGAATCCAAAGCTACTCAGAGGGAAAAAAAGTACAAAAACAGCTTCAACAAATACAATGGTCTAACTGGATATCTCCATTTAGAAGAATGCAAATAGATCCATATCTACTACCCTGCACAAAACTCAAGTCCATGTGCAACAAAGACCTCAACATAAAACCAGAGACACTAAACGTTATACAAGAGAAAGTGGGGAAATAGCCTTGATCTCATGGGCAAATCAGACAACTTTCTAAACTGAGCAACAATAGCACAGACAGTAAGATCAACAATTAAATGGGACCTCATGTAACAGAAAATCTTCAGTAACACAAAGGACAATGTCGTAAAACAAAATAGCAGCCTGCCAAGTGGGAAAAGATTTTCTTGAACTCTACATTTGACAGAGAGTTGATATCCAAAATATATAAAGAACTCAAGAAACTAAACTATCAAAAATCAAAAAAAATCCAATTAAAAATGGGGTACAACTTCTAGGCATATACTCAAAAGATAATCCACCATTCCACAAGGTTGCTTGTTCAACTACAGTCATAGCTGCTTTATGCATAATAGTCAGAAACTCGAAACAGCATAGATGGCCCTCAACTGAAGACTGGATAAACAAAATATGGTGCATCTACACGGTGGAATAGTATTCAGCTGTTAAACACAAAGATGCCATGAATTTTACAGACAAATGGATGGAACTTGAGACTATCATCCTAACTGAGGCAGCCAAGACCCAAAAGGACATGCATGGGATGTACTCACTTGTAAGTAAGTGAATATTAGCCATAAAATGCAGGTTACACGCCACAAACTCAAAGAAGCTAAAAGAAGAAGGAAGGCCCAAGTGAGGACGCTTGAATCTCATTTAGTCAGGTGAAAAAAATAGTCATAAGAGGCAGATTGAAGGAGGGAAGTAGGAGAAGGAGGGAATTGGGAAGGGGAACGGGGCAGTTTAGAATCAGGTGTGGGAATGGACAGGAGAATTGGCCAGTTGGCCATGAGAATGAATGGAAATCTAAAACTGAAGTGAGATGGGGCGGGGGCGGTATCTCCAGGAGGAGACAGGGACCTGGGATAATGGAGGCACCCAAGAATCAATAATAGTGAACTTAGTTGTTATTCATACCATTGGGGATATGGAACCTGAAGAAGCTATCTCCTGTAGCCAGACAGGAACTCCAATGGAGTGATAGAGACACCAATGCACCCACAAAACTTTTATTTCAAAATCAATCCTCTCTACAAGAAATGCAGCTATGGGGTAAATGGAGGAGAAACTGAGGGAATGTCCAACCAACTGCTGGCCCAACTTGAAACCCATCTCATGGGCAAGCACCAATTTCTAACACTATTAGTGATAATCTATTATGCTTGCAGACAGGAGTCTAGCATGAGACTCTATCTAGGAGACAAGAGGCTTCACCCAGCAGCTGACTCAGAGAGATACAGACACTCAGGGCCAAACTATGTATGGAGCTTAGTGACTCTTATGGAAGAGTAGGAGAAAAATTTTGGGCCACAAAGGAGATAGGAACTCTACAGGAAGACAAACAGGGTCAACTAATCTGGACCCTTTGGGCTCTCAGAGACTGAACTACCAAGCAAAGAATATATATGGGCTAGATCTAAGCCTCCTCACGCATATATAGCAGAAGTGTAGCTTTGTCCTCATGTTGGTCCCTAACAATTGGAGGTAGGACTATACTGAAAGCTGCTGTCTGTGTGTGGGATATATTCGAGCTGTGCTGCAGTGTCTGGCCTCAGAGGGAAAGGATGTCCATAGACTACCATGGTGTTGGGATACCCAGGGGAGGAGGCAGCACATGCTCAGTGGAGAAGGGATGGGGGATGGGGGAAGGATTGTGGGAGGGAGTGACCAGGAGGGGTGCAGTGAGTGGGATGTAACTTGAATAAGTAAAAAAAAAATAAAAATTACATTAAAAATGAGGTATGGATGTAAACAGAATTCTCAATAGAGGAATCTCTAATGGCTGATAAGCACTTAAAGAAATGTCCAACATTCTTATCCATCAGAGAAATGCAAATCAAATTGAATCTGAGATTCCATCTTATATGTGTTAGAATGGCTGAGAGCAATACCAAGGTCATGCTGGTGAAGATGGAGAAAAATGGGAACTCTCCTCCAATACTGATTGAAGTACAAAGCTGTACAGAGCTAACAGAAATAAGTATGACAGTTCCACAGAAAATTGTGACTCAATCTATCTGAAGATCCAGCTATAGCTTCAGTCCTGGGAATATATACAAAGGATGCTTCACCATATCTCAAAAACTCTTGCTCAAGGAACTATAGTCCATAGCACCTTTACTCCTAATAGCCAAAAACTAGAAACTACCTTGATTTCCTTCAACTGACAAATGAATAAAGAAAAATGTGGTCCATTTACACAAAGGATTATTAACTCAGCTGTTTAAAAAAATAGGGAGGGCAAGAGAAACATGGAGCCAAGACAGTGTTCCGATAAAGCTCAAAGTTTAATATTCAGCACAGTGTATATAAAGGGAGAAACCTCAAAACCCATCCTCAAAACAGTAATGTGGTGGGTAACAACAGTATAGCAGTCAATCTAAGTTTCCATATCCTTGCAGTTCGTTAACTCCAGCACAAATCAAGGCTGCAGTTAATTCTGGCACCTCAAAGTTCACAGTTACAGTCAAGGCAGATGGTTCTGTTCAAGCCGATAAGGTGTACCATCTAAAGTTGGCTTCTGCCTTTCATGGGCATTTTCACAGTCTCCCTAGCCTGCCAGGCTGAGTAGACCACAGTTTCCCACCTTTATTTTTACTTTTTAAGACTGGCAGTACTATTTGTAGGACAGGGGCATAAACTTTTACTTGTTTTCCATAATCCCATGTGGGGCAAAGATTGGCTAGGCTACAATGTCTCCCTTAGGTTGTCATACCCATGCAAGCTCCTACCCATTATTGGCTAACTGGCCTTCTTTAGTACAGTCTTTCCCAGTGAGACCAAAGCCATGACAAACATATCAAAGCCAAGCATGCACTTAAGGCATTTTATCATTGCAATTAATAGCTGGTAAATAGCTGCACTTGCTGAAAACTATCCTGTATAAAGGCAATCAAACTATTTAAGGTACAAGATCCAAAGGTTAAAAGTAGCAAAATAATGATCAGGGGTCCAAGTAAAATTGAAATCAAAGTTGTCAATCAAGGGGAAGTACTGAACCAAGACTCAAACCATTCTTGATTCTGTTTTCTTTCTTCCTTTTTGCTAGTCTTTCCCTAACTTTGGCCGTGGAGTCTTTAACTACTCCTGAATGTTAAATATAAAAGCAACATTCTTCATTTAGAGCTGCGTCAAAATGTAGAAGTTCTGCTTTTTCTAAATTAATAACTTCTTGGTGTAATCTTAATAATCCAAAAGTCAATTTGTATGATTCCAAACACCTTGCAAGTAGAAAATGCATACTCTCCCAACTGTGTAAAATATTAAAATTTTTTGGCATGCACAAATCCATTGACAATTAGCATGACATCTAAATCCAGTTTGTATTTTTAATCCTTGTATTTCTTCCCCCAAGAAATTAAGCACCTCAAATAAGGCATCTAATTTCTGTTGCATTTTATCATCTTTATCCTTCTAAGTATGCAATGCCATGGAAACTTTTCTAGATAAAACATATACAAAATGAGCTGTTTGAACAGTTTGGGGTAGGACAACATCAGCTGTAGTAGCACTAGCTATTAAAGTAATCAAAGCTAGAACCCCTGCTATCATTAAAACAATCATGCCTGACCAACCTCCTTGTTAACCCTTCAATTACCTGCAAACCCTTATCATCAAACCAATCTTCAATAATATTTACAGGAACCATCACAGAAGCAGGTTGTTGTAAAATCATTATAGAATGCTTAGAATAGGCCTTTAGTCAAATTACAGTCAAGACAAGACACATCAAAAGTTTTATTTTCAGAATATAGAATAAAGCTAATATTTCCTAATAGAACATAAGGCATGTGAAAACATAGTGCAACGTGCCCTTTCATACAAGCTGTACTTGATCTTTCAGGCTGAGCACTCACATTATCTAAGACAGCACCCAATTTTCATTGTATCTTTGCTGATAACCTATGTAAGTCCAGCAGAGTCTAGTAGACAAAGCTGATGAGGGAATGATAGGTGGAGATGGAGAACCAGTAACATAACTAGTCATACTAACCACTCCCCTATATTCTGACCAGCCCAAAATCTTGGTCTATCCCATGGGGCTGATAAAGCACAGGCTTATTCTCCACATATCTTTTCCAGGAATTTTGATATTTGTGCGTTCCCTAATTCCACAATGTAAAAAATGCTGTAATGCCTGGTATCACTCAACCTTTAGATCAGTGTGTAAAATTATTCAAATGTCATTTAAATCATCTTTGTGTGAGTCAAGATCTTTTCCTCATAGTATAGTAGTAGATACTATCAGATATCCAGTAACATTCTGCTTTGAAAAGCATGTGGAGGGAGATATCAGTTCCAAATCCTTGGTAACTAATTTCTCTACTGATAGTGAAATTTCCTCTATCAGACATATCTATCAATTTAATGTTGTTTACCATTATCACCACTTCTGGGCCTTTCCATTCCATTGGATGTGAAAGGAGCAGATCAAGGACCTAGGTCCAATACAGCTTTCTAATCATCATTGTCAGGGCACTCTGCAAGCTCATGATCAGCATCATTCTTTGTTCCAGCATCAACATGTCTCACCAACCATTCTGGGAGCTAGCATGCTCCTTCAGCATCCTGCAGAAAAAACATTAACATGCCCTCTTCCCCATATTAATACCTGAGCAGGATCGTGCCATATGCCAGTAAGTAGGTCCTTTTATTTCACCTTGGCATAAGGATACCTAGTTGTAGGGTGCCATAAACACTCAAAGAGTTCCTTGGCATCCAAATTTTAAAATTTTTAAATAAAAAGAGTATGATTTAAATAACTTTGTGGTGTATGGGAATATAATTCCCCCATTTTATTTTATGAAGATATTGTTTTAAAGTTCCATGGGATTCTTCCACAATACCTTTTCTTTGTGGATAATAAGGAATCCAAGTAATATGGGTATATTAAATTGTTAATAAAACATCTCAAATGGTTGACTGCGATGGCCAATTCCATTATTTGTCTTTATCTGATTTGGAACTCTCAGTATAGAAAAACCAATGTAGGCAATGATTAATTTTATTTTTAGTTTCTTCTCCTGTTAAGTCAGTTGCAAATACAAAGCATGAGAAAGAATCAATAGTCATATGCACATATTTTAATTTTCCAAAATCAGAAATATGAACAACATCTATTTGCTATAATTGATTAGATATAAATCCTCGAAGATTCACACTACAGAGTTTTAGATCCCAAATGCTGCATGATCCAGGTCAAGTGATTGACAGTGGGATGAGACAAGTGAAGGAGGCAAGTAAAATGGAGTGGCTGGAAATCAGGGTTTTTTTGTTTTGTTTTGTTTTGCCTTGTTTTGGTGTGTGTGTGTGTGTGTGTGTGTGTGTGTGTGTGTGTGTGTGTAGCATGAATAAAACAAAATAAACTCATGAATTCTTTGCTTGATATACTTAAACTTAGTTTTATTACATGGTGATATAGAAAATTTCACCACCTCTTCATTGTGTCAATGACTGAGAATTGCAGCAATCTAAATCCTGAAAGAGGATCAAATGCTATAATATTTATATTATGGTGAGTTGATATGTGGACAAAACTTAAGGATTTAGACAAGATGCCTTGGGGATGGGAGATGGCTCAATAAGTACTCATATTATAATCAGGAAGACTGTGTAGAAACATAAGGACACACTTAAATATATGCTCAAGATACTAGCATATGATTCCAGTACATGGGAGGCAGAAACTGAGGAACTAAGTGGCATTATGGCCTTGAAAATGGGCTTCTACCCATCATTAAAATATCCTGTCTAGAAAACTGAAGGGTAGAGTAAGATTTCTTATGTTGAGGTATGGCTCCCACATACATACTCATTAGGAACACACCCACGAGAAATGCCTTGATGAATTTTGGTGCCTCAAGGCAATTTTCAAATCTGAAAGGACCTAATATAAACATAATAGCATTTGATCCTCTTTCAGGATTTAGATTGCTGTAATTCTCAGTCATTGACACAATGAAGAGGTGGTGAAATTTTCTAAACACCCCATACACACATCCCTTGACATCATTGTCCAATAACTTTTTAGAGTTTTAGGATTTTGTTTAAATATTTGTTTGGCTGGCTAGATTGTTTCCTTTTCATTTTGTTTTTGTTTTGCTTTTGTTATACATTTGAAGCCAGGAAGTCTTGGAAATGAAAATAGCTGTGCTGCTTGTTTGGGATTAAAGGTTTCTGTGGACATACACACCCTGCTGTTTATTTAAGTTTTTCCTCTATAAACAAGTTGTCATTTTACTGTTTGTTTTATCCCACATTTTCACTCTTCTGAGTTTTGTTTTAAATTGAGTTTCATGATAAACCAGTTCTAAGTAATCTGTTTTTATAATGTTTAGTGATGTGGCTATGAGCAGAGACAGTGGGCAGTGGTGGAGGCAAGTTTAGGTGTTCAACTTGCTTCATTCAGGTTTGAGTTCTGCTGAAGATCTAACAATAAATTAACAATCCTCGAGTTCCCCCAGCTAAAGCTATGATGTTCAAGGCATTTTAGATCAAGGATGTTTGTTAGTGGCTAATAATCAATGGGATAGACAAAAGATTATGCATGTTAGAGAATACTCATACAGCAGAGTGAATGACATTAGGAGAGAAAGGGCTACTAACAGACTAATGGCTGGAGATGGGGGATGGAAAAGGCTCATCTACCTGTGAGTGAAAATTACAGTCATGAGGTTTCAAAACAGAAGGGAAATTTCAACTACCTGAGACCAGGAAACCAAAAGGGCAGCTATTGCAGAATGCATGTCGAGATCCCAAGACAGAAAATTCCAATTACAGATCAAAGGCTGGATGTTAAAGTAAGAGTTTCCACTAGTTTGAAGTGAAAACTTAAGGATTCTTTGAAAAGTCAGTTGTGTTGGAGGGGGTTTTACTGGGGCAAACATATGAAGGAGTGTTTTCCTGAAGCAAACACAGGTGAAAGGCTGTTTCACTAAAACAGACACATAAAGAAACATTTCAATGAAGCAACATGTATGAAAGACTAATACAGACCCATGAAGGAACATGTCCCTAAAACATACACAGATGGAAGGATGTTCTACTGAAGCAAACATGTAAAAGGACATGTGATGGAAGATTGTTCACTAACAACACACGTATTGGTCTGCCTTACATTGCATCATAGTTGACTTCCTTTTCTTGAGACTCATAGAAACACACCAAAAAACTTCTAGTGTTGTACTGCTGATTCTTGCAACTTTCTCAGACTCAGACCGATTGGAGGAGTGATGCCAGCTGAGACAGACCCACAAGACATAGTGGGGCAAGACTCGTAGAGGAGACATGATTTTTGGAGGGAATATAAATAAGACTCAACAGACTGTGAGAGGAGCTTCGCTTGCTGGTAGAGCTAGCTGTATAACACTTGTTGGTCCAAATCTTCATTGATCATTGCTTTGCTGACAGAAACAACCAAAACATTCTCCTGGCATCCCTGCTAGTCCAAATTCCTGCTGCAGACTCATGCTGACTGGGCTGATTCCTGGCTGTTCCTACTAGATCTTGCCACTGCTACTGCTATGACACTACTAAATTATTAAACTACTGATGTCTTGACAAAGCAGATGGAATTTATTCCAAAGTACCATTTCTAAACAGGTCTATTTCCCTTGTATCCTTTCTTTTCCAATACCTCTTGTAAGTGGTGGGCTAGAAGGGAGGTTAAAATGTTTAAGAACCATCACTAAAAATAGGTTTTAAAAAATTAGAGTTATACATGAGAATAACAGCAGTAACCAGAGAAAGAATGTAGAGAAGCCAAGGGTTCTGGGAGAAATGTAACAATTACAGACAGATGAAGTTGTATAGATAAGGAACTACGGATTGATGTGAAACTGAAAATAAGAGCTAAAAAGACAATTTTTGGAAAAGTAACACACAATTAAACAGCAAATGAGCTTCCATCAAGTGGGTAAGAGAGGTACCAGTGATAGGAAATCCCAGAATATTCTAAATCAGATGTATTACAGCCACTTTTGGGAATTCCCTCTATTCACACTTCCTCTTTTTTTCCCTGTCCTACCCAGCTTTGGTTTTTTTGTGCTGGACAACCATTTAGAAAAAGTTGCAATATCTGCTCAGAGAGGGTCTGAGAATTTCAGAGACAAAGAATATTCTTTCTTAAAAAATCTAGTCCCCATTTTTCCTGATTGGCCTAAATATATTTGACCCTCCTTCTGTCTACTGAGACATTGAACACAATATTATGGCTTAAAGCCTCACAGGAACCTAGCTCGTGTTTCCCTTAGTGGTACTGACTCAACACAGTATGAGTAGTAACATTAGAGAACAGATCTTATGGATGCCAGGATGACATCATTAGAGATGAGAGCTAGATTAGGTTGAAGATAGATTTCTGTCATCCAGAGATTCAATGACAATGCTCACTTGGCTTTATTTGTAGATCTGCTTTTCCATACAGGGGCAGGAAATTCTTGTAAGAACATGTACTTATTAGAAGTCATCAATCTTTTGAATTAACAACAATCAGCAACAACTCCAACACAAGACAACATAACAGCCCCCTTCCAGATTCTCCAAAACATGTTATTGTCAAGAATTGAAACAGGAATCAGGACAGAAGAGGAGGGATATATGTCAAGCCCTTGTGGGGTTCAGTTTCATAGATTGTCTTAATTCTTCAGGGCATGAAATAGAGAAGAAGGCCACAACCCTCCCTGGAATTCTAGTGAAGGAAGTGACAATGTAGTAATCTCAGAACTATGATGAACTGCCTTCTCATTATCTAGAGACCAGGATCCTGAGCCTGAAGAAGGAAGTGTTTCAGGATGCCAGAATGAATCAAGGGACCTCTAGGTCCTGGAAACTTTGCCTGACAGCAACTTTTTTTCAGAAGATGTCCCTATAAATAAACCAAGGGTTTTCCCAGGCCAAACCAGGCTGCCTCTGAGTCTATCCTTGTCTGCCAGAATTATGAAGTAATCTCTACATGTGAGAATCATCAGAGAGATTCTATTGAGTCATCAAATGACACAGATGTGGAGAATGTCACAGAACCTTCAAATATCCCTACAACCTTTCTGTCCTCCAGAAAGCATACAGGAGGCAGAGGCCATTGTTCTGTCCCAAGTGTCATAAAGACTTCTATGGAGTCTCAAACTCCAAGATTATGATGTCATAATAAGCCAAAGAGGCCTTTCACATGCAGTACATATGAAATTCCTTCAGCTATAAAACCAAACAGCAGGCTCATGAGAGGATTCACTCATGAAAGAAGCCTTATATCTGCTGTGTAACTGTACTTTTTTTTCAGTCATGCATGTATGGTCAACACATGAAGAATTATCAAAAGTCAGACTTAACTATGTTTCTTCCACACTACATGCTAGCACTGCTTCAAGTTAAATATCTCATCTGCACTTGAATAAGCACATAGTTTCTAAATTGCAGTTATATGGGGAAGATGTTTAAATTAAATTCTGGTTGGTAGTCCAGATTCTGAGAGCCACAAGGGTCTAGGTTACATGGACTGGGCCTATGTCTCCTACTTTATATAGCAAATGTGCAGCTTGACCCTCATGTGGGTCCTGAGAAACTGGAATGGGGGCTATCCCTGAAGCTGTTTCCTGCATGAGGGATATTTTCTACTAGCTGGGCTGCCTTTCTTGGCTTCTGTGGGAGAGGACGTGCCTACCCTATCGGAGGCTTGAAATCACAGGATATGTGGGTAATACCCTGGGGGTCCCCACACACTCAAAGAAGGAAGGGGGAATGGGGGAAAGATTATGGAAAAGGGTGAACAGGAGTGGGACAGTGAGTGGGATGTAAAGTGAATAAGTAAGAAAACATTAAACTAAACTAAAAAATCAAACCATGAAGGGAAAAATTAAATTCTGGACTATTTAAATTTATTCTCTTGTTGCAGGGATGTGTAAAGATCAAGCATATGAGTAGTTTTTCTATTCATTCACTAAATTTTTTCTAATATCGAAATATTGGCTATTATCTTATTTCCAATTAATACATACATGTTGGTGCCTCCGTGTTTCTTCTTTTTGTTATGTTTCTTGTGTGTCTGTGTGTGCCATGTCTTAGTGGGTGCCTCTCTGTAAGGCTGGTGGACTTCGACTTGGAAGTAACGAGATAGTCTCTCTTATTCAACAATATTTACCCCAGGTGACCCTGAAGGTCATATAAAACCTCTTGTCTCCATTCTCCACATCTCTTAGCAAGGTGATATGACAGAAATATGAGACTGAATATTCGTTGCCCTTTCCCCATTCTGAATAATCTTAAGTGTTTTCTTACATGAAAGAGGGATTTGGAAAGATACATTGCATTGCATTCAGAGGGGAGAATATTGAATCACATATGGGGTCCTCCTTCTATGTTGAACTAGACGGATAATTTAGCAGGCTATCTCTACTCACTGATTCCTTCTTGAATCTTAGCAGCATCATGAACATATGGGTGAACCATTCATGTCTTTAAAAACATGGACCTCTTCCTTTTTTGATACAGCCTTGGGGCTTGGTAGGTGCTTCTTACCATTGCTCTCTGTCTTAGTTAAGATTACTATTGCTGTGATGAAACATCATGACAAAGGCAAATCGGGGAGGAAAGGGTTAATATGACTTATACTTCCTTATCCCTATTCATCACAGAAGTTAAGACAGGAACTCAAACAGGATAGGAACATGGAGGCAGGAGCTGATGCAAAGGACATGGAAGAATGTTGCTTACTGGCTTTCTCTCATGGCTTGCTCAGCCTGCTTTCTTATAGGACCCAGGACTATCAGCCGACTGATTGCACCACCCACAGTTGGCTCCCCCATCAATCACTTTCTATTTGATAAATTCATATATGATGTTCTCCACTAAAATACCAGCTATGGCCTTTGTTTTCCTGGCTTGACCTTCCTAATTACAACTGGAAAAGACATGTATTTCCTTTGTTTTATTAAAAATAGTGTATATATATATGTATATATATATGAAACTAAATATGAGACTGGATCTGACTTTCCAAAATTTTATTTCATGTATTTGTAACAGAATGTATTACATATGTACCACAGGTGTGAAGGAGACAATGTCCATCAGAAATGGTACCAGATCTCTGGTATTTGGAATTATAACAGTTTTAGAGCTGTCACATAATGTTCTGGGAACAGAACCTGGGGCATCTGAAAAGTAACAGATGCTACTAAGCACTGAGCCATCACTCCTGCACTTGAATCTGAGTTTTCCTGTGTTGTTTAGATCCAAAACCAGATGATCATATTTTTATTTCAAGCACCTTTATGCTCTGAAATATCTTTCCATCACATATCTGGTGCTTAATTTCAAGAATGTTGCTCATGTGAAAGGACAGTGAGCTCAGTCTTGGAAGAAGTAAAGGCCCATAATCTTCCAAAAAGTCTTTCCTTACATATGCTACTGTGTGAAAATTGTTTTACCCTTTCACCTTTTGTATCCCTGGATTGGAATTCAGATCCTCACATTGAGGGGCAAGGAATGTTATACTTGGATCAATTTCCCTGGTTTCTTTCAGATTTTTGAATTGGAGTACTGGTAAGTACACATGAGGTGATATTGATTGGTGATAGAAGCTGTGCAAGGCAATGTTATCCACAAAGAGAGAATGACAGGGAAAATGCTTTCTAATAATTAATTCCACAATGGCAGAAAGGCAGGAAAGCAGCTAACTTGTGGAATAAAGCAAATAAGCTATGGGAAAGGAATTCTCTGCAGACAGAGGTAATGCATTTGGACTATTCAAATGATTTACTCTTACTTCACTACTACTGAAGAGGCACAAAGGAGATGTCCCTGTAGAAAGGCTTAAATAATGACAGTGTGGTATTCTTATGTCTGCCTGATGACTATTCCACAATCTTAAAAAAAGTAATTATTTACCTATGCAGTGTGCAGTCTTTGCTGTCACCAAAAGCTTGTCTATTCCAGATTGCTACTACTTGTATTGTGCTTTTACACAAAAGCTTCTGGCAAACATGAGTAGTTGATTTTGGCGGTGGTGGTGGTGGTGGTGGTGGTGGTGGTGGTGGTGGTGGTGGTGGTGGTGGTGGTGGTTTTTGCTTATATTAGTTTTTGGTTTTGGTTTTGTCTTTTAGAAACCATTTTCAATAAATTTTTCCTTCCAGGGAATGAATGTTTTGCCTGCAGGTATGTATGCTGTTGTTTATTGTGTTGGTTGTTTGGATTTACTCATTACTCCACCCTTGACAACAAAGTCTTCAATGTCCACATCATCTCCAATACTGGCTAGGGCATGACTTAGCATTCAACCTTGTGCCATCTACATTTCTTCATGTTTAAGGAAGATATATGAGAAAAAAGTAGTTTGGTAATTGTAAAAACTTGTATTTAAAAAGCAATTTAAATTTCTGACATTAAGTTCTTAAAAACAGATCAAAGAGCAGCCCTCTGATATTGCTACTGGAAGTATTACTACAATTATAATTATTTTTAAATGTTCTGTAATTATATTGAGAAAGGCAATCCCCAATATAGGATGATGCTTCAAGAAACCTACTGTTTGGTAATGCATTCCTGAATGCACTAGGGTTCCCTTAAACCAAAAGTCATGGTAGACTCATTCATGATAGCTCACAATAAAAGAATTTACATAATTCTATACCCAAGGTGTATAAATTGTGTATACAGTGGAATTCTCTACAACATGAAGGTCAACAAAGAGGGACACACATACAACATGGACAAAGCATTTCAAAATCTTACCCTGAAGAAGGTGATGCTCACAGGTCTATGATATCTGCCTTCTTCATATCCCTTAATACTTGGAAAGTTTTGAAGGAAAATGTAAACATGACCACACTAAGCATCATTGACAAGGAGGATTTTATTGTAGACATGAAGGAGAATACATCCAGAAGTATCCGGAACTGTCTATGGCACCAAGAAAAAGTATTACATTAACATAGCCAATATACTGAAGCAGACCATGAGAGGAGAGAAGCAACAAGAGTGAAAGGAGAGGAGAAGACATAGGAAAGAGGAACAAGGAAAGCAAAAACAAACAAACAAAAACAAAGTGCCATATGAAAAAATAAGAGAAGGAAGACCCTAAGAAGAAACAAAAGCGATTAAAACAGACACAGAAGGAACACCATTCAGAGCCTGCCCCACATGTGGCCCATACATATACAGCCATCCAATTAGACAAGATGGATGAAGCAAAGAAGTGCAGGCAGACAGGAGCCGGATGTATATCGCTCCTGAGAGACACAGCCAGAATACAGCAAATACAGGGGCGAATGCCAGTAGCAAACCACTGAACTGAGAACGGGACCTCTGTTGAAGGAATCAGAGAAAGAACTCGAAGAGCGTGAAGGAGCTCGATACCCCTTATGAACAACAATGCCAATCAACCAGAGCTTCCAGGGACTAAGCCACTACCTAAAGACTATACATGGACTGACCCTGGACTCTGACCTCATAGGTAGCAATGAATATTCTAGTAAGATCACCAGTGGAAGGGGAAGCCCTGGGTCCTGCTAAGACTGAACCCCCAGTGAACGTGATTGTTGGGGGGAGGGCAGTAATGGGAGGAGGGTGGGGAGGGGAACACCCATAAAGAAGGGGAGGGGGAGGGATTAGGGGGATGTTTGCCTGGAAACCGGGAAAGGGAATAACATTCGAAATGTAAATAAGAAACACTCAAGTTAATAAAAAAAAAAAAAAAAGAAAAAAAAGAAAAAGAAAAAAAAAGAAGAAACAAAAGCACATGGACAAATGGATGAGTTTTTTAGCACAGAGAACCTGGGAGAAAAGAAAGTGAATCTCGGGGTCTAGAGAGGTTTAGCAGTTTGGGGTGAGAAGTCCTGAGGGGAGCAAAGACTCTGTAAGAAGTGCTTGGTGCAGAACAAGCATCTGCTCCGATATGTTAAAATTCACCTCAGTCATTTGTTCTAAGTGTCTTTGGAACCAAACACTCTTAAGATGTTGAAACTCTCTGAGAGGCTGGGTAATAGGGAAAGACCCTGCTTGTGCTTTATTACTAAAGAAGAATTATTTCTTCTACACACCATTCTGCCATGCCCTTTTTACTCCAGGGATTTATGTGAGAGTTCCCATCCTGATTCCTAATTACTTCATTGAGTTGCTCATGTAATTTGTACATCTACAGTTGTTTTTTTTTTTTTTTTGTGACAAGAACCCAGTACCTCGATGTTTAAATGTTACTTCAGCCCCTTGTTGAAATGCTGTCATCACATTCTAGTTCTGAGATTTAAATGGCCAATCTTCTGGGAAAGAATACAAGGAGATCATGAACCTTTAAATGAGGGAGCAAGTCTCACCAGTATTTGAACAGAGACTCACGTTTCAGGACAACAGCCACCACAATGATGTCATCCAGAACTGAGGTGAGTGACCACAGCATAAGAGTAGTATGAACTAAAAATATTAGGACTCAGGTTTTGAAGAAGTTATGCTTATCCTCCTGGAAGCATCTTACTTTCTTTCCAAGTGCTTGTCTTCATTGTAGTTGTACTAAAAATCTATATTAAGAAATTTTTCAACAGCTCTGCTCAAAAGAAATGAGGATGAGGGGAAGAACGGAAGAGAAAAGAATGAAAAGAGGGAAGGAGGGAAGGAAGGAAAATGGTAGAAAAAGAAAACAAAAGAGAAAAATCTCAAGACATAGCTAGGATAAGGAAGAGGGCGTGTGGTATGTGTAGGAAGTGGAAGCTGAAATGGACTTTTGGATGAAATTGTGGCTGTTTTTCATTTCAGGACAGAGTAGACTGTCTCCAGTTCTATCTAAACTGTGTGAACCCTGTTCCTCACAATAGCTACTGCTAAGTCTTTCTTGCCATTGATGTCATCCCATTTTCTTCTTTCCTTTCTTCACTTAGCCTTTGCCTTTCTTCCCTTTCTCTGTCACTTTCTCTATCTTTCTCATCCTACCTCTATCTCATTTTTCATGTCTGTAGTTTTTTAAAAGGGAGATTTATTTGGATACTTCTATTTCCCTTACTGATGACTGTTGGAATAACACCTAGGTTCTCACAACAGCTGATAAATCCATGAGCTATCATGATATCCCCTTTTTTCCCCTTCTTCCTATACACACATACACACACACACACACACACACACACACACACACACACAAGTATATGGAAAATTGACATTTTTATTTTGTGTTTGAAGTGCTGCATTAAAATAAATGTTTGAAGAGAATACTGATACTAGTAAATTAAATTATCCTATCAAACATAGAATTATAGGATGACTTTCCTATTAGTAAAGTTGAATTTAATGGAAAGTTCAAGATTATTACCTAAATGGAATGAATTAAAGAAATGAGTAACTGCATGTAAGGGTAAATATTTTTTCTTGGTACTCCAGCTATCCTGAAATATAAGAGATACTTTTTGATTATTATTAAGTTTTACCGTATATACCCTAAAATTGTTTTTATATGATTCAGCTCTCACATTATCTGTAAGAAGATATATATAAAATGCTCTTATCATGAGTAGCCTGTCCATTTAGGCCTGTCCACTTCTGGAATGTAGACATAGGTATGTTTGGCTTTCTCTATTCCTATTTTCATGGCCTCTGTCTAGAGATTCAAAAGATATGATATATACGCCCAATGTCAGGGATTGCTATTAATAGGTGACACCAAAAGCAAAAGAGTGAAAATAAAATTCTGTTATATTAAACATCTATCTATTAAATACACTTTTGGTTTTCTCCTGATAGATGAAAAACATAAACTCATTATTATGACCCTAAATTCAATATCATTAAAAAATACACATGACAAGTTTGACTTTAACTGACTGTAGCCTTAGATTTATTTTTACTGCCATCAATGAAGCTCTGCACAATATAACATAATCAGAATATCTCATATTATTAACCATAATCCCCTTATGTTTGAGATTAGAACTAAATGTCAAACTACAAACACTTATGATATTAACCATTGTATATGTATAGTTCAGTAAAATGAAAAATTATCCCAATCTTCTGCAGCTAATCTTCAGAATATTTTCATTACAAACCCAAAACTGTGTCCTCGAAACCATCACATTCTTCTTGCAGCCTCATCAATCATCATTCTAATTTCTTGAAAAATTTGCATTACATGATTCATTTATTATTAGGGAGTTCATGTGCCATTAAGACAGCATACATATGTGGTGGTTAGAAGATGTGTTTTGGGAGTTGAGTCCTCTCATGATATTAGACACTGGAATGATTCCTAGTCATTAGACTAGGAAGAAACATCTTTACCTGGTGAGCAGTCTTGCTGCCTTTCATTGTAGCATCTGTGTATTTGTAGTTGATCACTAGTTACAACAGCTAGATGGAATTACACAGCAAAGTAACTGGTCATAGCACTTAACTCAAGTTCTCCTGTGGTTTTCTATGTTCTTGACAAATTCCCTTTAAACGAATAAATGATATAATGTGTTTGTGCACACCATGCTGTCTTTTTTCTTTTCTTCTTGTTGTTGTTAATGATGATGAAGAATATATGAAAAGATTATATCTTTCAGCTGTTTCAAATGTGTAAGTAACTAAGAAGGTGTCTCTGTAAGATCTTAAGAAGGTACCTCTGTAAGATTATGATTTTAATTCATTTTTATTCATATTATGAACTAGAATAGGTAGATAATGCAATAATTCCTCTTTCATATGAAAAATTATTCTATAGTCATCGGGCAGCTACACTATGAGAATACCATTCAGAAAGGTATTTGTAATAGCAACAAAATTAATAAAGCAAAAGAAATACATCTTAACAAATATATTGCCTTTATGAAGGAAATTATTACAATTGAAAATATATTGAATAAAGCAAAGATCAATATACATTTATGCCATGTTATTCATATAAAACCTCAGGGACACATTTAATTTGATGATTTTTCCTACTTTATATTGCTTTTATTATATTTAGATATAGAACCTGTATCCCTGATCTCTAAACTTCTAACACGATGGGGTGTTGGATATTGTCTTTAGATTTTGAGCATCTAATGAGATGATCATGTGATTTTTCAGTTTGTATGTATGACAGATTATTTTGATGGACTTGCATATATTGAGCCATCCCTCATCCACAGGATGAAGTCTTCTTGATCATGGTCCATGATATTTATGATGTGTTTCTGTATTCAGTTTGCCAGTATTTTATTGAATAGTTTTTTTGTCAAAATTCATAAAAGAAATTGGACTGAAATTCTTTCTTTGCTGAGTCTTTGTGTGGTGTGGGTATTAGGATGCTTGTAGCTTCATAGAATGAGTTTGGCAGTGTTCCTTCTCTTTCTATTTTGAGGAGTATTGGCATTAGCTCTTCTTTGAAAGTCTAGTAAAATTCTGCACTAAAACCATCTGACTCTGGGCTTTTTCACTGGGAGACTTTTAATGACTGTTTCTATCTTCTTAGGGGTTATAGTGCTGTGTAAATAGTATACTTGATCATGACTTAACTTTGACAAGTGGTATCTGTCTAGAAAAATCATCAATTTTTTAAAAAGATTTTCAAATTTTGTTGACCTACACATTTTGTGAGACCTACTTGTTCTTTGAATTTCCTTGTTTTCCTGTTGTGTCTCTATTTTTATTTTCTTTTTTGATTTTGTTTATTTGGATACTGTCTTTTGGTTAGGTTGACTAATTCTCTCTCTCTCTCTCTTGTTGATTTCTCAAAGAACCTGCTCTTTGTTTCCTTGATTCTTTGTTTTCAGATCTTTGTTTCTAATTGAATTCAGCCCAGATTTTGATTATTTTCTGTTTTCCATTCCTTTTCTATATGTTAACTTCTCTTTTTTTTCTAGAGTTTCTAGGTATACTTTGAAATTGATAGTATAAAAGTTTTCTAATTTCTCTATGGAAGAATTTAGTGCTATGAACTTTCTTCTTAGCACTGCTTTCATTGTGTCCCATAAATTAGGTGTATAGTGCCATCATTTTCATTGAATTTTAAAAAGTCTTTAATTTCTTTCTTTATTCCTTCCCTGATCCTGAGATCACGGAGTAGAGAGTTTTTTATTTTCCATGAATGTGTGAGGCTTTCTGGTGTTCCTGTTGTTGAAGCTGAGCTTTAATGCATGGACTTCTGATAAGATGCAAGGCGTTATTTCAGGTTTTTTGGGGTTTTTGTTTTGTTTTGTTTTGTTGGTTTTTTTTATCTGTTGAAGCTTGCTCTGTGACTAACTGTGTACTCAATTTTGGAGAAGTATCCCTGAGGTGCTTAAAAAAGGTATATTATTCTGTGTTTGACTGAGGGCCATGAAGGGGATAGGAACTCCACAGGAAGACCAACAGAGTCAACTAACCTGAACCTTTGGGGGCTCTCAGAGACTGAACCAAATAACATACAGTGGCTGGACATAGGCCCTCTGCACATTTTTGACAGATGTGCAGCTTAGAAAGCATGAGCATCCCAAACAAATGGACAGAGTGCTATCCCTAAAGTTGTTGCCTGTCTCTGCAATACACTCTTCAAGCTGTTGTATCTTGTCTGGCCTCAGTAGAAGATGGACCTAGCTGTGCAGAGACGTTTTATGCTGCAGTGGAGCTATATCCAGAAGGGTCCTACCCTCTCTCAGACAAGAAAGGAAAGGGTAATGTAGGAGGAATTGTGGGAGGGGTGACCAGGAGAAGGGGCATCGACTGGGATGTAAACTGAAAAAAACAAAAGAAAAAAAAAACTTCAGGTATACAAACAAGACTCATTTCCATACACAAAGTAACAACACAGCGAATGTATCACCAAGAAACAAGAATTACAAATATTCTTCTACAACTTCTCAAAGTGATATAAAATTCATATAGAAAGCATAAGACTGTAGCTCAGTGGCAGTGTGCTTATCTTTCAAACATGAGACTCTGGGTTCAATTCTCAGCCCTTCTAGTATAATAAGATATCCACAGAAGACAAATAATTCAAAAAGGAACATGTCAATTTTAAGGATTGAGTGTATGCTGTTAACATGGCCTTGACTATCAGAACTGTCATTATTAAATAGGAAAATTTACTATAAAACATTAATCTTTCATTTTTAAAAAATGGGGCTTCCTAAAAATTGTATTTAGCATCATAGAAGTAAATTTCATTATGATATTTTCAAACAATTTTTATTCTTCTCTTACACTTTTCTCCATGTTCCTGACACCATCTTACACCCCTATATTTCTCTTACAGTACTTTTCACTTTAATGATACTTTTGTCCTGTTTCCATTCTTTGATTCCTCTAGTCCTATTTTTTACTTATTAATGTATTTATTCACTTTACATCCTAATATAAAGCCTCTCTCCTCCCAGTACCCTCTCTCTCACACACAGATCTTCCTTTCATTCTGCCCTCCCCTTTCTCCTTTTACAAACCGGACTCCCCCCAGTATCACCCTCCCACCTACTCCAACCCCAGAACATCGAGCTATGGCATGACTAGGCTCACCCTCTCATCCTCAGGCAAGCCAAGCACCTCAGTTAGGGAAACAAGATCCACAGACATGAAACAGATTCAGGGGCAGACCCCATTCCAGTTTAAGGAATTCCCTTATAAAGATCAAGCTTCCACTTTATATGTGCACAAAGTCTAGGTCCAGTCCATGCCTGATTTTTGGTTTGTAATTCAGTCTCTGCGATCCCACAGTGATCAAGGTTATTTCACTCTGCTGGTTTTCCTGTAGATTCCCTATCCTCTTCAGGTCCCTCAGTCCATGCCTAGAATCAGACTCTTCTACAAGACTCCATAAGCTCCACATAATGCTTGAATACGAGTCTCTGCATCTGTTTCCATTGGCCACTGGATTGAGCCTCTCAGAGGACTATAATGCTAGGCTCCTGTCTGCAAGCAGAACAGAAGTGCATGAGTGGTGTTAGGGATTGATTCTTGCCCATAGGATGGATCTTAATTTGGGCCAGTCATTGGTTGGATATTCCCTCAATCTCTGGTCTGTGTCTCTGCACATCTTGTAAGAAGGACACATTTTGGGTTGAAGGTTTTGTGGGTGGGTTGCTGTCCTTATCCTTAATATATATATATATATATATATATATATATATATATGTATATATATGTATGTATGTATGTATGTGTATATATATGTATGTATGTATGTGTATATATATGTATATGTGTGTGTGTGTGTGTGTATATATATATATATATATATATATATATATATATATATATATATATATATCCCTATATCCCTGGCTACAGGAAGGTACCTTTCCAGGATACATATCCTTTACTGCTTGGAGTCTCAGGTAGAGGAATCTTCATAGACACCCTAGGGTCTTCTCCTTTCCCAGGTCTCAGTTAGATTCTAGAGATGCCTCCACCCTCACCACTGCCATTTTCCACTCTCTCTCTCTCTCTCCTGCTCTACCTATAACTGATCACCCATTAAATCCTGCTCTTCCTTCTCTTCTCCTCTCCTACCTAGTTCCTTCACTCCATTCATCTCTGATATCTATTTTACTTCCCCTTCTGAGAAAGATTCAACTGTCCTTTCTTGAGTTCTTGTTATTTGGCTTCTTTGTGTCTGTGGACTGTAATACGGTCATTTTGTATTTTATGGTTAACGTCCTCTTATAGCTGAGTACATATCATGCATGTCATTTGGAGTCTAGGTTACCTAACTCTGGCTATTCTCCAATTCCACCCATTTGCCTGTCAAATTCAGGATGTCCTCTCTTTTTTGGTTCTTTTTTTTTTTTTTCGGAGCTGGGGAACCCAGGGCCTTGCGCTTCCTAGGCAAGCGCTCTACCACTGAGCTAAATCCCCAACCAATGTCCTTTCTTCTAATAGCACAGTAGTATTCTGCTATGTAAATGAACTATATTTTCTGTATCCATTCTTCAGTTGAGGGACATCTAGGTAATTTCCAGTTTCTGGCTACTACTAATAAAGTTGCTCTGAACACAGTTTAGCAATTGTACTTGTGGGATGATGGAGCATGTTTGGGTATAGGTACATGAGTAGTATAGCTGGGTCTTGAGGTAGAGCTGTTCTCAGGTTTTTGAGAAATAGCCGAACTGATTTCCAGAGAGGTTGTACAAGAAATGCTCAATGTCCTTAGTCATCGAGGAAATACAAATCAAAGTGACTATATGATTCCACAAACTCATCAGAACATCTAAGATAAAATACTCAAAGAATAGCACATGCTGGCCAGGATGTGGAACAAAAGAAACACATATACATTGCTGGTGGGAGTGCAAACTTGTACAAACTTATACAAGACCTCTCTTTTTCCATTTTACCTCCTTTCTGGTTTGATAGCCTATAAGGACTTCCTCTGAATATTAATTACACATGGACATTGGGGTTCATGTCCCTGTTGGAGAAAAAAAGGATGATTTTCCCATCTATACTCTCTTGCTAAAATCATTGTAATTGCATATAGTTCTGAAATGTTCATGATGTTAATCTACAGATTAACAAAATTCTGTTGTGCACAGATAGTATAATTCGATTATCTGCTGATTAACATCATTTCTCTGCTGTTGTGAATTATGGATCAGTTATTATGGATGTGCAGTACCTCTATTGTAGGACATACATTACTTTGGGTAAATGTCAAGAAATTGTATAGCTCTGTTTATTGTAATATTATTTTCAGATTTTTGAGATATCTTTGTATTTATTTCTATAATGAATGTAGTTCTTTAACTCTTTCCCATTATAGTATGAAGATTCTTCCTGTCTACACCATTGTCAGCATTTGTTGTGGTCTATTCTCTTGATTTTAATCATTCTAAGGGGTTCAATAAAGTCTCAAAGCACTTGTAATTTGCATTTAATTGACAGGTAAAAGTGTTGAGCACTTAAAAATTATTTACTGCCTATTTATTCACTGTCTTTAAAGAAATCCATGCTGATTTCATTAGCATGATTGTTGACTAGAAAGATTGGGAAGCGATTGTTTAATCTTTATATTCCTTTATATATTCTAGATTTTAAGCTATTGATTGAAATACAGAAGTTGATTATTTCTTCCTATTTGTTAGATTAAATATACACTTTCTTTAATGTGCAGAAAGTTTTTAATGTCATCCTGTTCCTCTCATTAGTTCTCATTAGCTTCTCCTATGCTATTAGTATTGATGTCCCTACCTACATTTTGTATTTCTAATATTTTCTTTTGATAGTTCTAGCATTTCAGCTTTAGATTAATTTAACTTTTCTGTGTGTGCAAGGTTGTGGGACCGTGAAAGGCACCCTGGTTCCTGGTTGAGGAGGTTTGAAACACTGGTGACCCTGAATGAGATGGTAAGCATTTTGCCTGATTCCCAGGAAACTAGACCGGTCACAAAGCCACAGCCCTCCATATATTTGTGGCCATCAGTCACATAGGGCAATGCCCCAAGCTCCTCCACAGGTAGAAGAAGTGATCACAGGTCACTTAAGCTCAAGACAGATCTCCATATATAATGAAGTACCCAAAAGCCTGAAGGCTTAGCTCCCAGACACCTCTCCCTGCAAAAAGTATTTAATCTCAGGCCCAGTCTGAGAAGTGGGGTACAGTTTTACTTATCCATTTTCCACTATGACAATAAATGCTTTAAAACCACAAACTCACTTTTCATTGGGATCAACCATGGGGCGCCACAGAATAGGTCTTTGCTTACAGAGTGGCTGTCTAATATCCAGAAGAAAACCTCCCTGCATTTCCAGCCACCACCTCCACCACCAAGCCTGTTCCCTACCACAGTCAAGCCAAGGATTCTTCCCTGAAGGATCTGCCGGAGCTCCCCCTCTTTCCCATTTGGCCCCAAGAACCAGAAAACTGCAGCCTCCTTGCAGGCCCGAGGACCCCCAAGCCAGCTCTAGCTTCCCACAGCCGGACATCAGCCAATCAGAGGCAAGGGGTAAGTGCAGTCAAACTTTCCACATACTGCCTCCCCAAACGGCCAGAGACATGTGGTAGAGCAGATTTGGGACCACAATAACCCTAAAATGTGCACCGGTTATAAACCTACATAAGATGAGGGAATATCGATATAATCCCATTGTGCGGGTGAATATCCATTGCACACAAAGTTATTATGTGTTCAGATGGTCTGATCACCGAATTTTACCAACCATTTAAGAAAGGAATGTTTGTGTCTTCCTGAAATTCATCCTTAGAACTGTTATTACTCAGCAGGGCATTGGGATGGAATTTCTAAAACTTTATTCTTCTTACCCAACACTAGTCATTCCTTCTGTGGCTTTGTATGCTTTAACTTCCTCAGATCCATGTACAGTGTTTGTTATTGTGATGAATAAGAGTTGATGACTTAATATGCGAGAGACTCGGTAACTCTACAATTGGAATTGGGTAATCATTTTTCATATTTTTGAAGAAAATTAAAACTAAATATTTAACTCTTCTATAGAGTTTACACTAGGGTTTTATCCCTCTGTATATTAAGTCATTTTATTTTCTTTTATATAAATAAAATATGGTGATGAATGTTTTATTTAAGCTAACTTGATGTAATAATGCACACTCAAAATTCGTGTCCAGAGTCTTGAAATTCTAATAAAATTATTTACTTTTTAAATAGGAATGAAAATGAATTCTGAAAACTTTACAATAGGAATTTTTCTCTTCTGCCAGATTATAGTGGGAATGCTTGGCAATTACTCAATACTATTTTATTATGTCATTTTGATGTTCACTGGGAAGCATTTAATGCCCAAAGACCTGATTATAGAGCACCTGACTTTTGCAAACTGCTTGACTATCACCTTAAGAGGCATTCCACGAACAATGTCATATTTTGGACTTAAGGTTTTCCTGGATGACATTGGATGTAAATTGATCATGTATATTTCCCGAATAACAAGAGGTATGTCTCTGTATGCCACATGCCTATTGAGTTGTTTCCAAGCCATAACAATCAGACCCAGCAACTCCAAGTGGATGAAGCTTAAATACAGAGCCACCAAGTGCATTGGTTCATTCTGTTTAGTCACTTGGCTTTTCCACCTGCTTCTAAACATCTTAATACCAGCAAGAGTGTCGGGTCCCAGTTACAAGAAAAATGTAACTAACAGGTTGAGCTATGCATACTGCTCATTGTTTACTTCTGACCATGTGGGAACTGCACTCTATATGATTTTATTGTGCTTCTCTGATGTCTTGTGTCTGGGTCTGATGGCCTGCTCAAGTGTCTCCATGGTGAGTACCCTCTACAAACATAAGAGACAAGTCAGGCATATCCACAGTGCTCAACACTTTCAGAAAATCTCACCTGAAGACAGAGCAACGAAAACTATCCTCATCCTTCTCTGCATATTTGTCATCTCTTATTCATTGTCTTCTCTTGTTGCTGTCATTAGGACCTGTTCCAAATATCCAGTGCCATGGGCACTAAATATATTTACATTGATAGAACTATGTTTTCCAGTAGTTTGCCCCTTTGTTCTCATCACCAATATGAAATCCAATCTTAGCCTGTTTTTATCCTGCTACAGTAAGAGATAACTACCTCCAAGTATCAAGTATCATCTTTGTTTTCTTATATACTGTCATATATTTTTATCGTTGTTCAATGCTAAAATTGCAGTTTGAATCCATTACGTTTCATATAAAAGACTCCATTATGTGGAGTGATCAGTAATTATTTTGTGGGAAACCTTTGATCAATGTGTTGTCTATTATTTATTCAGAGTGAATTGGAGACAGTGCGATAAATGGGATATGCACAGAATCAGGTCTATTTGGGTTGTGTGTGCATACTTGGCATGCATGCTTTGTTGGACAGGGGCTCTGATGAAGTTCAGCTACACTCCCAACACTGACCACATGACAGGGGAGGCTGAGAACCCACATCTGAGATGCACCAAGATCCTCAAATTTCTCTGAGAAGACTATGCACAGCCCACATGGGAAAAAATCCCAGGGACACTAGCAAGAGCATCTGAGGGACACCTCTTAATCAGGAGGGGTCAGGAATCCAGTGAAGCATAACTCTTGGTTAAACTCCACAAAAGTAATCCCTGGGAGATGATAGCTACAAACAAATGGAAATCAGAAGCACCTCTCTCTGTGGCCCAAACACTGCAGGAGATCTGAAACCAGAACACACAGAAGAAATCTGAAAACAACCACTTTTAATCGGGTAAGAAATTAATAAAGTTACAAGGAATAAGTCAAATAAAATTTAAAAATCAATAACGTACAGCTTTTGGACTCTACATAATGAAGATTTTCATGCTTTAAAGACAGAGCAAAGAAAAAGAGAAAAAGAACCAAAGTGTAAATGACACATCACATTACCAATTATATTTTTTATTACACTGATATTCCCTACCCTGATGATTATACTGGTTTTCATGCACTCACAAATAAAAGGGCTTTAGAGATATAAGAAAAGGAAAAATGTGAAAAAATCAAGACAGTTCTTGGAAGAAAAAATAGAAAGAAAATATTGTTTAAAAAATGATATGGCCCTGGAACCCTGGTGCACTGAAGCTCCCGGAAGGGGCGGCACAGGTCTTCCTGGTTGCTGCCGCTGCAGAGAGCCCCTGGGCAGCACCCCACGAGCGAACCTGAGCCTCGGGACCACAGGTAGGACCAAATTTTCTGCTGCAAGAAAGCTGCCTGGTGAGCTTGGGACACACGGAAGCAGAATTTCTCTAGGACCCCGCACGGTCTGTGTTTACCGGAAGTCCCACACCCGCGGATCCCGGCCCGCAGCAGCTCTCTGCTCCCAGACCCGGTGAGAGAGAGACCCAACCGCCTGGTCAGGTGGGCACTCCTGAGGCTGCAGAGCAGAAGAGACCACCAACACTGCTCACCCCTGCCCACATCCCTGGCCCAAGAGGAAACTGTATAAGGCCTCTGGGCTCCCGTGGGGGAGGGCCCAGGAGCGGCAGGACTTCTGCGCCTGAGACACCGCCGGATCCTGAAAGAAACAGACCGGATAAACAGTTCTCTGCACCCAAATCCCGTGGGAGGGAGAGCTAAACCTTCAGAGAGGCAGACAAGCCTGGGAAACCAGAAGAGACTGCTCCCTGCACACACATCTCGGACGCCAGAGGAAAAAGCCAAAGACCATCTGGAACCCTGGTGCACTGAAGCTCCCGGAAGGGGCGGCACAGGTCTTCCTGGTTGCTGCTGCTGCAGAGAGCCCCTGGGCAGCACCCCACGAGCGAACCTGAGCCTCGGGACCACAGGTAAGACCAAATTTTCTGCTGCAAGAAAGCTGCCTGGTGAACTCAAGACACAGGCCCACAGGAACAGCTGAAGACCTGTAGAGAGGAAAAAATACACGACCGAAAGCAGAACACACTGTCCCCATAACTGACGGAAAGAGAGGAAAACAGGTCTACAGCACTCCTGACACACAGGCTTATAGGTCAGTCTACCCACTGTCAGAAATAGCAGAACAAAGTAACACTAGAGATAATCTGATGGCGAGAGGCAAGCGCAGGAACCCAAGCAACAGAAACCAAGACTGCATGCCATCATCGGAGCCCAATTCTCCCACCAAAACAAACATGGAATATCCAAACACACCAGAAAAGCAAGATCTAGTTTCAAAATCATATTTGATCATGATGCTGGAGGACTTCAAGAAAGACATGAACACACTTAGGGAAACACAGGAAATCATTAATAAACAAGTAGAAGCCTACAAAGAGGAATGGCAAAAATCCCTGAAAGAATTCCAGGAAAACACAATCAAACAGATGAAGGAATTAAAAATGGAAATAGAAGCAATCAAGAAAGAACACATGGAAACAACCCTGGATATAGAAAACCAAAAGAAGAGACAAGGAGCTGTAGATACAAGCTTCACCAACAGAATACAAGAGATGGAAGAGAGAATCTCAGGAGCAGAAGATTCCATAGAAATCATTGACTCAACTGTCAAAGATAATGTAAAGCGGAAAAAGCTACTGGTCCAAAACATACAGGAAATCCAGGACTCAATGAGAAGATCAAACCTAAGGATAATAGGTATAGAAGAGAGTGAAGACTCCCAGCTCAAAGGACCAGTAAATATCTTCAACAAAATCATAGAAGAAAACTTCCCTAACCTAAAAAAAGAGATACCCATAGGCATACAAGAAGCCTACAGAACTCCAAATAGATTGGACCAGAAAAGAAACACCTCCCGTCACATAATAGTCAAAACACCAAACGCACAAAATAAAGAAAGAATATTAAAAGCAGTAAGGGAAAAAGGTCAAGTAACATATAAAGGGAGACCTATCAGAATCACACCAGACTTCTCGCCAGAAACTATGAAGGCCAGAAGATCCTGGACTGATGTCATACAGACCCTAAGAGAACACAAATGCCAGCCCAGGTTACTGTATCCAGCAAAACTCTCAATTAACATTGATGGAGAAACCAAGATATTCCATGACAAAACCAAATTTACACAATATCTTTCTACAAATCCAGCACTACAAAGGATAATAAATGGTAAAGCCCAACATAAGGAGGCAAGCTATACCCTAGAAGAAGCAAGAAACTAATCGTCTTGGCAACAAAACAAAGAGAATGAAAGCACACAAACATAACCTTACATCCAAATATGAATATAACGGGAAGCAATAATCACTATTCCTTAATATCTCTCAATATCAATGGCCTCAACTCCCCAATAAAAAGACATAGATTAACAAACTGGATACGCAACGAGGACCCTGCATTCTGCTGCCTACAGGAAACACACCTCAGAGACAAAGACAGACACTACCTCAGAGTGAAAGGCTGGAAAACAACTTTCCAAGCAAATGGTCAGAAGAAGCAAGCTGGAGTAGCCATTCTAATATCAAATAAAATCAATTTCCAACTAAAAGTCATCAAAAAAGATAAGGAAGGACACTTCATATTCATCAAAGGAAAGATCCACCAAGATGAACTCTCAATCCTAAATATCTATGCCCCAAATACAAGGGCACCGACATACATAAAAGAAACCTTACTAAAGCTCAAAACACACATTGCACCTCACACAATAATAGTGGGAGATTTCAACACCCCACTCTCATCAATGGACAGATCATGGAAACAGAAATTAAACAGTGATGTCGACAGACTAAGAGAAGTCATGAGCCAAATGGACTTAACGGATATTTATAGAACATTCTATCCTAAAGCAAAAGGATATACCTTCTTCTCAGCTCCTCATGGTACTTTCTCCAAAATTGACCATATAATTGGTCAAAAAACGGGCCTCAACAGGTACAAAAAGATAGAAATAATCCCATGCGTGCTATCAGACCACCACGGCCTAAAACTGGTCTTCAATAACAATAAGGGAAGAATGCCCACATATACGTGGAAATTGAACAATGCTCTACTCAATGATAACCTGGTCAAGGAAGAAATAAAGAAAGAAATTAAAAACTTTTTAGAATTTAATGAAAATGAGGATACAACATACTCAAACTTATGGGACACAATGAAAGCTGTGCTAAGAGGAAAACTCATAGCGCTGAGTGCCTGCAGAAAGAAACAGGAAAGAGCATATGTCAGCAGCTTGACAGCACACCTAAAAGCTCTAGAACAAAAAGAAACAAATACACCCAGGAGGAGTAGAAGGCAGGAAATAATCAAACTCAGAGCTGAAATCAACCAAGTAGAAACAAAAAGGGCCATAGAAAGAATCAACAGGACCAAAAGTTGGTTCTTTGAGAAAATCAACAAGATAGATAAACCCTTAGCCAGACTAACGAGAGGACACAGAGAGTGCGTCCAAATTAACAAAATCAGAAATGAAAAGGGAGACATAACTACAGATTCAGAGGAAATTCAAAAAATCATCAGATCTTACTATAAAAACCTATATTCAACAAAATTTGAAAATCTTCAGGAAATGGACAATTTCCTAGACAGATACCAGGTATCAAAGTTAAATCAGGAACAGATAAACCAGTTAAACAACCCCATAACTCCTAAGGAAATAGAAGCAGTCATTAAAGGTCTCCCAACCAAAAAGAGCCCAGGTCCAGATGGGTTTAGTGCAGAATTCTATCAAACCTTCATAGAAGACCTCACACCAATATTATCCAAACTATTCCACAAAATTGAAACAGATGGAGCCCTACCAAATTCCTTCTACGAAGCTACAATTACTCTTATACCTAAACCACACAAAGACACAACAAAGAAAGAGAACTTCAGACCAATTTCCCTTATGAATATCGACGCAAAAATACTCAATAAAATTCTGGCAAACCGAATTCAAGAGCACATCAAAACAATCATCCACCATGATCAAGTAGGCTTCATCCCAGGCATGCAGGGATGGTTTAATATACGGAAAACCATCAACGTGATCCATTATATAAACAAACTGAAAGAACAGAACCACATGATCATTTCATTAGATGCTGAGAAAGCATTTGACAAAATTCAACACCCCTTCATGATAAAAGTCCTGGAAAGAATAGGAATTCAAGGCCCATACCTAAACATAGTAAAAGCCATATACAGCAAACCAGTTGCTAACATTAAACTAAATGGAGAGAAACTTGAAGCAATCCCACTAAAATCAGGGACTAGACAAGGCTGCCCACTCTCTCCCTACTTATTCAATATAGTTCTTGAAGTTCTAGCCAGAGCAATCAGACAACAAAAGGAGATCAAAGGGATACAGATCGGAAAAGAAGAGGTCAAAATATCACTATTTGCAGATGATATGATAGTATATTTAAGTGATCCCAAAAGTTCCACCAGAGAACTACTAAAGCTGATAAACAACTTCAGCAAAGTGGCTGGGTATAAAATTAACTCAAATAAATCAGTTGCCTTCCTCTATACAAAAGAGAAACAAGCCGAGAAAGAAATTAGGGAAACGACACCCTTCATAATAGACCCAAATAATATAAAGTACCTCGGTGTGACTTTAACCAAGCAAGTAAAAGATCTGTACAATAAGAACTTCAAGACACTGAAGAAAGAAATTGAAGAAGACCTCAGAAGATGGAAAGATCTCCCATGCTCATGGATTGGCAGGATTAATATAGTAAAAATGGCCATTTTACCAAAAGCGATCTACAGATTCAATGCAATCCCCATCAAAATACCAATCCAATTCTTCAAAGAGTTAGACAGAACAATCTGCAAATTCATCTGGAATAACAAAAAACCCAGGATAGCTAAAACTATCCTCAACAATAAAAGGACTTCAGGGGGAATCACTATCCCTGAACTCAAGCAGTATTACAGAGCAATAGTGATAAAAACTGCATGGTATTGGTACAGAGACAGACAGATAGACCAATGGAATAGAATTGAAGACCCAGAAATGAACCCACACACCTATGGTCACTTGATTTTTGACAAAGGAGCCAAAACCATCCATTGGAAAAAAGATAGCATTTTCAGCAAATGGTGCTGGTTCAACTGGAGGGCAACATGTAGAAGAATGCAGATCGATCCATGCTTATCACCCTGTACAAAGCTTAAGTCCAAGTGGATCAAGGACCTCCACATCAAACCAGACACACTCAAACTAATAGAAGAAAAACTAGGGAAGCATCTGGAACACATGGGCACTGGAAAAAATTTCCTGAACAAAACACCAATGGCTTATGCTCTAAGATCAAGAATTGACAAATGGGATCTCATAAAACTGCAAAGCTTCTGTAAGGCAAAGGACACTGTGGTTAGGACAAAACGGCAACCAACAGATTGGGAAAAGATCTTTACCAACCCTACAACAGATAGAGGCCTTATATCCAAAATATACAAAGAACTCAAGAAGTTAGACCGCAGGGAAACAAATAACCCTATTAAAAAATGGGGTTCAGAGCTAAACAAAGAATTCACAGCTGAGGAATGCCGAATGGCTGAGAAACACCTAAAGAAATGTTCAACATCTTTACTCATAAGGGAAATGCAAATCAAAACAACCCTGAGATTTCACCTCACACCAGTGCGATTGGCTAAGATCAAAAACTCAGGTGACAGCAGATGCTGGCGAGGATGTGGAGAAAGAGGAACACTCCTCCATTGTTGGTGGGATTGCAGACTGGTAAAACCATTCTGGAAATCAGTCTGGAGGTTCCTCAGAAAATTGGACATTGAACTGCCTGAGGATCCAGCTATACCTCTCTTGGGCATATACCCAAAAGATGCCTCAACATATAAAAGAGACACGTGCTCCACTATGTTCATTGCAGCCTTATTTATAATAGCCAGAAAATGGAAAGAACCCAGATGCCCTTCAACAGAGGAATGGATACAGAAAATGTGGTACATCTACACAATGGAATATTACTCAGCTATCAAAAACAACGAGTTTATGAAATTCGTAGGCAAATGGTTGGAACTGGAAAATATCATCCTGAGTGAACTAACCCAATCACAGAAAGACATACATGGTATGCACTCATTGATAAGTGGCTATTAGCCCAAATGCTTGAATTACCCTAGATCCCTAGAACAAACGAAACTCAAGACGGATGATCAAAATGTGAATGCTTCACTCCTTCTTTAAATGAGGAAAAAGAATACCCTTGGCAGGGAAGGGAGAGGCAAAGATTAAAACAGAGACTGAAGGAACACCCATTCAGAGCCTGTCCCACATTTGGCCCATACATATACAGCCACCCAATTGGACTAGATGGATGAAGCAAAGAAGTGCAGACCGACAGGAGCCGGATGTAGATCGCTCCTGAGAGACACAGCCAGAATACAGCAAATACAGAGGCGAATGCCAGCAGCAAACCACTGAACTGAGAATAGGTCCCCTATTGAAGGAATCAGAGAAAGAACTGGAAGAGCTTGAAGGGGCTCGAGACCCCAAAAGTACAACAATGCCAAGCAACCAGAGCCTCCAGGGACTAAGCCACTACCTAAAGACTATACATGGACTGACCCTGGACTCTGACCCCATAGGTAGCAATGAATATACTAGTAAGAGCACCAGTGGAAGGGGAAGCCCTGGGTCCTGCTAAGACTGAACCCCCAGTGAACTAGTCTATGGGGGGAGGGCGGCAATGGTGGGAGGGTTGGGAGGGGAACACCCATAAGGAAGGGGAGGGGGGAGGGGGATGTTTGCCCGGAAACCGGGAAAGGGAATAACACTCGAAATGTATATAAGAAATACTCAAGTTAATAAAAAAAAAATAATAATAATAAATAAATTAGCAAGGCTCATTGAATTGAGCACTTAAATTGGTAAACGTATGATATGCAAATGTTAACACCATAATGCTACTTGAAAATAAATTATAATATAGAATTATACTTGCATTTTAGAAATATAAATGTCTTCCTAATGCTTTTGGAGATTGTTTAACTCAAGGTCCTCTTGATGCTGGATACGCACTCGCTCTGAACACTACATGCTGAGCCTTGATATCTGTCATCCTTTGTCCATATATTTCTCTCAAACATTTAGTACTAGCAACTCACTTCATTCTTATGAGAACAGGGTTGTTGATCATTTCTGTACCTTTAATTTATATTAGTAGGAAGTCAACAAATGCTAATTTTGGAAAATGTCATATGTGATGAAGCGGTCTAGTATTATATTCAATGAACTCACTAAAACAAGCCTTAAAGGGAGCTTCCAGTTTTTAAACCATATAAACTGTTAAATAACCCAACAAGACTGTTTAACTCTATCCATTATTACAATTTAGAATTATTTTCAAACATGAAGCATTTAAGCAATTTATTGAAAAAAATAACATTTACTATGTCTGTAAAATGGATCACAGAGGCCTACTCTTTATTATCATTTCAGAATTTTTCAATAAAATTTAATTAAGAGACGAAAAAAAAAAATGATATGGCCGAATAGATGGATCAGTGGTTAAGAGCACTATCTAATCCTCTAAAGCACTCAAGTTCAATTCCCTGAACTCAAGTTCAGTTCACAACTGTCTGTAACTTTAGTTCTATGGGATCTGACAGTTTAAAATATAAGAATATAATTTTTATTTGTTTAGTTTTCATAGTAGATTTTTTGGAATGTAATTTATTAATATAAGAGAAAGAACATTTTACTGGACTAAAGTCGAAAATTATGGGGAGGGGTTTTGCTCATTTTGTATTCAGTTGCTAATTGCTCTGCCCAGAAATCAGATTGCAATCCAGACATTAACATTGTCATTATTATTGGAGCATCTCTTGTATCATTGATGTGTACAGATGGCTTTCTACCACCTCTGATTGGTTAGTAAACTCCTGATCAAACAACAAATGGACAGGGGAAGAGAATAGGGCAAGACATCTGATCCTAGTTGGAAAGAACCAAATAAAAAGAGACAGAGGCAGAAGAAAAGGTATGGAGAGACTAAGTGGATGTACTAGGAGGATTTGCCATGAGGTCATGATGAGAAAGCAGCCATGAGGACACGTATGGACTAAAATGAGTCAAGACAAGACCAGGTGGAAAATAATGGGACACTTGGTTGGGTCTTAGCAGCCTAGTCAAATTAGAGTGTGTCTTAACCTGCCAAGCTTAGTGCCAATAACTTACTAATAAAAATACCAGGTCTCTGTGTCTTTATTTGGGAAGTAAAATGTGCTAGAGCAGGTATTAGAAATGCTCTGCAGGTGCTCGAGACCCCAAAAGTACAACAATGTCAAGCAACCAGAGCTTCCAGGGACTAAGCCACTACCTAAAGACTATACATGGACTGACCCTGGACTCTGTCCCCATAGGTAGCAATGAATATCCTAGTAAGAGCACCAGTGGATGGGGAAGCCCTGGGTCCTGCTAAGACTGAACCCCCAGTGAACTAGACTATGCGGGGAGGGTGGCAATGGGGGGAGGTTTGGGAGGGGAACACCCACAAGGAAGGGGAGGGGGGAGGGTGATGTCTGTCCGGAAACCGGGAAAGGGAATAACACTTGAAATGTATATAAGAAATACTCAAGATAATAAAAAAAAAAAAAATAAAGGTGTGAGTCACCACTGTCCAGCAAATATACAGATATTCTCATATCTCTCATATAAATATATATGAGATACGATATATATATATATCCTACAAATAAATATAAATGTATTTACAAAAAAAAAAAAAAAGAAATGCTCTGCAGTTATTTGTGCAAAGAAGGATTAACAAAGTCACCACAAAATGATAAAAATCATTTTTTCAATAAAAGCCTATATTTCAAGGTGAAAATATCACAGGTTCCCAATTTTAAAATTTTAATTTTTAAAATTGACTATAAAGGAGTTAAATTCATATCTACCAATATTGATATAAATTTCCCAAAATAGAATCAACAAGGATATATATGTATACACATATATATGTATATATATAAAACACATACATACATGCATAGTACATACATATATACATACATACATGCATGTATTTGTCAATCCACAAACATTTATGCTAATGTCAGAAAACTGCTTAACATTATATAGTCCTGGGAAGTATATAAGGGTGGAAAGGAGAAAATAATGAACACTAAAGATGATTGAAAATCCATTAAGAAGCCCTCTGTATGTCTGTCTGTGTGTTTCAGCTATCTTTACCAGATAATTACATTACATAATCTATCAGAAGAGAGATTGCTGACTAAAAATTCATATATGAGATGCATCCACTTTAAATACTTGATCTGAGTACTTGAAGACCGCCAAACAATACAGACTACTGGCATTGCTCCTTATCACAAAGCAGAACACTATAACAAGACCCTCTTGCTGAAGATATCACACCCTTAGGAGATAGTACATGATTATTCAAGCTCATATTGACCAAAATGATCTATCATTTCTGGATACACTCTAGAGTGACTGAGATGCATTCAGGGTATCATCTGTGAACATTATGAAATACAACAGTGAGCATCCTAGTAATATATTCCCATTGCTACATTGGTACCACTGTTATAAGGCTAACCAGTCACTTTCTGGTTTAATTTGTGGCTTGCTCTCTAGTAATGGTTATCAGGTTGTGGTTCATGACCACTGGAATACACACATATCTGATGGTCTGAGGTACAGAGACACTGTTCAGTAACAAAACTACCATTGTGTCAACAAAAATAAACTATGGTTGTGGATTTATAAGACCAGAGGAAATATGTGTTCTCCAATGGTCAGAACCCACAGATTGAGAACCACTACTTTACAAGTAGTAGTCTGGTGCTTTAAATCAGGCCAGAAAGACCTCACAGGCCTCATGGATACAATGAATCCTATAATTTTGCTAAATAAAACTCTTGTCAAATTACCCTCTAAATTTTTATATCTATAGCCATAGATTACTGCAACACTAATCTCATTAGAGAAATTTCTCTGTGCTGTGAATGAGGTACTCACACTGACCAAAGTGCAAAGAATAAATGACTCTGTCATGACCAGTCATGAATGGGATATATATATATATATATATATATATATATATATATATATATGTATGTATATATATATATATATATATATATATATAATTTCCCCTTATCAGAGGTTCAGGAAATTTGGTAAATAGGATGGAAATGTTCAATGATTCATATCTAAGATCTAAGGTAGAACTAGAGAAAAATGTATCTACTGGCTTTGACAAAAACACCTACTTACCAATTCATAACAATTGCACTCACCTACACAAGACATCCACAATGTTAAGCCAGTTACCAATCTAGCATGAGAGAGGGGTTCAGGATACTCCAGGCCTAACTGAGGAGCTATTGACAGGTCATGGTTTCTGGGCATGGAAAAGCGGTTTCCATGAGAATGTGGCCCCTAGTAGGTAAGCCAAACACCACTGTGGATACATGGACATTAGAAACTGACTTGATGGGTTGTAAAAAAGATATGAATTTAGGAGACTTCGGAAATGTGACAGAAGTTCTATAGGGCTTAGGAGGACAAACAAAGGGCAAATATGATTAAAGTGCATTGTGTCCATATATAATACTATCATAGAATTAAGAAAAAAACATTACACTTTAAAAATAATCCAATAGCTCTTCCAGCACATGCTCCACCAGTTTTATTAATATCCAGAGTCTTACAAGGGCACCTAACCATCTCTAGGGCCTCGACTTTACCCCCTCATGTATGATCCATACGCAGTCCACAATTTTGGCAGAAGTCTCCTACTTTACCAGAAGACAAGCATTAGTAGGAACCACACAGGTCTTACAGGTACTTGGAATTCTACAGGCAAAATCGGTACCTAAACTTCAGAGATCATTCAGCCTGCAAATCATTCAGCAAAGACATTTTACTATACCTGATGGCTCATTAGTCAACAAAACTATGAATCACTCAGGCCAGAGACAAAAAAAAAATCAAAGAAGAAAAAAAATCCAAAAAGCATCCATCCATCAAAGAAATACACAGAAATACACTTTTAGTAGCTCCAAATTCCTGTGACCAGAGGTCAGCTTAAGCATACACTCAACAAGATTCAGGGAAATGTGGTATCACCAGAACCTATTACAGCAAGCCACTGATGTTCCAACACAGTCGTACCATTGGAAAATTCCTATAAATTCAATCATATGAAGATAGTAGCCCATAATGAGGAAATGAATACATCCCTTAAAAAACGTCCAGGAATAAATAGACAAGCAGGTGAAGGAGATGAATTAAATGGTTCCAGTCCCTAAAATGGAAGTAGAAGCAATAGGTAAGCTAAGAATCACATGCTGACAGGAACCGGATATGTATCTCTCCCGAGAGACACAACCAGAACCTGTGAAGTACAGAGGCGAACTCTAGCAGCAAACGATTGAACTGAGAATGGGACCCCCTTTGGGAGAATTAGAGGAAGGACTGAAAGAGCTGAAGGGGCTTGTGATCCCATAAGAACAAAAATGACAACCAACCAGGGCTTCCAGGGACTAAGCCACTACCCAAAGACTATACATGGACTGACCGAGGGCTCCAACTGCACATGTAGCAAAGAATAGCCTTGTTCGGCACCAGTGGAAGGGGAAGCCCTTGGTCCTGCCCATGTTGGACCCCCAGTGCAGGGAAATGTCACGGGGTGTGGTAAGGGGGGAGTATATGGGGGGCACCCTTATAAGGGAGGGGGAGGGGATAGGGGGCTTATGGACAGGAAACTGGGAAAGGGAATAACATTTGAAATGTAAATAAAGAAATATAGCCAATAAAAAAAGATATTGTAAAAACACTCCCCAACCTTGTTTCAACGGTACATAGTATCTACAAATGGGGATATACAAAAAAAAGGAAGCAATAAATGAAACAAATATAAAGGGAATCTTAGTGAAGTAATATCTAGGTATGAGAACAGGAATAACAGATGCAAGGATCAGAGAACGAATAAAAGAGATGGAATGTATTAAAAAATGGGGTTAAGAGCTAAACAAACGATTCACAGCTGAGTGATGCCGAATGGCTGAGAAACACCTAAAGAAATGTTCAACATCTTTAGTCATAAGGGAAATGCAAATCAAAACAACCCTGAGATTTCACCTCACACCAGTAAGAATGGCTAAGATCAAAAACTCAGGTGACAGCAAATGCTGGCGAGGATGCGGAGAAAGAGGAACACTCCTCCATTGTTGGTGGGGTTGCAGACTGGTACAACCATTCTGGAAATCAGTCTGGAGGTTCCTCAGAAAATTGGACATTGAACTGCCTGAGGATCCAGCTATACCTCTCTTTGGCATATACCCAAAAGATGCCCCAACATATAAAAAAGACACGTGCTCCACTATGTTCATCGCAGCCTTATTTATAATAGCCAGAAGCTGGAAAGAACCCAGATGCCCTTCAACAGAGGAATGGATACAGAAAATGTGGTACATCTACACAATGGAATATTACTCAGCTATCAAAAACAATGACTTTATGAAATTCGTAGGCAAATGGTTGGAACTGGAAAATATCATCCTGAGTGAGCTAACCCAATCACAGAAAGACATACATGGTATGCACTCATTGATAAGTGGCGATTAGCCCAAATGCTTGAATTACCCTAGATGCATAGAACAAATGAAACTCAAGACGGATGATCAAAATATGAATGCTTCACTCCTTCTCTAAAAGGGGAACAAGAATACTCTTGGCAGGGAAGAGAGAGGCAAAGATTAAAACAGAGACTGAAGGAACACCCATTCAGAGCCTGCCCCACATGTGGCCCATACATATACAGCCACCCAATTAGACAAGATGGATGAAGCAAAGAAGTGCAGGCTGACAGGAGCCGGATGTAGATCGCTCCTGAGAGACACAACCAGAATACAGCAAATACAGAGGTGAATGCCAGCAGCAAACCACTGAACTGAGAATAGGACCCCCGTTGAAGGAATCAGAGAAAGAACTGGAAGAGCTTGAAGGGGCTCAAAACCCCATATGTACAACAATGCTAAGCAACCAGAGCTTCCAGGGACTAAGCCACTACCTAAAGACTATACATGGACTGACCGTGGACTCTGACCTCATAGGTAGCAATGAATATCCTAGTAAGAGCACCAGTGGAAGGGGAAGCCCTGGGTCCTGCTAAGACTGAACCCCCAGTGAACTAGACTGTGGGGGGGAGGGCGGCAATGGGGGGAGGGTTGGGAGGGGAACACCCATAAGGAAGGGGAGGGGGGAGGGGGATGTTTGCCCGGAAACCGGGAAAGGGAATAACACTCGAAATGTATATAAGAAATACTCAAGTTAATAAAAAAAAAATGCGGAAAAAAAAGAGATGGAATGGAGAGTCTCAATTTTAGAAGATATGATGGAAACAAATGATATATCATTCAAAGAAAATGTAAACCATTTTTAAATTAAATTATTTTTTTTTACTTATTCATGTTACATCCTGCTTACTGTCCACCTTCTAGTCACCACCTCCCACAAGCCTTCTCTAATCCTCCCTACCCTTCTCTGAGTGGGTGGGCCCCACTCTAAGTATGCCCCAACCTTAGCTCTTCGCGTCTCTTGGAGACTAGGTGCCTCCTCTCTTATTGAGGCCAGACAAGGAAAAGCCTATCCAACAGACAGGCCACACCATTTGCGAGAGCTTCTGTTCCAGTTGTTTAGCACTCACTTGAAAACCAAGTTGCACGTCTGGTCATAAGTGCAGGTACGCCTAGGTCCAGTCCATGTATGGCCTTTGGTTGATGGTTCAGACTCCGAGAACCACAAGGGTCCAGGTTAGTTGTCTCTATTGATCTTCCGATGGAGTTCCAGCCCCTTCAGGGCCCACAATCCTTCAGCCTATTCTACCATAAAAGTGTACAAGCTGCATCCCCTGTTTGGCTGTGGTGCCTGTTATCCTTATCTGTCTGATTCAACTGCTGGTAGAGCCTCTAAGATGAAAACTTGGTCATGAATACAAGCATAGTAAAATATTATTAGCAGTAGTAGGAATTGGAGACTGTACATGAAATGGGTCTCAATTTGGGCCAATTGTTGGTTGGTTATTCCCTCAGTCTCTGCTCCATCTCATGTTACTGCATTACTTGTAGACAGGATAAATTTTGGAATGAAAGTTTTGTGTGTGGGTTGATGTCTCTGCTGCTCCATTGGGGTTTCTGCCTGGCAACAGGTGGCAGCCTCTTCAAGTTCCATATCTCTAATCTGGTAAGCCACAGCTAAGGTCACTCTCATTGATTCTTGATTGCCTTCCTTAACCCAGATCTCTGTCTCCTCCTGGAGATGCCCCTCCACTTCCTTGTCCCTGTTAGTTTTAAATTTCTATTCATTTTCATGGCCTTCTAGCCATCTCTCCTGTCCTTCCCCACACTTGATCCTGAACCCCCATTCCCCTTGCCATCCTCCCTCCATCTGCCTCTTTTGATTAATTTATTCCCTCTTCTAAGTGACATTCAAGTTTCCATGTTTGTTTCTTCTTCCTTGCTTAGCTTCTTGGGGTCTGCAGAATGTAACATGGTACCTTAATTTTATGGCTAATATTCACTTACAAGTGAGGACATACCATGTATGTCCTTTTGGGACTGTGTTTCCCCACTCAGACTATAATTCTCAGGTTCTATCCATTTGCCTAAAAAAATTATGCTTTTTTCATAGCTGAAAAGTTTTCCATTGTATAGACATTGCACTAGACAGGCATATTAGATTTCCATTTGTGATTCAATCAGCGAGAAAAATCTCTTTTCCCTGTTTGGTTTCTCTGCCTGTTTTTGCTGCTATCTTAGTCAAGTGATAGGACAAGATGTAACAACTGTGACACTTTTCACTTTATTTATGTGTCTTTTGTTTTCTTTCTTTTTCTTTTGATTTATAGTTTTTACATATTCATTAGTTTTGGAGACAAATTCTCACTCACAAGACAGAAACTGAAATGCCATGGTTTACTTTCAGGATTCTTACCAGGACTGCTTGATATTTCATGGAATTCTTTAAGCCTGGGTCACAAGCAAAAGATCTTAAGTGGAAACACAGAGTTGATTCTAACAAAAGGTACTGCTGTTTAGGAGAGCAAGGCAACTCTAAATAAACTTTCTCCCAAATGACAATGGCTCCTGCACAAAGCAGTAGGTACAAAGACTATGGGAGATATTTACGTGATAGTTGAGGCCTGAAAAGCAGACCCAGGAGCAGATGGAATTCTAATTGCTTTTGGAGCAGTTCCTTATCACTTCACTCTGCAAGAACATGTTGGCCAGAACAGAGAAATGGGAATCAAATGGTAGAAACAAATGTTTTTTTCCAAGTGATTAGTGCTTGATGCCCCCTGCCATGCTGAATAAGTTGGGGGAGATTTTTTAACTTGCAAAGAAAGCCAAGGTGTTGTATTATTTTGGTTATAAATGAGATTTTATTACACTCATAAAAATTCTTACATGGGAAAATACCCACTGCTCTAAAACAGCAGGAATAAATCAAAATAAACGCACTGGTTGTTTCATGAATTACTTAAATTTAATACATTTAAATGGTGACAGATAAACTGGGGGGTTGAAATTTGGACTAGAATTTATGGGTTTAGAGGTGTTGTGGAAAATATTTAATTTCAATTGGGATTTCTAACCCAACCTTAAATCATACATTTCCTGGATAAAAGGGACACAACTTTTTTTACTATAATAAGCCTTAAAATGCACTACAGCATGGCAGATATTTACCCTCTATGTCTACTTCACTGCTAATAACCCCATAATATGATTTGAAATATTCTGTCTGGTCTGCTCTTAAGTATAGTTGGCCGGCCCTCATGGCCATGACTTTAAGATTCTTCACCCATGATGTCTTCTCTTTTTTCTACTTTCTTCTTTCTTTTTTTTTCACCTTTATTAACTTGGGTACTTCTTATTTACATTTCTTTTCTTTTTTCGTGTTCATTTCTTTTTTTTTTAATTTATATAATACTTAATAATAATTCTTTGGTTTCCGGGCAAACATCCCCCTCCCCCCTCCCCTTCCTTATGGGTGTTCCCCTCCCAACCCTCCCCCCATTGCTGCCCTCCCCCCAACAGTCTAGTTCACTGGGGGTTCAGTCTTAGCAGGACCCAGGGCTTCCCCTTCCACTGGTGCTCTTACTAGGATATTCATTGCTACCTATGAGGTCAGAGTCCAGGGTCAGTCCATGTATAGACTTTAGGTAGTGGCTTGGTCCCTGGAAGCTCTGGTTGCTTGGCATTGTTGTACATATAAAGTCTCGAGCCCTTCAAGCTCTTCCAGTTCTTTCTCTGATTCCTTCAACGGGGGTCCTATTCTCAGTTCAGTGGTTTGCTGCTGGCATTCGCCTCTGTATTTGCTGTATTCTGGCTGTGTCTCTCAGGAGCAATCGACATCCGGCTCCTGTCTGTCTGCACTTCTTTGCTTCATCCATCTTGTCTAATTGGGTGGCTGTATATGTATGGGCCACATGTGGGGCAGGCTCTGAATGGGTGTTCCTTCTGTGTCTGTTTTAATCTTTGCCTCTCTCTTCCCTGCCAAGGGTATTCTTGTTCCCCTTTTAGAGAAGGAGTGAAGCATTCACATTTTGATCATCCGTCTTGAGTTTCATTTGTTCTAGGCATCTAGGGTAATTCAAGCATTTGGGCTAATAGCCACTTATCAGTGAGTGCATACCATGTATGTCTTTCTGTGATTGGGTTAGCTCACTCAGGATGATATTTTCCAGTTCCAACCATTTGCCTACGAATTTCATAAAGTCATTGTTTTTGATAGCTGAGTAATATTCCATTGTGTAGATGTACCACATTTTCTGTATCCATTCCTCTGTTGAAGGGCATCTGGGTTCTTTCCAGCTTCTGGCTATTATAAATAAGGCTGCGATGAACATAGTGGAGCACGTGTCTTTTTTATATGTTGGGGCATCTTTTGGGTATATGCCAAAGAGAGGTATAGCTGGATCCTCAGGCAGTTCAATGTCCAATTTTCTGAGGAACCTCCAGACTGATTTCCAGAATGGTTGTACCAGTATGCAATCTCACCAACAATGGAGGAGTGTTCCTCTTTCTCCGCATCCTCGCCAGCACCTGCTGTCACCTGAGTTTTTGATCTTAGCCATTCTCACTGGTGTGAGGTGAAATCTCAGGGTTGTTTTGATTTGCATTTCCCTTATGACTAAAGATGTTGAACATTTCTTTAGGTGTTTCTCAGCCATTCGGCATTCCTCAGCTGTGAATCCTTTGTTTAGCTCTGAACCCCATTTTTTAATAGGGTTATTTGTCTCCCTGAGGTCTAACTTCTTGAGTTCTTTGTATATTTTGGATATAAGGCCTCTATCTGTTGTAGGATTGGTAAAGATCTTTTCCCAATCTGTTGGTTGCCGTTTTGTCCTAACCACAGTGTCCTTTGCCTTACAGAAGCTATGCAGTTTTATGAGATCCCATTTGTGGATTCTTGATCTTAGAGCATAAGCCATTGGTGTTTTGTTCAGGAAATTTTTTCCAGTGACCATGTGTTCCAGATGCTTCCCTAGTTTTTCTTCTATTAGTTTGAGTGTGTCTGGTTTCATGTGCAGGTCCTTGATCTACTTGGACTTAAGCTTTGTACAGGGTGATAAGGATGGATCGATCTGCATTCTTCTACATGTTGACCTCCAGTTGAACCAGCACCATTTGCTGAAAATGCTATCTTTTTTCCATTGGATGGTTTTGGCTCCTTTGTCAAAAATCAAGTGACCATAGGTGTGTGGGTTCATTTCTGGGTCTTCAATTCTATTCCATTGGTCTATCTGTCTGTCTCTGTACCAATACCATGCAGTTTTTATCACTATTGCTCTATAATACTGCTTGAGTTCAGGGATGGTGATTCCCCCTGAAGTCCTTTTATTGTTGAGGATAGTTTTAGCTATCCTGGGTTTTTTGTTATTCCAGATGAATTTGCAAATTGTTCTGTCTAACTCTTTGAAGAATTGGATTGGTATTTTGATGGGGATTGCATTGAATCTGTAGATCGCTTTTGGTAAAATGGCCATTTTTACTATATTAATCCTGCCAATCCATGAGCATGGGAGATCTTTCCATCTTCTGAGGTCTTCTTCAATTTCTTTCTTCAGTGTCTTGAAGTTCTTATTGTACAGATCTTTTACTTGCTTGGTTAAAGTCACACCGAGGTACTTTATATTATTTGGGTCTATTATAAAGAATGTCGTTTCGCTAATTTCTTTCTCGGCTTGTTTCTCTTTTGTGTAGAGGAAGGCAACTGATTTATTTGAGTTAATTTTATACCCAGCCACTTTGCTGAAGTTGTTTATAAGCTTTAGTAGTTCTCTGGTGGAACTTTTGGGATCACTTAAATAAACTATCATATCATCTGCAAATAGTGATATTTTGACTTCTTCTTTTCCGATCTGTATCCCCTTGACCTCCTTTTGTTGTCTGATTGCTCTGGCTAGAAATTCAAGAACTATATTGAATACGTAGGGAGAGAATGGGCAGCCTTGTCTAGTCCCTGATTTTAGTGGGATTGCTTCAAGTTTCTCTCCATTTAGTTTAATGTTAGCAACTGGTTTGCTGTATATGGCTTTTACTATGTTTAGGTATGGGCGTTGAATTCCTATTCTTTCCAGGACTTTTATCATGAAGGGGTGTTGAATTTTGTCAAATGCTTTCTCAGCATCTAATGAAATGATCATGTGGTTTTGTTCTTTCAGTTTGTTTATATAATGGATCACGTTGATGGTTTTCCATATATTAAACCATCCCTGTATGCCTGGGATGAAGCCTACTTGATCATGGTGGATGATTGTTTTGATGTGCTCTTGGATTCAGTTTGCCAGAATTTTATTGAGTATTTTTGCGTCGATATTCATAAGGGAAATTGGTCTGAAGTTCTCTTTCTTTGTTGGGTCTTTGTGTGGTTTAGGTATAAGAGTAATTGTGGCTTCATAGAAGGAATTCGGGAGTGATCCATCCGATTCAATTTTCTGGAATAGTTTGGATAATATTGGTATGAGGTCTTCTATGAAGGTCTGATAGAATTCTGCACTAAACCCGACTGGACCTGGGCTCTTTTTGGTTAGGAGACTTTAATGACTGCTTCTATTTCCTTAGGAGTTATGGGGTTGTTTAACTGGTTTTTCTGTTCCTGATTTAACTTCGGTACCTGGTATCTGTCTAGGAAATTGTCCATTTCCTTTAGATTTTCAAGTTTTGTTGAATATAGGCTTTTATAGTAAGATCTGATAATTTTTTGAATTTCCTCTGAATCTGTAGTTATGTCTCCCTTTTCATTTCTGATTTTGTTAATTTGGACACACTCTCTGTGTCCTCTCGTTAGTCTGGCTAAGGGTTTATCTATCTTGTTGATTTTCTCAAAGAACCAACTTTTGGTTCTGTTGATTCTATCTATGGTCCTCTTTGTTTCTACTTGGTTGATTTCAGCTCTGAGTTTGATTATTTCCTGCCTTCTACTCCTCCTGGGTGTATTTGCTTCTTTTTGCTCTAGAGCTTTTAGATGTGCTGTCAAGCTGCTGACATATGCTCTTTCCTGTTTCTTTCTGCAGGCACTCAGAGCTATGAGTTTTCATCTTAGCACAGCTTTCATTGTGTCCCATAAGTTTGGGTATGTTGTACCTTCATTTTCATTAAATTCTAAAAAGTCTTTAATTTCTTTCTTTATTTCTTCCTTGACCAGGTTATCATTGAGTAGAGCATTGTTCAATTTCCACGTATATGTGGGCATTCTTCCCTTATTGTTATTGAAGACCAGTTTTAGGCCGTGGTGGTCTGATATCACGCATGGGATTATTTCTATCTTTCTGTACCTGTTGAGGCCCGTTTTTTGACCAACTATATGGTCAATTTTGGAGAAAGTACCATGAGGAGCTGAGAAGAAGGTATATCCTTTTGCTTTAGGATAGAATGTTCTATAAATATTTGTTAAGTCCATTTGGCTCAGGACTTCTCTTAGTCTGTCTACATCTCTGTTTAATTTCTGTTTCCATGGTCTGTCCATTGATGAGAGTGGGGTGTTGAAATCTCCCACTATTATTGTGTGAGGTGCAATGTGTGTTTTGAGCTTTAGTAAGGTTTCTTTTACGAATGTAGGTGCCCTTGTATTTGGGGCATAGATATTTAGGATTGAGAGTTCATCTTGGTGGATTTTTCCTTTGATGAATATGAAGTGTCCTTCCTTATCTTTTTTGATGTCTTTTAATTGAAAATTGATTTTATTTGATATTAGAATGGCTACTCCAGCTTGCTTCTTCTGACCATTTGCTTGGAAAGTTGTTTTCCAGCCTTTCACTCTGAGGTAGTGTCTGTCTTTGTGTCTGAGGTGTGTTTCCTTCCTGTAGGCAGCAGAATGCAGGGTCCTCGTTGCGTATCCAGTTTGTTAATCTATGTCTTTTTATTGGGGAGTTGAGGCCATTGATATTGAGAGATATTAAGGAATAGTGATTATTGCTTCCCGTTATATTCATATTTGGATGTGAGGTTATGTTTGTGTGCTTTCATTCTCTTTGTTTTGTTGCCAAGACGATTAGTTTCTTGCTTCTTCTAGGGTATAGCTTGCCTCCTTATGTTGGGCTTTACCATTTATTATCCTTTGTAGTGCTGCGTTTGTAGAAAGATATTGTGTAAATTTGGTTTTGTCATGGAATATCTTGGTTTCTCCATCAATGTTAATTGAGAGTTTTGCTGGATACAGTAACCTGGGCTGGCATTTGTGTTGTCTTAGGGTCTGTATGACATCAGTCCAGGATCTTCTGGCCTTCATAGTTTCTGGCGAGAAGTCTGGTGTGATTCTGATAGGTCTCCCTTTATATGTTACTTGACCTTTTTCCCTTACTGCTTTTAATATTCTTTCTTTATTTTGTGCGTTTGGTGTTTTGACTATTATGTGACGGGAGGTGTTTCTTTTCTGGTCCAATCTATTTGGAGTTCTGTAGGCTTCTTGTATGCCTATGGGTATCTCTTTTTTTAGGTTAGGGAAGTTTTCTTCTATGATTTTGATGAAGATATTTACTGGTCCTTTGAGCTGGGAGTCTTCACTCTCTTCTATACCTATTATCCTTAGGTTTGATCTTCTCATTGAGTCCTGGATTTCCTGTATGTTTTGGACCAGTAGCTTTTTCTGCTTTACATTATCTTTGACAGTTGAGTCAATGATTTCTATGGAATCTTCTGCTC